>NC_009414.2:946154-1246154 GCF_000002875.2 Leishmania infantum JPCM5
GGTATGGAATGCAGCAGCAGTGTCCAAAGCGCGAATCAACGAGGATGGCGCATGCAAGCTCGTGGACATACTGGATGAAACTAGCCTGTCCCCGAATCTGACCTCACGCCAGCATCCACTGTCGCTGGTACTTTTTTGTGGTGTCTGCCGTCCCTGAGGTGTAAACGCTTAGCGTGTAAGCGCCTTCGCCACATTCTGTCCGGCAGCGGTGGCACCCGTAGGCGCAATGGCCGCTTCATGTCACACGCGTCGCATCACCGGCTCTATGGAGGAGGAGGAGGGGGGGGTGCAGCTCTGCCGTGTGTTCACTTACTCATCCGCTGATGCGCTACAGTCGCGAAAGTGCAGCACCTCCTTGAGCCAGCCAGGCGGCACTGCGAGGCCGACGCACCAGGTCGGCGAGGAGAGCCGGCATTGCTGTTCCAGCGCTTTCGGCAAAGGTCGCGTGGGCGGCCGCACCGCTCTTCCCACGTTCAACGGTGGGGCGGGTGAGATGGACACGCCGGGAGAAGACTCCACTCCTTGCTTACAGCTATTTGTGCCTGGGTAGCTTAACACGGAGTTCGCCGTCGCGCAAGACCCGCGCGACGGCGCTCTCGGGGGGCTGGCCCGACAATCTACTCACACGGGGTGTGCTGAGACTGCAGATGCGCAGCGGGCGATAAGCCTCGAGCCAGTTGTCTCATGGCCTGGCTGGTGCTGGGCCCGCTGCCAGAGGGTCAGATTCAGAGATTTAGTGTGGGCAGTGGACGTGGCAACCCGCAGCAGGGGCGACGGTGTCCACAGCTGTGTGCGCAGGGGAGCCGGTGCTTTCACCAGGCTGAGGGTGCGTCAGCAGGTTCTGAGCGCGTGCGTCAGTGACGGTGGCGTGGGGAGCGCCTTGACTCTCACAAAGGCTACTGAATAGCCTTCGTGTTTGCTGCGCTGCGATAGCAGCGCATATGCGGGCGCTTTAGGTCGGAGGTGCCCACCTTGTGCGCGCGCGCAGCTGTGTGCGTTGTACTGTTCAGGATGGGGCCTATCTGCGAGTTGGCGCACTCGATGAGGTCACGCGGAGCGAGCTAGAGGCAAAGGGTGAAACAAAGCAGCCCATGGAACATGTTTGGTGGCGTCCATCGACAACGGCGGCACTCATCCTTGAAGCGCGCCTACGCTCAGTGTGCGTTTGACGGCTGTGCTTAGACGCGGCGAAGAGGGCGCAGAGGAAAGGAGAGAACTGCGTCTGTAAAGAGAGAGAGAGATGCGCTAGCTAGCGCAGAGATGTCGCCAAGACGCCGGCGACGGCGTCTCACCGGAACGTCGCGTTCACACATGCACGCACGCACCACACACTCGTTGCACGAACCCAGAAGCAGCAGGCATGACGGAAGCTGGGCGGAGGACGAGGACGAGGGGGCACTGGTGGCGTCTGCAACAACCTCTTCAGCGTGACTCAATCAGAGGGGGCGAGGCGCACAAGGAAAAAAAAACGAAAAGGAAAGCGGCTCGTTCACCTTTGCCTTTTCGTTCTTGTTGCTTCTAAGTTGTTGTTTTCTTGACAAGGGGAGGGTTGCCCGCATTTTTGCGCAGCAGAGATGAAGTATGGGGGGGGGCGAAGTACACACATCGAAAAGTTCCAAGGAGGTGAAATCGGCACATGCCTCTACAAAAACGTGCACGCGCAGAAGCACGTGCGCCAACGCCGACGAAGCGGAGGAGGCAAATAACACAGCAGAGAAGGGCAAGCACACGGATGGAAAGAAGGAAAGATAACGAGGCATCGCGAGAGGCACACGCGGATGCAAGAAAGTGGTGTTCGTCTCCATGCGTAATGCCAAGACGAAACGAAAAGCGAGCAAAGAGCGCCGTCACCACGCGATCATGAGAGCTAGAAAGCAGGAGAGAAGCATCGCAACACGGATCTGTATACCTCTTTCCCTCTCTCATTTCTGGCCTTCCTTCCTTCCCTCCTCCCTGATGTGCTCCTGTCGCACTTGGATCCGACATTCATACATCAACAGCAAAACACCTACGAACCAACCGCCCCACAGACCGTCCCGGGGGCGCAGGGGGCCTCTCACTCACATGCCCACCCACAACTCGCCAAGCACGGGCGGTGAGGCTGACAGCAAGGAATGCACAAAACGAAGAAAATCGCGAGAAGACATCCACTGTGCCGTTCCGAAAAAAGGGAGGGAAGGCTTACGCAGCGTGTTGGGGGTGCATACACTGTCTGGCGCCGCAAGACCTCCAGTGCACCCTCCCGCGCTTACCCCGCGCCCCTCTTGCATTGCGCATCTACTACGGCAATCATAGCACGCAGTCATTCTTGGCGCTGCGCACTGTGCGGCGGATGAGCGGCGCAGTACCGATGGCACGCACCATGTCACTCAGTCGAACAACCACCGGCGGCTCCTCGGACGCTCCTGGCACCGGCACGGCCCCGATCACCGCGTTCACGGAAAGCTCGCGCAGCACCACCTCCGGCGTGCACGGCTCCACCTCCAAGACGGCGGCAGACACGTCTGACAAGGAGAGCACTCGATCGCCTTCGGAGAGTTGTGGCGCTGGTTGCGCTTTGGGGTCACGCGCGCCTTTCAACGCCGCCTCCGCAGAGGGGGCAGGGGCGGCTCGATCACCACCGACAGTCATAAAACAAGCCCGCGCAGTCAAGGCACGCAGGAAAGACACATAGAGCTCCATGCCCGCACGACACTCTTGCACCAGCAGCACCTGCATGAACGGGTGAGTGTCGCTGCACAGCGCTTCCGCGCTGAAAGTCGTTTCTCCGCCCAGGGCGGCGCGCAGTTCTGCTAGCTCGGCTACCGTCTTCAGCTCCAGCACCGGCTGCAGGCACTCGCCCAACGCCTGACGGCGCAAGCGGGAGCTCTGCAACTCCTTCGCTAAGGCGCGGACGTCGCGCTTCACCTGCGCCACCACGACGACAGCGTCCACACCTAAGCGTGGAGGCATCACCCCATGCGCGATCCACAAGAACAGATGCAAGGCGTCGCTGTGCCACTCCTGCATCTGCCCGTCTCTCTCGAGGTTCATCATGAGGTGAGCGACAGAGTCGTACGCGTGCAGATCCTCGCGTGTCTGCATCTCCGACTGCAGCAGTTCGTAGAGAAACGGGGCGAGGCGGTCGGTACTACTCTGCGCCGTGGCATCGTCCTGCTCAAGCGCCTGCTGCGCTTTATCCTCTTTGTCTAAGTACGTAGGAAGCACATCGAGGAAGAAGTGGTAGATCAGCGCCATAATCGTGGAAGGGGCGACAGAGCGACGGCACAGGACGCCGCTTGCACGCCAACACAGCGGAACCCACGGCGCGTACCCGAGCCCGAGCAGCGGCAGCTCCAGTGGTGGAGCCATGCGCGGTACAGGTGCCCCGACGATGGCGCCGCTGACGGCGTTATGGGGCGCGTCCCCGAGACCGTGGGGGCGACGAGAGTTGCGGTGCTGCAGCGGTGCCGAGGAGTCGGTCGGCTCGTCCTTCGTTGCAAGGCTGGCCTCCTGCAAGCTTTTCTCGCAATTCGCGCGCGCGGCATCCGTCGACGCGTCGCCTCTCTCCACGAGGCCTGTCGTGGAGGTGCGCTGCAGTTGCTGCTGCTGCTGCTGCTGCCACTGCGTCCGCAGAAGCCCCTCCAGTGCTACGATGCGCTGCACGAGGTACTCCACCTGCAGCCCGGTCTCCTTAGGCCCTTTCACCGCGGGCATATCCTGGGCCAAGGTCGAGGAAGTCGAGGTCCTCCTGACGGCACTGCGCTCCTCGTCCGCAAAGGGGTCGATGTCGGCGGCGTCTCGGTCCAACTCGGTCGTGAGACGCCCAACGTCCGCTGCATAGCCGGACAGTTCCGGGTACCGCTCGTAGAGCCGCTTCCACGACGGGCGTGGCGTCAGCACCGTGTCGGTATCGGAGTCATGCGCTTCCACGTCGGCAGGATGAGCAGCGGCAGCAGCCGCTGCTTTGACAAGGGCTTCCCGGTCTTCTTCCAGTGCGGTCAGGCGACACTGCATAACGTCCAGCTGCGTTCCGCGCACCGCAGCAGTGCGGCGCCATCGCCGCGTCATCAGCTGGGCCGCCTGTAGCTCGGAGGTGAGGTACTCCCTCATCAGGCAAAAGTCCGACGCCGGCACGTACTCCGAGTACTTCTTGCGAAACTGCTGCAGCTCGGCCTGGGCCTCACCGGCAATGCACTTGAACTCGTCCAGCTCGCTGACCTGCCCCATCACACTCGTCACGAGCCGCTCGTACTCCTTCAGCCGTCGATCGCACTCCCGCACAGCACCGATGAGGACCAGGATCTTCTCCAGGTCTATTTGGCTCGCGCGCTCCAACTCGGAGACGCGCTGATTGGCCGCCTTGAGCTCGCGCTGCAGCTCGAGCGTGTCATTGGTGCGGCACGTGCGTGAGCACTGCATGGTTGCCTGCTGCCGCTCCTGCTCCTCCGCTAACGCACGAGACTTGAGCGCCGTCTCCATCTTGCTCAGCTCTACCTGCAGCGCGCTCACCTGCTGATGCAAAGCGGCCGCATTCTCTTGCTGCGTCATCTTCTCCACGTGCCGAGCAGCTACGGCGGAGTAGGCGTCGGTGAGCAGCTCCGCCTGCGCCTGAATAACGTTGTCGTACGCGCACTGAATGTCGTCGAAGAGAGACCCGTACGCCGGAAAGGCGGAGCCCAACGCGCGGAAAGCTTCGCGGTAGGGGTTCAGCTGATCCATCGCGCTTGGAATGGCGGTGCCGCCGCTGTTCAGAACGAGCTCACGCTTGATGTACGACTGCAGTCGCGTGACCAGCGGCGGTGGAGCTGCGGCGGCGGAAACGGTGGAGGTGCCGCAGCCACCACCGCCGTGGACAGGGTTGGTAATATTGCATAGCAGCATGGTAGGGCGAACGTTCGCGGTGAGGCTCACTTGACGCAAGGTAGCGGTGCTGGCGTGGGCGCCGTTATCGGTGTCGCCCATGCACTTTCGCGATGGCAACGGCAAGTGTGCCGTAGCGGAAAGCGCCGCCGCCGCGCCCGTCGCGGGAGTCGTGGCGGCTGCCCTCGACCTGCATGTTTGCGCAGGAAGAATGCGGGACGCCACTGGCAAAGCGACCGGCGCGCGCGACGCTTTCTTTGGCCCGTTCTTGTTGGTTCGCGGGTGCTGCTGTGCGGCGTCCAGGCGGAGCAGGTGCCGCGCCGAGGGGCCGATACCGGAGAGGTCATCTGGCAGCGTCAGAGAGTCAGTCCACTCGGCACGGCTACCACCACCACTGGTCTCTGGCACAGTCGGCTCGGTGTCCCGACAAGATTTGTAGTAGGAGTCGTACAGCTGCAAGGTGCCTTGTGGAAACGGGATCGCGCGAGCCGGTGCTGCAGGGGTAGTAGCGGACCCCATGGCGGAGCTTCCCGTCTCGCCTGCAACGCACTGAAGCGTTGAGGAAGTCCTCATCATGATGTCACGCGTCAGCTTGACTGCCGAGGGGAGAGAAGGTGAGGTGGTGTACTGCAGCCCGCGCACCGGCACCGTCCCGCTACGCACATCACCAACGCCTCTCATGGTTTCCGTTTGGCCGTTCGGCGCAGAGTCAATACTCGAACGCACACACCAAAGCGAAGCAGAGTGTCAGAGCAGTTCATGCAGAGGTTGATGCGTCGCAAGCGGAGAGCTGGAAGCAAGCACGGAGCTGGTCTGCAGCTCCGCACTTTTCGTCGTCAAAGAGCGCCAAGAGCGAGCTAGATGTGCTTGCCGATACACCCCACCGTGAGACAGAATATTGGAGTCAAGCACACACGCACACAAAGAAACGTGCAAGCACGCTTGCGTCGCAGGTGGCGAGTTCGTCGCGAGTGCCGTGCAACCCGACCTCGGAGGAGAGAGCTGCATGTGTGCGAAGGATTCGAATGGCAGAAAGATTTTTTTTTGTGTGTGTGTGGGGGGGAGGAGGGGGGCCGTGTAGAAGAGAGTAGGCAGTGAGCATACACAAGAGAACAAAAAAAAGAAAGCAGCGCCAGCAAGAAGACGAGAAGAGGAGCACACCAAAGACGAGCGTGGGAGATAGAACGTCAGATCAAATCGTGTCTGTGCGTGTGTGTCACTGCAGTGCGCATCGGCATCTCCCATATACCGCAGCTCTTTCTTTTCAGAGTCCAGCAGCAGCGAAATCCGCAGTAAACGGCACTGCAGCTGCATGTCCTACGTCAGAGCTTTCCCGCACCGGCAGCAGGGTGCAAAGGATGAAGAAGATTCGGGGCAGGCGAGCATGCGCGTGATTCCCTCCCCCCCCGTCTTCCCTTGAGGAGGAGGAGACAAGGAGTCGCACGCACTTCACCTTTCGCGTGTTCTTCTTTCCGATTGATTGTTGCCAGAAAGCGAAGTGTGTTTTCTTTTTTTTTTCATACGCATCGTCTCCAATCCATTCAGACGTACAGAGCTTGCGTACATACAAGATGGGGCGACGGTGGGAAAAGCCTCAGGAGGGGGTGGGAAGAGTGTCTGCGGGGCGGTGGAGCACACCCTTGTGTTGTGGTGTGTCTGCTGCGCCTACCCCCTCTCCCCTTTCTCCTTTCCCCCGTCTTTTACCGTCACGAGAGAAACTCCCAACAAATTCTCTCACCGCCGCAGCGCCTCTCTCTTCGGTTCTTCTTATCCCTCTTTCCGTTATCGGACAAGAAGAGCGGGATGTGGGCGTGTGCACCTGTGTGTCTGTGTGTGAGAGTCCTCTACACCCCACCATGCTCTCCAAAAGACCACTAGTGAGAGCGAAGAAAGCCGAGACACGGGGCACACTACCCGTGCAGAAATGTGATGCATGCGCAAGCAAGCATGTGTCGAGAAACAAAAAAAAAGAAGGGGGAGGGGAACAGAAACAGGAAACACCACCCAACACAATCCGAAAACATTAAACATACACGCACACACACGAACGTAGTCATCATCGGGGTGTGGGAGGAAGAGGGGGACCCTTCCGCGTGCACAACGGCAGTAGTGAGGACGGGGGAGAGGGGGGACAGACACGCATTCGGCCCAAGAGTGCAGCGACACAGCAAAAGTTGAGAGAAAAGAGAATGTACACAGACGACGAAGGGAGAGGAAAACGGGTAGAGTTCGCCATAGAGGAGACACAGCCACTGCAGGAAAAACGCTAGAGAAGAGAAGGGAGACAAACACGCACACACAAACACGCCATAGAAGCCCACAGCTTACTGAAACAACCGTGTTGTTTGACAAGCAGCAGCAGCACCGTGTCCGTTATTCAATTCTCTACGCAGCACTACACGCAAACGGCAGAACAGCAAATCAAAGAAAAAACGACCAAGAAGCGAGGGAGGGAGACGAAGGCAAAGGTAGAGAATAACAAACACACGGGCACAAACGCGAGCACCTGCAAGAAGAACAGAGGGGCATACAGGGGTGAGGGAGGGGGCGAGGGGAGGACACTCTTGCAGGTACACAAGAAAACTAGGCAAGGAAGAAAGGAATGGAACAGATGGCAAGCGAAACGAAATGGAAAGCGGCTCAAGACAATTTTTTGTGTGTGCTTTTTGAGGTGCCAAAGGGGGCGTAGCGTACCTCAAAGACGA
This sequence comes from Leishmania infantum JPCM5, assembly GCF_000002875.2. NCBI lineage: Eukaryota > Euglenozoa > Kinetoplastea > Trypanosomatida > Trypanosomatidae > Leishmania > Leishmania infantum. The sequence continues at coordinate 953,702 of NC_009414.2, forward strand.
TGATGGCCACCAAAAAAAAAAACGTTTTACGGGGGGAGGGCGGAAAAGAAAAGGATGTTGCGCTCGATAAGAGGTGGTGAAAGACGCATGGGGGAGGGGGGTAGGGATGGTACTATGGGGCCCTGCTTAGAAGCCCAGATGATGGAGGAAGAGAGACGAAAGGGTGAGATGAGTCAGTCGGCAGAAAACTCACCGTGTGCTACCGACAGCTCCCACGTACGGGTCACTCGCCTCCTCCTTACCGCCCAATATGCCTCCTCGCGGCACCTCCGTGAAAAAAGGCGTCGAACAAAACGCGCGAAAGCTGAGAAAAAAAGCGGGGGTAAAATGAAACGAAACGCTCACACGCGACAGGAAAAAAGAACCGAACAAAAAAAAACGGCGGTTGTGGAAAAGCAAACAGAGAAAGAGAGCGTGAGAAAGATGGAAGTGAGCCACGTACACGCACACACATATATACAGACATGCGCATAGATCTACGCCTATGATAGAGGAAAACAAAAAAAAAAACATCAACAACGCACATGCATACCCACACATAGATGCGCATCGTGGCGCCCATTTCGAGCATGGGCACAGCATCGCCAAACGAAAACAGCAAGGGAGAAAGGAAAGACACGAAAAAAAAAGGAGGAGACCACAGTCGTCACGAAAAGTAGACAACGGATGCGCACATGCGAAAAAAGGGATGAAAACGACTGCGCTCGGGATATACGCGAGAAGTGGGCTCAGCGTAAAACGGGATGGGGGGAGGGGCAGACGTCGAAAGGCAGATCGGCTTCGACATACGATGGCTCGGTGCTTTCTTTTTTTTCTCGCGTGCGCACATACACAAACGCAAATCCATATTCATAGAGCGAGCGATAAGTCATAAGGGAGGAAGCAGAAGCGTCCATCCAGAGAGAAGCAGAAAGAAACACGGCGACGGTTGCTACGAACAGACTGAAAGAGTGAAACAGGCTAAAAGTAAAGAAGGGTGCCACACACACACACACATAAATATATATATATACACATGAAACGTTGAAACAGAGCGATGAAATCTTTTTCTTCGTTTGAGTCGCGCTTTTTATTCGGCTTTCGGCTACCTCTGAGAGGTTCAGCCGCGACGTGTAGACACATGCGAACGCACGCATCCGGCAACATCAAGTGGCAGAGAGGGAGTGCAGCCGTTGATTCCTGCTTTGCGAGTGCTGCTTTCTCTACCGCCTTTCCTACTCTGATTTACCTCTCAGCCCTTGCTTCAAATCTGTTTTCTACGTTCCCTCGCTCGGCCTGCAGCACACACACGCCAGATGACATCGTCCCGCTGATCACATGATAAGCAACCCATCCGCGAGCGTCCATCATGCAGATCAATGAGAGTGAAGAAGGACGAAAAAAGGCTGCCTGGCACACGAAAAGATTGGGGATGTCCTGGTAGAACGCGCACGCACAACACTGTTTCCTTATTCTTTCCTTCGCGTACACTCAGCACATACCAAGGCCGCCTGAAGTCCGTGCACCTGAGTTTCAATTTTGATGCGTACGCAGACGGGCAGTGAGAAGCACCGAAAAGACATGCTATTTTTTGTGAACTCGATCCGCCTAAAGAAGCGGTACAGCTCAGTGCGTGGCATCGTCAGGGCCCGGTGCACCCCCGAACTCTGCGTGTGAGGAAGCCGAGCAGCTCCCCTCCTCCCTCTCTCCCTATCCCTGCCAAATGCCGAGCCGCTTCTGGTGGTGACGGGGCCGAGTCCCTAGGACGTACGGAGGAGTTCAGTGCGTATGTATCGCTGCTGATGTGTCGGCGGTCATGTTCTGGATTGGCGTCGCGTCGGAGTGCCCCCTGCGACAACGAACACATCGGTGACATCCCTATGATTCGGCGCACTGCCCGCGTGACTCGAACGCATCTCAAGCCAGGCCCTCACACTGCCTGTTGGTGCGGAGAGTCGAAGCCACCCTGAGGAGGATGCGCCACATGACGGCCGGCATGATGGAAGATGCTGTGAGGTAGCCTGCGTAGGGGGTTGTGGGTTTAGTTTGATATCGAGGCCTTGTTCAGATGGCTGAGTCAGCGGATTGCTGTAAGACGTGGGTCTCCAGCTGCTTCTCACGATGCCATAGGGCTTCTGGCAGGCCAGGGAGGAGGAGTGTAGTGAGGCGCATGCTCTATGACGGAATAGACACGCAGAGATCAAAAAGTAAAACAAACAAATGAATTCGAGCGCAGGTCACGCTTTCCTCTCACCCCCCTCCGCCGCACCGCGCCGTCCTCCGAGGCTCATGTATATGCATGAGAAGATGATTTGCCCTCCCTCCCTGGGGGGGGGGGTATACACAAGAGAAGAAAAAAGGTTAAAAGGAAGGCGAGATGCAGCCAAGGGAGGAAGGCCTTAAAACAGGAACGGGAAAAAACGAACGACGTCACTCTACCATAAAAACAAATGGAGAAAAGAAGCATCACAACAACAAAAAGCGTCACACCGCGCACATCGACCTCTCTCAGCACACTCCGAGAGAACGAGAGGAAATGTACGCACACCAACGCTGCGTCCAGCTCCCACGACTAACACATCTGGAGGGCGAGCCAAGATCTACGCAGGAGGAGAGGGAGGAGGCGCTGACAATGTAAGCGAATCAAAAGACAAAGAAAGAACACGTCGTCATGGGGGTAGGAGGGACGACAAGACAATCAGACAAAGGAGAGGAGCGCGCACAGGCCGTCAGAATGGTGCGCCCACTCGCTCGCTGCGAGGCGCACGCACACACACAGGTGGCCGCTCAGGTGCTTTTCCAACCAACGCAGTGCATCCTCGAGTGTGTGTGTCTGTGGTTTCTTGGCGCGGTGGGGTGGGGTTTTAAGCGCAGCCGTTGCGCGCAACAGCTTCCATGTGAGAAGGTATGCGAAAGAAAAAAAAGGTTGAGGAGGAAGGAGGGCAGCATCCGCTTATGCGTTCACCGATTGCACGCATAAGGGTCTGTGCAGGTGGATCCGTCTCTCATGCATGTACGGTTCCGCGAAGACATGTCACTCCGATATTTCTATTTTCTGCCTCTCTTTTCCGTTTACTTTCGGTCACCCCATCCTGCACAGAATGTGATACTCGACAACATCACATGCGCACGCGTAAGTCACGAAAGAGGTGGTTTTATTGCGCTGATGACGCCTCTATGCACCACAACGGGGAAACAGCAGGTGGTAGAAGGGGCATCTGTCTTTCACGATTCAGGCGCTCTCGCTCTCCTCCGGTGACCTCTCACCGCACCCCCGCGCGGGCAGCCTTACCTCTCCTCCATGCTCCGCTCTGCATCACCGGGCATCGCTCTCTCCCTCCGCATTGGCTCCTCCTCCACACGCTAGTGCGGCAGTAGATAAGGTCATGGCGGGAAGAGGAAAAACAAAGAAACGCTCCTTATGGCCTGCCATCGCCACTGAATGAGAAAAAGGGAAAAAGGGAAGCCTGGGGAACACTGCACAGATGTTGTTTCTGTGCATCACACCGCGGACGTCCGAAGACCCCTACCTGAAAAAAGAAAGATACACTTTTTTTTCTTTTCCAAGGGTGCTCGTTCGACCACGAATAAGGCAGCTAGACTATACGCATACACAGCCACAGCCAACCCACCGCTGCTGCGCTGTGGCTGCACCCGAGTCGTCTAGGATCCACTGCATGCCGTCGAATCGGGTCATGCGTCTAGCGGGCTCCTCTTGGCCCCTCCTCATCCCCTCTTCGGATACGCGCCGCACGATCCGCTCCAGTCAGGCCCGGGTGGGCTGCATGCTTCCATCCTCGCGGGTCACGCCCAGGGTCCAGCGCAAGGGCAAAGGTGGTGGTATCTGTCGTGCAGTTACGGTGGATGTCCGCCTGGCGTCTAAGACTCGTGGCCGAGTCCGCCACCCATAGAGTTTGCGTCTGCTCCTCTGCCGTTGCAGATCTCGCAAGCTTGTCACATTTGGTCATGTGTTCCAGTTCACAATAGTCACAGCAAAGATGAGAGGCGCGCGCGACGGGCCACCGCAGCGCCAGCGCACGTGCCCACATCCGTCGCGCTGTGCCGTCCTCCACGGTTACGGGGCCCGTGCCGGGTGCCATGAGGGCGGCAGAGCGACCCCGCAGCAAGGGCGACCACACGTGCTGCCCTGTGTCGCGGCAGGTGAGGCATGGGCACCACTGCTGCACGCTGGGTGCTGTCGCGGCACGCAAGGGCGCCGCCGCCCCTTGCCCGTGCGCATCTGTGCGTGCATGATCGCGATAGAGCATCACGGCGGCACGTGATCTGCTGTGTATCTGTGCTGCACCATCTGTGCACCAGCGGGTAGGGGAGAGCTGCGCAACGGGCGTGCGGAGTTCCGCAGGGGTGTCGATGCCTGCACACCGGCGTGAGAGCTGCGGAGGCGTTGTGACGACACCGCCATGCGGCGCGTGCACCCATCCCCACGCCAAGTGCGCAAGGCGGCCTCCTGGCGTGGCTGCGGAGGGATGCAGGCGTGCGCGGCGCAGCAGCGCTATGGGGTCGAGAGGCAGGAGCTCGGCCTCTTCGAGTAGGCCTCTGTTGCCTGGGTATTACAGGGTACCCACGATGACTGCTACTGTTTGGGCGTGAAGGTGCGCAAGGGCTTCGTGCAGTTTCCGACCAGCGCCATCCAACCACGCGGCGGCACCGTGGAGCACCGTTGATTCAAACCGTGCCATGTAGGAGTAGCGGAGGAGATCCGTTGACGGGCCGCATTCGTGCAGGCAGACCCCCGTGCGCTCGGCAGGCCGAGACGTGTGTACTTTGTTGACCTCTGCAGCGTGTGGACCGATGCGGCGCGTGGGCTGGATGTGCACGCGGAGAAGGCGTGGGTGGCGATGCTCCTCTAGGCACGCGCGTGCAGCGGAGAGCTGCTGCTGGTCGCGGTGCCGCGCACCGGCGCGTGTGCGCCTTGTGTTGGGGGATGCTCATCCAGCTGCCTGGCGTGCTCCAGTGTCCAGCGCGCCACCTTGCAGAGGACGAATTGTAGCGTGGCCTGCATGACATCCGTGCCCGCGGAGGATGTGGGGAGTGTGGCGTGATGAACACAGATGGCGTGGTGCCGTGCCGGCGTCCGGTTGCGCTGCACGCTCGGGGGGTCCACCACCATGATGGGGCGAAGAGAGCCCAGGGCCGATGGCTCGGCGGCTCCGCATGAACGCCTGGCCATCTTCGACATGTTCTTGTAGGCGGCGCGAACACAGAGGGCGGGGCGATGGTGTGGGAGAGCCATGGTGCGGCGTGTGTGGTGCGGGGCGCGGCTGGGCCTCTGAGGCGCCGTGATGTGCGCAGCTGAGCGTGCGGTCGGTAGGGCCGACAAACGCCGCGGCTGTCTCTGTGTCCCTTGCTGGCGCTGCTGGAGCCTGTCTCGCAGAACGATCGCGCAGTCGTCGCGAGGCTATTCGCTGGAGGGGCTTTCGCGCCGGGTGCTGGTCGGCGTGACAGGGCGGGGCGGAGTGAGGGCGCAGCAGGACTGCATCCATCCCTCGAGGCTGGCTGTATCATGAGCATGACCGAAAGACGGCGGCACGCAGGGCAGCGTCGCAAGATCTGCTTCCAATCGCGTCAGCTTTGGCGTGCAGAGCGCTGCGTAGGCGGCGCCACCAGAGGGGCCCTCCTTCGTGGGTGTTGTTGGCCGCCGTCGTGCATCTTGCCGTGGCCTTGCGGGACACCTCGCAGGTGTGCGTCTGCGTGGCGGTGTCGGCGGTGTGCCGTGCCGTGGTGTCGCTATGGCTTGCACACGTCAGGTGGTCATCATTGGGCCAATCGTGTGGGGTGGTCCCCTCCCTGGCCGGCCGGGTCGTCATCTCGTGTCGGGCACCCGGCGGCGCGAGCCGGCCCCCGCCCCGATGGCGTGTGGGCTGCGTGCGACGCTGCCTGGTGTGTGATGGAGAGCCTCCCGTGCCGCGAGGTGACTGTTAGGTGTGCAGCCCGAGGTGGTGTGTATGAGCCCAGCTGGGACGTGGCAGCACAGACGCAACGCCGCTGCTGCGCTTTTGTCGTTGAGAGGAGGGGGAGGGCGTACAGTTGTGCCCGTGTCGTGCTCTGAGCACGGGGACGCCAGGGCGGTGCCTCCTCTCTCTTGCTACACCGGGATGCTGAGAGGCTGGCACGCCAGGTGCGCTGTGGGGCCTGTGAGGGTGAGCTGCGGGTCTTACAGAATGCAGACCCCTGTGCCCACGCTTCGTGACGGGCGCGCGCCAGCCAGCACCGTTGGGCGTCGTTCCGCCCACTTGGATTCCACTGCAGGCAGCGCAGACCAGGTACGGGATCACACTCGGCATCGCCGCAACGCAGCAAGAGCAGGAATAAAACGTGGGCGGATGCGTGCATTCGACGACCTGTCGACACGATTTGTAGTGAGTCGTTACAAGCGTGGCCATGATCCGCAGGTCTCCTCGGCACAGCACCGGCCCAGACCTGTCCACTGGCACCGAGAGTCGGCCAGCCGTGCCCCGAGGGCGGGCTGTGCAGGCGCTTGGCTTCCCCCACAAAGAGTGTGGGGTACGGGGCCCTGATACGACGGTGACGCCGCCGGCCGGCATCGGTGAGGAGTGTGGTGTTGGTGGTGGTGGGGGGGGGTTGAGGAAAAGGGGCACAAAAAGAAAAGGATGCGAAAGAAAAAAAAAATAAAGATGCGGCACGAGCGCATGCAAAAACACACACATATGCACCTGAAGAAGACGGAAGAGCTAAGCCAAAACAGAAACGATTAAAGCACAGCCCTTCACACATGCAGCGGGAGAGCACGAGTGGAGGGGGAACGAGCAAAATAGAGAAAAAGCACCAAAAAACATGACTATCGAACGGCAGGAGAGGGGAGAACTAAAGCAACGAGAAAAAAGGGCGAGAGACAGACAGAGGGAGAGCACAACCAACACACCAAAGGCAAAAGAGTCCCGGGGGTGGGGGAGAGATACACGAAAAGACACACACCGCCTCACGCACATACGTATATGCACATATACAGACATGCAAGCACAAGCACAGAAACCATGCACGCCGAAGAAAAAGAAAAGCGACCAAAAAAAAGAAACGCACAAAGACGAGAAAGGGCGTTGAGGGATACACAAAGAAACAGAAAAAGCGATTGGCATGACGAACACGCCACTTGGTGCCTTCCTTGCTCTTGTGCGGTTTCGTGTACGTAGAAGTCGGAGAGAGGGGCGTTTGCTGGTGATATCCACGCAGGAAACGGGGAGAGAAAGAAAAAAGAGAGAGGATGAACAGAGTGAAGGAAAACAGGGAGGGCAAGATGTGCAGGGCGCTGCAGGTAACATAGACACCAACACACGCAAGCTCATCACTTTTTTCTCTTTCCTTTCGTTTGCAGCGGTGGAGCCAAGCGCGCCAAACACGCGCACCCGACGATAACAACATCCACACACGCACGCACAAACACAAAGACCCTCGCAAAGCGATGTTGGGCGCTCTCGTCCCTTCTCTTCTGCGTCTTTTCGCCTTTTCGTTTTCGGTAGCGCTCTCTCTCTCTCGACTATAGGACCTCGAAAATGGCCCACACGAGTCCCCCCTCCTTCGCCTGCACCAGATCGATCGTCTCTTCGATGGAGAAACTCTGTGCCGCTGGGCTGTCGGCCGTCCCGGTGGTGGCCACGCTCGCCGAGCTCTGCTCTATGCCGTCAGGTATGATTGGCATGGTGAGTCGGTGCGTCTTCTTCGGGCGCTCCTCGAACACTTCGGCGGTCGCCTGCTCCTCAACGAGCGATTGACGGTAGTTCTCCTCTGTAAAAACAGTGCTGTCTATCATGAAATCCCGCGCTACACCGATCCGCCTGTCTGCCGGGGTACGGAAGGCGCTCTTCGACTTGGCGATAATGGCCTGCGGATTCAAGTCTTGCCGGCCAACGAGGTAAATCTCGTAGTTGAAGGGGGAGAGGGCCTTTGCCATCGCTGGGTAGACCCCGGCGTGACTACCGCCGCGCATCGCTTTCAAACTACTACCGATCCACTGGAAGAAAATCATTCGGCGCTGATGGACTTCGCCGTTGGAAAAGGAGATGCGAAAGAGCCCAAAGAGCCACTCTTCATCAGGGAGGTTCTTCACCATCTCAAAGATGCCATGTTGGCCGTAGGCACGTACAGTCAGTACCTCCGAATTCGATTCGAAAACTACCCAGTTGACGGAGCCGTTGTCCTGGCGCAGAGACGTCATGACACGGTTCGTCTGCGCTGACACCTCTACCGGGCTGCTCGGACGCTCCTCCTTCGTCGGCGGTGGAGCCGGCTTCGGCGCCAATCGCACGCTTGGTGCGGTGTTGCGACGTCCTCGCTTTGCCGTGGCGGCCACTACGGCCGCCTGCTCACGCTCCTGATGCATCATCATCTGCTCTGCTGCTAGTCGCTCGCGGTACTCCTCGCGGATCTGCTCCATGGAGAAGTTGCCGCTGTCCATGACGAAGGTGTCGCGCATGTGCCGCACAAGGGACTCGAAAGAGAGAGACGCCTTGTCGGTCGTGGAGAAGCCAGGGACGCCGCGGATGTTGTTTGTCGTAAAGTTGGTGATCTCATTGATGCCCTGGCCACGCTTCACAATACTGCACTTGGGCCCAATATACTGTACGTAGATGAACTTGTTGCGCTTGAAGGTGCCCGAGCCTACAGGGAACTTCGAATACAATAACTGCACCTTTGCTTCGTCGAGGTGCTCGATGGCGTTGTCGATCTCATCCGAGCCGCGCCACACACACACCACCTTGGGCATTTTTGTTTGTGTTTGCGAGTCGCCTCTCTACCGCCTCTTGTGGTGCGTTGTACGCCAAATCCGCATGCAACAATAATAATAACGCAGGTGATCGTCTCCGCGTGCTGGGCCCTATGAGAAGGGCGAGATCATCTACTGTACGGTCTCCGTCGGTCTTGTTCGTGTTGTGTGCACGTCCCTCTCGCCACGAGGTGCACGGTGTGTGTGTGTGTGTGTGTGTGTGTGCGTGTGTGCGTCCGTGCGTGGGGGTGGTTGTGTCTCAGAGGCGAGTGATGGAGTCGCGGAAGTTCGGGCACGTCGGGCGGATCAGCCAGTAATCAGCGCCAGCACTCGAAAGGCACCGGGACAGGGAGAGAAGAGAATGAAGGAGAGGTGAGAGTGCACACGCCAAGTAGCTGGCACCAAACAAAACTAAAAATAAGACAGAGAAGACGGCGATGCGGAATAGACACAGAAGTGCCCGAGATGTGTGAGACAACCCAAGAGAATATAACAAAACAACAGGAGGAGCCCCCCCTCCACCCCAAGGAACAACAACAAGTGCGATTACTATGAGCACACACACACAAGCACGGCAAGGCCCACAAGAGGACAGAGACGGGCGAAAAGCCACACAAAAAAAAAATGAAAGAAAAAACAGCGGAGGGGAAAGATTACGCAGAGGGAGAGAGACGAAGACGAGTTCAACGAGCACGCCGCCGCAACCGCCAAACGCAACCAAACAGATAAGCGAAGGGCAATGGCGGGAAGGGGGGGTCAGAACGGAAAAGAAGAACAAAAGGGGGAGAAAAGTGAAATTAAGAATACACGCCAGGGAGAGGGGTGAGACAGAGCACAACGCGAAGGCCCACCTGTCACACTCTTCGCAGCTACTTGAACAAGCAAGCAAAAAGCGCCTAAAGTGCACCAATGCTGGCGCTCGATCTCGTGTTGGCCTTTTCAGGTCCAACGGTCCCGATCGGCGCGTGCACACGTGTGTGTGTGTGTGAAGATGGGAGGCGAAAGCGAGTCGAAAAAAGGTGACGCAGTCAAAAAAAAAAAGAGATAAAGAAGAATGGGGAGGAGGGGGGCGACGGAGGCGTGGTGGGAGACGGAGGACAGAGAAGGAGAAAATTGAAGGGGAAGAGAGGAGGACGACGAGATGGACGACGAGGAGGGCAGGGGCGAAGGCAACAACACCAAAGCACCCCCGAGAGCGTCTGTGAAGCTGTTTCTTTACCGCAAAGAGTTTTGTGCGTACGTGCGTGCGTATGCCTTGCGTGTGTGTGTGTATGTGTGTTAGCCGGCGAATCGGTGCGTACCCCTGCTAGATGCCGAGAGTGAGAGCGTAGTGGAGCAAGTAGAGGCCGTGCACGAGAACGAAAAACAACAAAATAATAATCAGACATGAAATGGGGAACAGAACGAGATAGGGAGGGCAACCTCTTGCTGCACAGGTGTGGCGGTAATCATGATCATGCAGGGTGATGCTCATGACATTGGAGAGAAGTAGGGATAGGAAGAGAGAAGACAGATAAAGAGGGGGAGGGGTCGGCATGGCATTGGTAAAGCGCACGGACAGGATCGTCGGTTTGTAGGCGCGGGCAGACAGTGAGAGAAAGAGATCGACGCAACAAACAGCGATACATAAGACAGCGCACCGTATTGCGCATCTGGCATTGTCTCTCCGCCATCGGGGTCCTCAGTGGGTAGTGTCACAATGCACCGGCTCACATGCAAGTCCCTTTACGTGCGTGTGTGTGTGTGTGTGTGGGGGGTGCATGTGCCTTCGTTTGCACCCCCTGCACGCCTTCCTCTCTCTTCCGCTCGGTGCCGCTACGGTGTTTGTTCCTTCAGCAACACGCGCAAGCTCGCAAAGAGAGTCTCGTGACGCCTGAACCGGGAGGGAAGAGAGGCCAGACGACGGAGAATGGACAGAAGAACATGCGCGGCGACAGCATGTACAGACCACTACTTCCACACAGTACAACCTATTACGCTCGCACCGCGCGCGTCCTCTCTGACACTCGCGTGCCGGTCAATGGGAACGGTGGAGTTCGCGCGCCATCCCTTTGTTTGTTTCTTCCGCCTTTTGGTTTCGGCATTCATTTCCGGCATTCGCCTACACTTTTGCCTTTGTGTGTTATCGATCCCCCTTCTTTCTCCCTTCTTTTTCTGCTGTGTTTTTTTTTGCTTTCGTTCGTTCACATGGGAGAGAGAGAGAATGGCTCTCAGAGAAGTGAGCGGGTTACGAATAAAGCATTCACGTAGACATCAAGCACATGCACAAGTCCCAACGGTGTACGCATCATGCGTGTTTCTTTCTTCGTGGTTGTTTTCCACCCTCCTGCCCTAGCGGAAGCGATGTCTTGGTCTGCTTAATATTCCGTTCGCTCTCTCGCTTTCGTCTTCCTCGGCAACCGTTGCACGGCGCTGCGAGAGTGAGGTGTAGCGGGCCCTCCTCATAGTATTTTTCTTCTGCGTGCGCGTGCGGGAGCCAGGGTTTGGAGTGGATGTGAATTGTCGCGTCGCACTCAGCAGCCTATTCCGCACAAGCACACATGCAAATGCAAGAGAGAGGGAAAGAGACGGAGACGGAAACAGAGAAAAGACTCATCGATACACATGAGCGAGGAGAACAGAAAAAAAAAACAGACCGACAAGCATCAGTACGAACCGAAGAAGAAACAGAGAAAGGCAAGACGACGGAAATCAGCCATAGCCCATCTCACACGGAAGGCGGTACAGGGAAAAAGTTAGCGAGAGAGAGATCGTGCGGCAGAGAATACAGGGAAAACGAAAGAAGAGAACAACGGCCCTTCACAAGCACAACAGACACACGCAACAACATGAGACATGGGGGGTGGGGTGAAGGTAACAAAAAAGAACAAAACAAGAAGAGGACAAGCATTCGGAGAGGAGTGCGTCAGCGGAGATGGATGGGTGGATGGAGGGCGAGGGCCAGTTGCGTGCGATATGTCCCTGCTAACGTGCAGAGAGAGGGAGAGAGAGCGTCTTGGCTAATCTAGCGCAAGGCTGGGCAAGGAGCACACACGGGGAGAACAGCAAAGAACAAAGGAAAGCAAGAGGGCGCAGAGAAGAGCAGCTTGAGGGCAAGGGCATGAGCGACAAGAGCAGAGAGAGAGAGAGAGACAACGGGAGGGGGGAGGGGTGTGGGGCATAGCACGTCTGTGTGGCAACAGAAATGACGATGAAAAGAAGTTGAAGCGCCCACCCACCGTAGCGGACCACGAGGAAAAGGGTCACACGTGCACGGACGCGCGTGCGCGCACAAGACAGACAATAGGAGAGAAATGCGAAGGACAAGGAGCACCAAAGGGAAAACCTTGATGAGGCTCCAGAAAAGGAGAGGAAAAAAAAATCATTGTCGCGCGCCTTCTTTTTTGCTGTTGTTGCTTTATTTGTTTTTTTTTTGCATGTTGGCAAACGCGCACACGTGATGATGGCGCGAGCCTGACCACTGGAAAGACAGAGAGTGGGAGAGGAGAGTCGCTCCCTTCATGTCTCGATGTCCCATGTCTCCACAACACGATGGATGAAGAAGAAAGCGGCAAGATGAGCAACAACAAAAACAAGTGAAAGACGAGAAAGATGAGAAAGATGAGCTTCTTTTTCGTTCGCTTTCTTTCCTTGTTTGTAGTCACCTTCCCCACCCTCTGTTGTGTTCTTTAACTTCCGACCATCAAGTTCCCATGTGAGTTTTCTTGGCGTGTTTGTCTTTTGTTTCCATGCATAGAGATGTGCATATATCTCTGCATATGTTTCGTTGTGTGAGGCCCACCATGGTCAGACACCACACATGCACAGGGCAGAAGAAAGGAAACGGAGATGGCACCGCTAGCCGTCCGCTAACAGTTCACGCAGATGCATGCGCAGCACGCAGCAGCGTCTTCTGTTGTTGGTCTGTGTTCTTTGCGACAAGACGTGCACACACGGGAATCGGCACCTTACATACCCAGCTGACTTCCCTTTTCAGCGCTGCGTCTCATGTACTCCGTGCTTCGACTTTTCTTTGTTGCACCATCTCGCAGGCTCTCGGATGTGCGTGCTCGTCGCCTTTCAACGCATCAAACCATCCATCTCTGCCAAGCTACCGTCCCTATCCCTTCTCGTAGCTGTCTTCTGTCACGCCCTTCATCGGACCATCGCTCTCCGAGCCTCGCGTGCGCCGGCTGGAGAGAGTCAGCCGGCCTCATCTCAGATGTTTGCACCGGCTCACATGAAGCGACGCACAAAACATAGAAACGGGCAAACAGACCGATCCCGCTTCTCTGCTTTTCTTGGTTACGTTTTCTCTGTCTTGCATACCACACGGCATCGCCAGCCGTGCTTGACGACTTTATCAGTCTCGCGCGGAGCACGACAGAAAACACCGCATAGCTCCGCGAGAACTCGGCGAAGGGAAGAGACGACCAGAGAGAGAGAGAGACCTTCAAAGAACGTGCAGACGGAGCAGTGGAAGAGAAGTGGCGTGGATGTGTCGTACAGATGCGCCTACGAACAACAACAAAACTTACCAACATAGGTGTCTGTGTCTGTGCGTGGGGAGGGGGGGTATGTGAGTTGGGGACGTGGGAGAACGCGGAGGAGGTCAAGGCAAGCAAAAAAAAAATGAAAGCCACGGAAGCCGGCGGCTAAGTTTTATGAGTTGTGGTAGCTCTTCCTCTCTCTGCGTGTTTATATGTGTTCTGCTCATTGACCGCCGCCTGCCTCCACTCCCCCGCCCTCCCTTTTCACCGTCTTGAGCCTGCACGATAAGAGTACGCAGGAGACGCACACCTGCATGACCAGGGGTGGAGGAACAGAACTGATGAAAGCACATGAATAGAAGCCAAAGAGAGACACACGTGATCCCGGGGAGGCGCCATAATACTAAAATTAAAAAAAAAAATTCTCCAACGTGCCCACTCGACAGCGAACAGGTCAGCAAACTATATGAGTGCACAGTCCCAGCTGTTTACTTTCCACTGCTGCACGGTGGCTGCTCATCAAGGACATATCGGGTCAGCCAGCACCGTTGGGCGTCGTTCCGCCCACTTGGATTCCACTGCAGGCAGCGCAGACCAGGTACGGGATCACACTCGGCATCGCCGCAACGCAGCAAGAGCAGGAATAAAACGTGGGCGGATGCGTGCATTCGACGACCTGTCGACACGATTTGTAGTGAGTCGTTACAAGCGTGGCCATGATCCGCAGGTCTCCTCGGCACAGCACCGGCCCAGACCTGTCCACTGGCACCGAGAGTCGGCCAGCCGTGCCCCGAGGGCGGGCTGTGCAGGCGCTTGGCTTCCCCCACAAAGAGTGTGGGGTACGGGGCCCTGATACGACGGAGAAAGAAAAAGAGAGAGACAGTGTTTAAAAAAAAAAGGGGAGGGGCAGGTTGTCACTGTTTCGTTCCGCTATTGTCGGTCATCGACCGGGAACGGAGCATGACATGAAAGCGCTGGGGTGGTATCAAAGGCAGGAGAAAGATGTGAGCGAGAGCGGAAGTCGGGTAAAGGAGGGAAGCCGTGGAGAAGGAAGACCCACACCGAGCAGGCAGAGGAGATACAAAGAGGCGATCGCTGGAGGGTGGGGTGCGCAGACGCAGGCTCAGGCACGCGTGCCCACAACACCAAGAGCAGAAGAGGAGGAAAGAATCATGCAGCAAGGCACACAAAAAAATGCATGAGCCAAGGATGTAGCCTCGGCTCCCAATACTCTTGCGTGCTGTATTTGCTGTTCAATGTCTGACCGCGTGCCCGCATGTGCAATGCGTGCTTAGGCGTACACGCTGGTGCGTGTGCGAACAGAGAACAGCACCTCTTTCATCATTGCACGACCCTCCACGTGCATGCCTCCGCTGCGCCTACGGCGTGCGTGCAATCGCGTTGGATACGCTTGGCAGCCTTCCAACTTCCCTTTTTCGGTGCCCGTGGCCCTTCGCCTCCCCTCCTCCTCCCTTCCCCGAACTCGGAGCAAAGCACAGAATACTTATGTCTTGTCTAGCTGTATCCTGCACTTGCTACATACACCAATCGGCATTTCGCGCATCTCTACTGGGCCTTGCGCTCCATATCCTGAAGCTGCTGCTCCACCGACGACTTCTTGGACTCTGCGTGCGTCTTGATCATGCCGAGATACTTGTCAGCGTAGGCGCGCACCTGCTGCACTGCGTGTTCGATCTCGTTCTGCTTCTTCTCGTATGCCACCGGGGCCGTAAAGGCAACGATAAGGATGACCAGCATCAGCGTCGTGTCGCTCATCCAGTTGCCGAGGAAGGCCATCACAAGGGTGGTCATGAAAAACTTGGCGGACGCCGCGTAGTCACGCCACGTGAGGAGGGAGATCGTGCAGTCCACGAACTTGGTCACGCACGGGCGCACAGACTCGTAAGCACGGTCCATGCTAGCGGTCACATCCTCGGGCGACGTCACGATGGTGCGCTTCGTCACGGCAGCGGCGGCACCAGCAATGAGGAGAATGGAGACGATGCGAGACACAAACGTTGTCAGCGTGTACTCGGCAAAGACGAAAATGGCCCACATGGTAAAGAAAGATGAAAAAATGAGGCCAGACGCGACGGGGCGGCGCCACGTCACGACATCCTTCGTCGTGAGCCCCTTGAACTCCTTCGCGATGGCCGACATGAGCTCGTGGTGTGGGTTAAGGGGGGGGGGAGTAGGTTGTGTGTGTATGTGTATGTAGGTATGGTGAACGGCTGGAAAAGCTGAAGATACGACACTGGAGAAGAGAGAAGTGGCCGGGAGGCGAGTAGGAGAGATCAAAGTAAAATAGGTAAAGAAAAGGACACTGGGTTGAGGGAAGAAGGGGGAGGAATCTGTAGGCGAAACTGGTAGGGCACACGTAGGTTGCCGCGAGTATCCCAGATGCGAGGCGCATGTGGGCACGTGTGTGATGAAGGCCGAAGGAGGGAGAGTATGGCAACAACAGAATCAACACGAATGTGTCACGCGCGGGTACATGCGTAGGTGAAGCACGGAACGAAAGAGGGAAGGGAGTGCAGAGAGAGGGTAAAGGGAGGAGTTGTAGAGCGAGCGAGAGAAAGCGAGGGCACAGACAGCGGCATCAGAAGGAATGAGGCAAGAAGCGTGTGTGCTTGTGTCGGAATCTGTGAAACCGATGGGGGAGGGGGGAATAGCATTCGTCAGGGTTCAGGCGTGTGTACTCACTCCGTGTTCAGAGTATTCGCGATGTTCCAGCAGCCGCAGTCGAGACGGAGAAGAGAGCAGAAAGTGCGCTCCAACGCTACGCTTTAGTATGAGCAGCGGAGACGGTGCTGTGCCACAGCAAAGAACTCGGCAGCGGGAGGTGGGTGGGTCGGCTGCATGATTGGCTAGGGGGGAGCCTGGCGGTACACGGTACGTGTCCTCTGTAAAACGTGTGCGCAGTAGAGTGACGGAGGATCGGGAAGAGAGCATGATCGACCCTGTGAGGCAAACCGTCGCGCTTCCAAAGAGAGAGGTGGCGGGGAAACGAAAGGTTTGGGCGCACAAATGCAGGTGCGCGCACAACGGCACGAGGGAAAACTCGGTGAGAGACAGAATCTGCACCACAACGGAGAACGAGAAAGCAAACACATCAGCCAAGAAGAACAAAGGATAAGGCGAGGGCTCCGCGCGGAAGGTCTACTCGCAAATTGGGTAAGCACAAGTACATAGCTAGGGCTTACTCTTGACAAGTGCGCTGGTCCCCTCGTAGTAAGGCACCATCCCCTTGTGAGACCGCAGGTAAGCATCAATGTCGCACTCTGGCACAGCGTCGCGCGCCGCACTCCAGCGACGGTAAAAGACGTCTCGTGGCATGTCGACGGCGCCGAAGTGCCGCTCGAAATGTCGCATGTACTCCACGCAGAACCCCCAGTACCAAAGGGTGTACCCGCACCGCTGCAGCGCCTCGCCTATCAGCTTCGTCAGGAAGGTGCCGAGTCCGTCCTTGGACTGCCGCAGCGTATACATGGTGTAGTCGTGGTACGCACACCCCACCGTCATGCCACAGCAGCCCGCCATCACCTCACCTGTCGCCTTCTCCACCAGCTCAATGCACAGAAGCCGTACGTATTTTGCCCTATCTGCCTCTGCGGCCTGTGAGGCGGCGGTGTCTGCGCTGGACGATATGTCCCTGCGGCTGCACTGGCCCATGAGGTTGATGAAGATGTCGTTGAGCCACGTGCTCCTCTTGTTTTGTCCGTGATACGAGCATGCCCTTTGCAGGCTTGCCACGACACCCGCAGTGTCATCGCGGACAACCACCACGTACGCGCCGGAGCGGATGACGCGCCGGACCTTGCTCTGACGGCGCCACGGATACAAGGACGCTGTGGCATCGCGACGCGTTGCGCTCCCTAAAGCCCCCGAGTCCTGCTGGTGGGTCGACGAAGCAGCCGGCGCGGCGGGCGATTCCGGCGCAAGGTCGAGCGTGTAGCGTGTGTGGCCGTTGGGGAGCACAAAGAACATGGCCACGTGCTGCGGCCCTATTCTCAGTGACTCCGGCAGCGAAAAAAGTCCGTTGTACCACAGCCCCCGCATGAACGGGAGAGCCGTGGTGGGCTCCAGCGGATTCGGTGGTACATAAAACATGAACTTCTCCGCCCCCTGTGCAAGGATGCAGCGTGTGAATTCTGGATGAAAGACAAAAGAGCCGCGGTCAACTACATGCAGCGATACAGCACGCAAGTCCAGTGGCGCGCGCCAGCCCTCAGTTCGCACCTTCAGCACCGCAGTCGTGGTGCTTGCGCTTTCGCTGCCCCGCATCGGCCAGCACAGCGTCGCCACGTACTCCGAGGACGGATGCAGGCACCACAGAGTGGCAATGTGCTGCACCTTGCGCGCCACCTCCGCCATTGAAGACGCGCACACCATCGACTCCGTGAAGACCCTCTCAAGGGTTGCGCCAGAAGTCACGACGGACGCCACTGGCAGTTGCGCCTGCACAAGTGCGTCGCGCTCCTCAGGCGCTCCATCGTCGTCACTCCCTTCTCCGACGAGCACGGAAGTCAGCTCCTTCACCTCGAACGGGTGCGACGCGACGAACGAGGCCCAATTCAGCCCACAGCCCAGAAGAACGGGATGCGACGTCGTCTGCGTCATCGTAGCCCCGTCACTTGCGGTGGTTTCGACTTTAGCGGCTGTGTGCGGGTGCATGTCTCCCAGACAGCGTCCACGTTGAGGGCGTTGCGTCCTTGGTGAAGATGCGTCACGTCTTTGCACACCACTCTGCCCAGTATATGTGTGTCCTTGTGTGTATGTGTGTATATGTCTGTGTCCCCCAATTGGCTGTGCCGTCGCACGACGGCAGCGCTCGCGCTGCCGGCTTCTTGTCGTGCCCTTCGCGCAGGAAACAGCAAGGCAACCACAACACTTGACAACGAGCTCTTTTTATTGCTGTTCGATCTCTGCGCTGCCAAAGACACGCTGTCCCCGCCCGTGCTGGTGTCCGGTTGTCGACGCTAGCGCGGACCTGGAAGTGCGCGATTCGAACACGCAGGTGCACGAGACGATATCTCGCGCCACAGGATGGCGAAGCGTCCAGATGAAGGACGTTGAGAGCATCTGTGTACTGTATGCTTCGTCTTCCAGAAGGGAGGGGGCGCCTCTGCTTCTGGAGAGTGTGCGCACGTCTCAGTTATCCGTTACGCTTTTCTCAACAAGGGAAAGCACAGCCGCGCACTGCTGCAGCATTACTCAGGTGCTCCCTTCGTCACTGGTACTTCGTCTACAAGTGAAAGGAAGCGCATACGTGGTAAGTAGAGAGTTACGCCAGGCAGGGATAGAGGGAGAAAAAAATGTGGTGGATGTGAGGAAGAAGAGGGAAAGCGGAGTCGAGCGGCAAAATGCGTACACCTGCGTGCGACGATGAACTGAGAGTCCGACATGGAACGCTTCACAGCGTGGCAGGCTGCTACGCGTTTCTGTGACGTCCTCAGTGACCTACTCTCCACATCACCACAGCGACTCGTTCCATGACGCGCACATGTCGGCAACTTGCTTTCGATCGGTGCGCGTTTTACACTGTGCGAGGTGGAGGGGAGGGGACAGTCCCTGGAGCGGTGCCTGCAGAGTTCACTTCGCATCGCTACTGTTTGCTGTCGTTGGTGTTGTGCGTACTTTCTCGTGTTTCTCTGCCGTCTCACCGTGGATAGACAAAGCCGATCATCCTCCTCCTCTCCTGCAATTCGTGTCTGTGTGCAGGTGCGTGCGATAGGGTAGAGGGGTGAAGTGCTCGTACATGTAGGCAGGAGAATGCGCAAGCGTGCCTCGGACAGAGGAGAGGGAAATGATAGAAGAACAAAAACGCTGTCACGTGTGCACGTGCACATGGCGCTGATAGCGATGGAAAACCGCGCAGTGCCTGCCGTCCCTCCCTTGTTCACCTCTCCTGCCTCTTCATCAAGGCGCATGTGTGACTGCTGGGTGACGCAGAAAGAGGCACACCCAACCACTGTCGCGTATGTGTGTGTGTGTGTGTGTGTGTGTCTGTGGACTGGCTCACACCTGTGCTACTGGGCGTACCTAATCAGCGAAGGTGCGCACCCATTCCCACACCTGCGTTGGAATCTGAGGAGTGTGCAGGCAAGGGAAAAAGGGGCGGTGCACGGGCCGCTCTTGCCCTCAGGCGGAGCCGTCGAGAGAGCGCGCCATGGGAGAAAAGTGGAATAGAGGGGTTTGCCCAAAGAGACACAGGGTAGAGGAAGTAGGGAAGGGGAGGCCACCGCTACACCTCGTGGTGACAGAACGAGAACGATAAACTGGAAGGAAGCAAGCGAAGCTCGGCTACCGCAACACCGAAAAAGAGAACGAGCCAAAAGAAGAGGGCACGAGGAGAGGGAGGAGGGCCATAACGCCACCGAATGGGTAGACTAGAGCACCAATTAACGGAAACAGCGACAGACAAGGCGTGCGTATACGCACGCATACACAGAAAGACAGAGATGGGGGAGAAGAGAGCGCATGCAGGTGTACCTGATGAGAAAAAGAGAACAGAGCGCGCAAGACAGAGAAGAAAAAGAAAGAAGAGAAAGATCATGGACTGCGAAGAGGCACCGTGGGGTACAAGTGGAAAAAGGGGGCGGGTTCAGAACGCCCACACGACGCGATAGAGATGGAGGGGGAGGGGGTGTCGGAACATTCAAAGTGAAAAGAAAAATAACCGACAAGAGCTACGGAGGAGAAGAGCCAGTGGCAGCCGACGAAGGAACTAAAAAAAAGGAAGGAATGTGAGAAGAGAGCCATCCGCCACTTTCTTCCGTTTTGGGTCGTGTGCATACAAGCGGAGTATACGAGAGAGGGAGACAGATAGGAAGGAAGGGCGAGGACGCGAACGTGCAGCACCACGACGACGAACGTGAGTGTGCTTGTGTTGTGTGTGTGATGACGGAGGGAAGCCGTTACCGGCAACCAACCTCTCACGGGCACATGACACGCAAAGGAGGTTCCCCCCCTCCACCCTCCTCCACTCCTTCAGTGTACTTATTTCTGCCTTTGCGCCTAAGACAGTGCCGCTCCTACTCAAGCGCTCGCCCTGTGCGCCGCATTCTACACAAACCACTCACGGACGTACAGATACCAACACGCAAATAACTACTGGTCCATCACCAACTAAAACCGGCTCCCCTGTTAAGAAAGTCCCACAATCCTTCCACTCTCGCAGTCGATGTCGATGTTGTAGTACGCCGGTCGGGTCGGCAGACCAGGCATCGTGGAGATGTCGCCCAGCAGAGGAAACACGAACTTCGCTCCGCAGTTGACGCGGACGTCGCGGATGGGGACAGTGAAGCCGGTCGGCGCCCCGCGCAGCTCGGGGTTGTGCGAGAAGCTGTACTGTGTCTTTGCCATACATACAGGAAAGTCACCGTAGCCCATCCTCTCGAAGTCCGCCAGCTTCTCCTCTGCGTCGTTGAGGTACTCCACGCCGGCGGCGCCGTAAATCTCGCGGCACACCGTCTCGATCTTCTCCTTTAGCGACGCGTTACTTGGGTAAAGCAGCTGGAAGTTCGACGGCGTCGTCTCCGTGACGCGGATGAGCGCCTGGGCAAGACCGACGGCCCCGGCGCCGCCCTTGGACCAGTGGTCTGTGACCACAACATCCGCCGCGCCACCCTCCTGCGTCGCCAGCTCCTTTACCAGCGCCAGCTCCGCCTCCGTGTCGGTGCTGAACCGGTTCAGCGCCACCACCACTGGCACCCCAAACTTGCGAATGTTTTGAATATGCCGAACAAGGTTGCTCATGCCGGCACGCAAGGCATCCGCGTTCTCCTTGGTAGCATCCTTTGGCTCCACACCGCCGTGGAACTTCAGTGCGCGCACCGTCGCCACGAGCACCGCCGCATCCGGCTTCAGCCCGCTCGTGCGGCACTTGATGTTGAAGAACTTCTCACAGCCCATGTCTGCACCGAAGCCGGCCTCCGTCAGCACGAAGCCGTCCGCACCGGCCAGCTTGAGGGCGATGCGGTCGGCGACGACGCTGCTGTTCCCGTGCGCGATATTGCCGAAGGGGCCGGCATGCACCAGCACGGGGGTGCCCTCCAGCGTCTGCATCACCGTCGGCTCGACCGCATCCTTCATCAGCACCGTCATGGCCCCGGCACAGCCCACATCCTCAGCCGTCACCGATGCGCCCGTCTTGCTTTTGGCCACCTGGATCGCTCCCAGGCGCTGGCGCATGTCGGCCAAATCGTCCACGAGCGCCAGAATGGCCATAACCTCGGACGCGACCGAAATGTCGAAGCCGGTGCGACGGCTGATGCCTTTCTCTGCCTTTCCCATCCCGATCTCGATGTCGCGCAGGAAGCGGTCGTTGACATCGGTGACGCGGCGCCACGAAATGGTGTCAGGGTCGACGTCCAGCCGCGCAAAGCAGACGCGCTCCTCCTCCGTTAGCGACTTGGGGTCTGTTTTGTAGATGCCGAGCTTATCGAGCCGCTTCTGCATAATCGGTGTGAACGTTTTCAGCTCGTCGGTGAGACGGCGGTAAAGCGCGGCGTCGTCCTGCGTCCGCTCGTGGAAGATGCGAGTGTCAAGCGCCGCAGCAAGGAGGTTGTTTGCTGCGGTGATAGCGTGTATGTCGCCGGTGCCGTGGAGGTTAAAATCCTCCATCGGAATCACCTGGCTGTAGCCGCCTCCCGCGGCACCGCCCTTGATGCCGAAGGTCGGTCCTTGAGACGGTTGGCGAATGCACGCAAAGCAGCGTCGTTGTAGATGAGCACCGAGAGCCTGGGCGAGGCCGATCGTCGTGGTGCTCTTCCCTTCCCCCAACGGGGTGGGGCTCATGCCCGCCACCACGACGTACTTGCCGTTTGGGCTGCCCTCCAAACGCTTCAGAACGCTCAGCTTCACCTTGGCGCGAGTGCTGCCGTACGGGCTCAGCTCCGAAAGAAGTATACCCGCGGCCTCGGCGATGCTCGTGATCGGCTGGGCATCGATACTCTGAGCAATGTCGATGTCAGCCGGCACCGGCCACACACAGTGCAGCTTTCGGGTGGTCATGAGGACTATACGAGAAGAGTAAAGGCAGCCAATTCCTTTCTTGGCAATGAAAAAGAAGAGCGGAGTTGGTGATGGCCCTCTCTCAGCCCCTCCTTCACTCGACTGCTGCTGTGGCTCTGCTAGGAGGAGGTTCACTTGAGAGTGCGTTCGAGTAGAAGCGCGCTAGTGGGGGAGGAGAGAGAGAGGAGGGGGAGGGGGAAGGCGTTTGGGAAGAGGAGGGAAGGGGCGTTGGGTGGCGTATCCAACACGTCTTTTCGTGTGTGCATGTATGGATGTGTGTGTGTGTGTGTGTGTTCGTTGCTTTCCCTCTTTCAACCTGAGACAAAGAGCGCGAAGAAGACAGGAAAAAAGAGCCGAAAACACAAATGACAAGCGTTGATGGCACGTTGTCTATGGGGAGGAGGTGGGCCTGGGGCACAAGATCGAGGGGTTGGCGTGTCGAGAAATGGCAACCATGACCGCGCCGTTAATCGTTCCGCGCACACACATGATACCAAGTACAGCGCCGAATCAGGTACGAAACAGAGAGAGAGGACGGGGACGAACGGAAGAAAAGATCGCAGGGGAGAGTGAGGCAGACCAAGGAGCCATCAGTGTATCCAAAGGCACGCCTGTGAGCGTCGTTTCGCACTACCGCCTACGCACACCACAACGCACACACAGGGGAGACGAGAATAACGTTGTCCCTTGCAGCCTACAGAGGTTAGGAGAGCCGTCACTGGGGTGTGACGCAAGAATGGGCTGCTGCAGGCGAGAGACCAGCTACACCACCGCGTACCTGCTGCAGCCGTCAAGTACACGCTCCGCTGCCGCCGCCTCCTCACCCGTTTCACCTCTTTCACCCCGTTGGCAACGCAGCGCTTCGACGGAGACAACAGCAGCCGGGGGAGGGGGAGGAGGCATGTAAAGGGGAAAAGATATGCGGGAGGGAGTGCGCGATAAAGATGCGTGTACTGTGCCGACTCGGCAGGCGAGCATATCCCAGTGTGCGCGTACGCGTACGTGGCTCACATCCGCTTTCAATTCGCTTTTCTTTGGTTGGCTTCTTTCATAATCGGTGTCTTCTGTTTTTTTTTCCACGCGCGCCTCCGCTGACTGGTGTGTTTGAGTGCCACGTGCGTGGAGGTGGAGAGACACGGCAGCTCGTCACGTAGCGGGTGTTTCGTTGGCGCTCCCCTTTACTTTTTGTTTCACTACGGTAGGCTTCAGTGGCATAGGTGTGCGCTGAGCAGGCGCACGTACCACTCACAGCACCACCGAGAGGGAGGGAGAAAAACGGAGGGCTCGGAGAGTGGCAATATGTTCTCTTCTCACCCTTGCGGAGAAGTCGTGCACAAGTCTAACCCTAAGCGGAGGTGCGGTTGCGTGAGGAGGAGAGACAAGGGCACTGCTCAAAGACAGATGTCGTTGTAGAATGCATGTGCCAGCGCGCGCGACCGCACTCCAGCAGTGAGGCGGGTCCGTGCCGCTTTGCAGACTATAAACAGGCGCTAATAGCCTCCGCGACCACGACCGCGGCCGCGGCCGCCGCCACGGCCCATATTATACGGGTTGAAGCCCTGGCTCATCATACCAGCCATCATGGCCAGCGCAGCGATCTGCTGCTGCATTGGGTTGCCCGCACCTCTACCGCGCAGCGCGTACGCACCGCCACGTGAGATGCCACGTTGGAATGCGGGAATGTTGTCCCGCTTCATTGCCACCTTCAGTGGCTTACCATGCAGCGACTGCCCATCCTTGAGGATAGCCGCGTGTGCCTGCCCTTCGGTTTCAAACTCGACGTAGGCGGTGCCTTTCGGGTTGCCCTGACGGTCCTTCAAGACCGTTACGCGCGTAATGGCACCGCAGGAGGCGAAAAAGACGCGCAAATCCGCGTCCGTGGTCCTCAAGTCAAGGTCGCCGACAAAGATGGAGGTGTTCGTCTTGGTCTGCCCGCTGCTTGCTGCCGCAGCAGCAGCCGTCTTGCGTGTGCCCTCGTCCTTGGCGGCCGACTCCTGCAGTGCCTTGAGCTGCATGTCTTCCTGCAGGCTTTCCACCTGCCGCTTCATCTCCTCCAGCTCCGCCTCAGCGTCCATGTCGACGTTGAACTGGTCCTCTGCAGAGATCATCTCGCCCCCGTGGTCATCTTGGTTGCTAGACATGATTCTCGCTTCGCCCTATAGACGTCTCCTCTGTTGCTTGCGGCCGCACCGGTGAACAGCTACACGTACGCAAGCAGGAAAAGAAAGAGTCACCCTCGCGTGCTGTGACTGCTGTAGAGAGAAGTGTGAGTCAGCGAGTGGGGGGAGGGCAAACAAACAAAAAGGTCGGGTTTCAAGAGAGGGAGGGGTGAGATGACAGGGCCTGACAAGGAGGAGGAACACCAATAAGAGCGAAAAAAAGAGGGAGAGAATCTCCTAGTGGAAGATACGCATGTGCGTGTGCGTTCATGTATGAGAAGCGCGCGAGGGGAGTGGGGGGGGTACAGCAGGAAAGAAGAGGAAAAGGGCATGGGTCGGTGCGTGGGTGATTGAAGTGGAAGCAAAGGCGGTGGCGAGGAGGAGAAGCGAGGGCGGTCGCTCGATTTCTCACTATTTTCCCCCTTTTTTCTAATCGAATCGCGAGATGACTCGATGATGTTCGTCTAACAAGCGTGTGTTGATGGCTTTCACGTCACTTCAGGAAGCAACAGAAAGGATGCCTCGGGCATAGAGGCAGTTTGTGCATTCCTTGCGTTGGGGGAGAGGCTTGGTCAAGTGAAACTGACACCCTCAGTACATGAAATATTGAAGCACAAGCGCAGAGAAGGACGAGAAACTGAAAAAGAAACAGAGAACCAATGTGCCAGAGGCGCGCAGCAAACGGCCAAGGGCAAGACGACAACCAACTCGATGAAGAAGGGAGAGAGACATGAAGTGTTTAAGCGAAGAGAGAGGCTATAAGACGCATGATAGAGAGCACACAACGAGAGTGTGCCCGTGTTCCAGAGGTGTTTGCGTCAGTATGTGTATGTGTGTGCGCGCGTTTGTTGAGAGGAGGACCGAAGAGGGAGAAGTCCCAGCTGTACATGCATTCCATACCATAGAGAAATCTGCATCTATACATCTGTATATATACATATATCAGATGTATATAGAGCGATGTATATACGCCGAAGTGCCGAGTACGAGAGGGTCACGTGAAACGGCAACGACAAAACAGAAAAGAACGTAAGGAGAGCGGAGAGGCCATCACAGCACGGGGAGGATGGGAGAGGGAGGGAGGGGAGAGCCGAGCGGCGAAGGCAAAGAATGTGAAATGTGCGCACCGCCTCCTTCGCTCAGCAGTAAAGCAGGACAAAGAAAGAAACAGCACGAAAAGAGTGACATCATGACTCGTGCAAGAGTATGCCGTCGGCTCGCTAAACCGAGTCCCTTCTTCGGTTTTTTTTGTTGACTCGTCCTTTCTCGTTTTACCGCCACAATTGCGAACATACCCACGTCGTGGGGCCTGGGAGGCGAGGGCGGAGTGATGGTGGATACCAGACGCTGCCCAGAGGTGCGTTGCAGCACAAGAATCGGTGAAACGCGTCGAAAAACGCGGGAGAGAGGTGGGGACACAGACGCGCCAAAGCAAAACCAGGGCTGCCAACGAGCGAGGCCCTTTCCCTACTGCGTCTTGTACATCGACTGCAGCTGTGTGATGAGGTGGTCATCCATGATGCGCCGCTCCCAGTACTCCTCCTCCACAAAGCGGCCCATCTTCTTTTGCTGCGGCGGAAGCGGCTGTCGCTGCAGATCAACCACGAACCTCTCTGAGCCCAACCCGGTTCGACGGCTTCTGTCGCTGTACGTCGCTCCGGCGCCCATGCTTGAGGCCGCGGCGGCCTTGTATCTGCGCTGCGGGTGCTTTCGCTGGCCCGCCGTGCGACTGCCTGCCTTGCCTGGAGCCTTGGTCGCGCCCACGAGGTGAATGCTTCGCGACAGAGTCGGGTACTCGCTCTCGTTGTGCGCTGCCGCAGCGCGCTTCTCAGCCGCTGCAGCATGCACGGCCGCGTCGCTCGCGTCGCTATCGGTGGAGTACACAACTTCTGTGTGTCGCCACTCCATGTCCTCCTTCAAGGCGGGCACCGACAGCGGGGGGAGCGCGGGAAACGGTCTACCTTGCTGCTCACGTCCATACTCATGCGCGTAGTCGCTCTTCAGACCCTGTGGTGGAACCTCGCTCGCCGGAATCAGCGCGGCGTCGTGAAGTCGCTCATGGTAGTCGACAAGGAAGAGTTCTTCGTACAAGCGCAGCGAACGGGTGTGCCGCGGCAGTTGACCCTGCATCTGGTGATCGGCCACGCGCAGCAGGTTCACCCGCGCTGTGTTGGCGTCATCTGGAGGCTCAACCGGCAGGATGCGTGCGTGCATGACGATCAGCTTCTGCTGGTCCGACAGCTGTTCAAAGAGTTCGTAGTCCCGCAGGCGTGCGCGCAGCGCCGCCCCGTACCGCAGGAAGTCGCGGAAAGTCAAGGATAACTTGCCTCCGCAGTCCTCCCATAAGAAATCCGCGCCCTCTCGAAGCGACACGCCGCACGGCGTGAAGATCAACAATAGCTCGTGCAAATCCTCCACGCTCACGAAGTCTTTGTTCTTGGCGATTACACGGAAGAGACGTCGACACATCTGCAAGGCAGCGCTCTCTTTCTCACCACGCTGGGCTTCACGTTGAACTTCTGCGAAGTCGATCCGCTGAAACATATTCCGCAGGTGGAACCCGAACGAGTTGCGATCCACGTGGTCGACCAGGCCCTTCATGGCGCCCCCAGTTGTTGAGTACAGCGTCCGGTACGATGCCCCGGTCGGCACGACGGCCCTTGCCGTCGCCGACCCCGCCACGCTCAACGCGTTTGACGCATGACTGACGGCTGGCATCGAACGAGACGTGGGGGCGGCTTTTGAGACCTTGTTGGGTGCGGTGCGCGTTTTTCTGCTGGAGTTGCTACTACGCACGCGTGGCTTGCTTTTGGAGCCGACACTGATGGGCGGTAGCATCTCGTGCTGCGCCGCGCCCGTCGTGCTTACCCGTGATGCGTTCCACTTCGTCTCCGGCGACCGATCGGGTGTGTGGCGGTGCACCACGGCATGAGCTGGCGTCTGGCGCGGCAGCGATGAAGAGGATGCCAAGCTGAGCGCGTAGGCCCTGACGTAGTCGTTGGAGGCTAGATGGAGTGGCCTACAGGATCTGTCTTTCGCCTCCCCCGCCTTCTGCCGCGCAGTCGCTGCACCGTTGTGCAGCACTGCCGGCACCTGCGTCCGGCCCGAGGAGAGGTGCGGTGCTACTGGCGCGCCGGAAGAACCCGCTTCGCAAACCGAATCGTGCGCCGATGAAGTGGAGGCGCCAGTTAAGCGGTTCTCTGATGCAACGGTGTCACCGTGCTTGGAGGAGGGACGCTTCTCCGCGCATTGGTAGGCGACTCCCTCTGCTGCCTCGCCGTGGGCCTCCTCGGCCTCCGCGTAGGCCGGGTGCACCTTCCCCTGTTCACACAGCGACTGTTGTGGAAGGCTCATGAGTGCCGCCGTGGCGCCGGTGGTCGCTATCGCAGGCTGTGAAGCAGGCACAGACGTCGCCTCCGGTGTACCACTGCCGCTCACGGGGGCGTTTTCTCCCCCGGTGCCCTTAGGATCGCGGTCTGGCACGCAGCTGCTGGAGGAGCTGTGCGAGAGCACCTCCGACTTCGATGCCATGCGGTCGGCGTTGCTCTCATCCTCACGCGGGCGGCTGGGAGGTTGCGACTCAGGCGCCTCCGACTTGTCCGTGACATGACACACGTGCAATTCCATGGCAGGCAGCTCCTTTGACAGTCTTGAAAGGCGTATATTTTTGCAAATATATATATATATGTGCACGTTGGTGTGTGTGTGTGCGTGTGACGCCCTTTTCCTAGCAATCCCCGCTAACGGCCCTGCCTACAGCGTTGGCAAGTATGGGAGAAGAGAGGGGGGTGAGGGGAATAGCAACGCAGGCTCCTCTACATGGAAGCCAGACCCTTCTATGGGAGGTGGTGGATGAGCCTGGAATGAGACGGAGATTCCTGCGCACACCCATCTTCCTTCTCATGGTCTTTTCAAGCGCCCGAGCTGTCTTGCACGCGCACAGGCACTCTTGCTTGCATTCATGCATCCGCGCAGACGCGGACGTGGACACGCCAAGATGGAGATACAGACACGTCCCTCCCTTGTGCTCGTGCTGTTCTGCTACCTTGTAAGTCGACTGTCTATGACGCCATCGAACATCTTCCATTGTCCAAGGCTGCCAATGGTGCAGCACTCGCAGTTGAACCCATGCACGCGCACACGCCTGCGCATGTATCGTTCTGTTTCTTCTCATGTGGCTTCAATTCACTTCCGCTGGCTTCTTCTTTATGCGGAGCACACAGCGCTTCCAATGTCGAGCAGCTGCAGATAGTCGTCTCCCCCGTCGGCAAGCCGCCGCTCTGTCTGACACAGCTTTAGCATAATCTTGCCGCGCTGGGCCGAGTTCAGCGGACACTCGGCGCTCACAAGGTAGTGCTGCATCTGAAGCAGCACCTGTGCGGCGGCGAAGCCCTCCGCAACCAGCCTGCGCGATGCCTGAATCACCTCCTCTAAGCGGTGAGAGAACAGTGCGCTGAGGTATCGCTGCATCACGTCCGCCGGCACGCTGCCAGATACGGAGACGAAGTCCTCCTTCGACAAGTCGTCCCCCTTCGCCTTTTGTGCCGACTGGAGGTGCATAATGGCGAGACGGAGATCGCCGCCACTCACGGTGTCCAAGGCGTGGAGAGAGGCTGGTGAGAGGGTGATGCCCTCGGCTTGGGCCACGTACTCGATACGGTGATAGAGGGCACTCTTTACAAGCGGTTTGAAGCGATACTTGGCGCATCGGCTCGCGATTGGATCGATGATGCGGCTTACGTAGTTGCAGAGGATGCAAAAGCGGGTCACATCGCTAAAGTCCTCCATCATGCGCCGCAGAGCAGCCTGAGCATCGGGGAGCAGTGCGTCGGCCTCGTCGAGAATGATGAGCTTGAAAGGTGGAACCGGGTAGACTTTTCCATCCGACTGGGTGACGCTGCTACCGCTGCTCGAGACAGCGCCTTGCGCAAAGATTTTCACCTTCTCCCGGACCACGTTGATGCCACGGTCGTCAGAGGCGTTTAGCTCGCGCACCCGACTTCGGATGTAGTCGGGGCCGAAGAGCTCGTGCGCCACGGCGAGGATGGACGTCGTCTTGCCCGTGCCAGGTGGGCCGTGAAAGAGAAAGTGAGGCATGTTGGCCCCCTCCTTCAAGCACGCGCGGAGGGCGCCAACGGCCTCATCCTGCGCCTCCACCTCTGCCAATGTGCGTGGCCGATACTTCTCCACCCACGGCGCGGCAGCGCCGGCGGTGTCGGACGCGCCCTCCGTCTTGGCCCTCTTCTGCGCAGGTTGTGACGACGAGCTCATGAGGTAGCGCGTGCACGTGTTTGAGTGTGTGGGATGTGTTGTGTGGAGAGGCGCGAGTATCACTGGACGCGCGCGACGAAGAGGAAAGCAGCGCAGATGTATCGAGTTCTTCCTCCTGGCTCCTCTTTGCCCGTTCTCCGTCGAGAGCGCGTAGCGCTAGAAAGTACTTTTCGACTGCAACGGATTGCGAACGAACGCAGTCAAGCAAAGGCCAGGCGACGCTATGGGAGCGAGGAGAACGTCAAGGAATGACAAGAGCAAGAGAGAGAGCGCGATGGTGCGTGGGCGAGAGCATGCACAGACGCCCACAGGCGTTTCTTTGCAGGCTTCAGAGGCGGCAAGCGGTCGCGCAATGTTGACGAGCGCCGCCTCTCAGCCCTAAAACTGCCGGCACGGAGCGCATGGGACTTGTACACAAGGCGGCGTGAGATGAGGGGTGAAGGGGTGAGAAGAAAGAAAGGGGCTACCCAGACTCACAAACATATGCACACCAGATGGACGCACGGGTGTCTCGTCACCACGCACAGAGTGCTACGCGCAAAAAGAGGCAGTTCCCACGAAAGACATCCGTATACGAGCCACAACGAAACGAGCCCCGTCGACGAGAAAATTCTCAGAGCTGTACATCACTATAGCCAGTACACACTGCACACAGAAGTAGCTGCAGTAGCAAGGATAGCATGTGCATTCACAAGGAGCAACACCACCACCGACGCAGACTCAACTCAACTTGGCCACGTCCTATCCCCTGCTCACCACGATTTGTCACCAGCGCACATGTCCCTCCTCTTCACAACCCCAACGCACCTTTGTTCTCTTCGATTTTGCGGCGCAGGGATTGACTGATGCGCGGAGCGTTTGGCCCCGCGGC
Organism: Leishmania infantum JPCM5; assembly: GCF_000002875.2. Classification (NCBI taxonomy): domain Eukaryota; phylum Euglenozoa; class Kinetoplastea; order Trypanosomatida; family Trypanosomatidae; genus Leishmania; species Leishmania infantum. The sequence continues at coordinate 984,209 of NC_009414.2, forward strand.
TGCGGAGCCGCTTGAGCAACTCGGAGACACGAGACCCCGGTAGGCAGCCTCACTGTCGTGGCCAGCGTGGTTCCGCAAGGAAAGAGGCACGAGCCGGTCGGAGCTAGGCAGCGCCGCACCACGAGGCGGCGGCAGCACACCCTCCTCCTCCGCTGCAGCGGTGCGATCAGCATGGGGTGTGCGGCGCTGCGCGGACGTGAGCGTTGGAAGGAGAGGTTGATGCCCCCCACTCGAGCCGGCAGTGGTGGCGGTGACGTGCCCGGCGCCGCCCCCGTGGCCACTCATGGCACTCTCGACCGGTGGCGCATGCGTCGCCAAGGTATTCCTAGAGACGACAGTACGGTGGGGCGACTCCCCGGCTGCCGCGCGCTTTGCCGCGCTTGTCGGGGTCGCGTTGTGGCCGCCAAGAAACGCCTCGGCGTCGTAGATGCTGCCAAGGCGCATCTTTGCCCGATGAGATGAGACCTTGTGTGTGCGAGTTTGTCCGGCAGCAACGTTAGACGTCGGGCTGAGGCCACCACTGGGCGAGAGACTACGTCGGCCCACGGCGGAGCGCGTAGGGGCCTGCACCTCCACCATCGCGCGGCCGTGAGGCACCGCGTACGCTGTGGTGTGCTGGCATGTAGGGGACCGCACAGTGACACAAAGCTCACCAAGAGCAGCAGTGGCGGTGCTTTCGCTATGCTTGGTCGAAGGTCTGCTCCCCGCCGCCGCGCCCACATCGGTCGCACCCGGCTTGCTTTGACGGCCACGACCTCCCCGGTCCCCCGCCGCCACATCGCGTTGAGGAAGTGCGCGTCGGCCGGCCCCAAAGCTCCCTTGGTGGCCGCGACCTCGCATGCTGCCTAGCAGGCTACGCTGCGATCCCGCAGAGAAGGTGGAGCGAATTGAAGAAACAAAGGTGTCCGCCTCGAAGAGGAGGTTCTCAAGCTCTTGAGGGCCGCCAAGAACGGCCGGCTCAACCTGAGGCCGCTCCTGCTGCACAAGGACCTCGATGCGCTCATCAGCAATATGCAGTAACCTGTCGCTCCCCCTCGGAGACGTGGCAGGGCCCAGCACGCGCAGCACCGAGCAGAGTGCGCGCGCCATCTTGCGGCTCGGTGAGTCGCCGTTTGCTACGTACTTGACGGCGACGGGGCCTAGAAGGTGCACCAACTCCTGCATCCGCTCGGGGCGCTTCTGGTGAGCTGCCACAACGCACAATGCCAAATAGCCCAGGCACTTTCGCCGCAGCTCCGTCTGTGCGCCGCCGGAAAGGGCCGTCAAGAGCGTCTTCACCACATTGGGGTGTCCATGGCTTTGGATGGCGATGGCGCGTAAAGCCGCGTCGGTCGCCGAGGAAATGGCGGCAATCGTGACGTAAATCCCCTTCGCCAAGCTCGACACCCACTGCGAGAGTGCCCCACTGAACGTAGCCGGATTCGTGCTGCACGTACCGCGATGAACGTCCTCGATGAACACCGGCTCTGGCGAGAGGCGTTGCATCAGCATGATGATGATGTCGCACCCAACACGGCACAGCGCTGAGCGCTTTTCTGCGGCCAAGAGCGCCAGCGTCGACGACACCGCACCCACAATGCCCTCGGCGTGTTGCGCAAAGTACTCGGCTGGTACTGTTGCTATCCAGTCAAGGAGCACTTGGGATGCCTTGAGGCGTTTGGTTGCACCTCCGTTTACGGAGGACACGTCGCTTGCTGCGGCACACTGCTTCTTCAGCTCTGGTATAAAAGAGGACAGCGGGCTCGGCAGCGCTGTCGGCTCGTTCTCCAGTGGGGCGCCGTCGTCGCCGAGCGTGGGCAGCTGCATGCTCGGGATTGTCGATGAGAAGGTGTCTTGAAAGGTTGCCCACGAGGCCGTCATCGACGACTCCCCGTCGCCCAGCAGTGAGGACAGCGAGTTCGGGTCCTCGGCCATGTAAAGCGCATACAGCTTCTCTGTGTTGTGGTGTGCGCGATTGTTGATGAAGTTGAGGTACTCGACCGCCTCGCAGACGCTCTTCTCAGCCGTTTTGAGATCGTTGCCGTCCTCCACCTTTACACGGAGCGTGTTGCGCAGGTCGCGGCAGAGCCCCACGTACACCATCAGCTCCGGATTCGGGAGCTCCTTGCACAGCCTCGGGGCGAGCTCAATCGCTTTGGAGCGCGGCAACACTTTGGCCTGGTGCATGGGGACTGCACCGTCTTGATGTTGTCGGTCGAAGTTCACGGTGCCGCCGACGCTGATGTGCATGAAGGCCTGAAAGACCGTCTCCGGTTCCACGCTGAAACGCTCCGCCAAGGTGCGCAGCGACCCAAAGTAGTGCTTATAGTTGCGCATCATGTCCATGAGTCGCACGAGATCTTGTGGGTTCTTCGGGGGCTGTCGCAAGGAGGTGTGCAGCTCCATCTGACGCGTGAGAAGCGTGTCGGCGTCCATTTTGGCTGTTGGGTAGAGCTACAGGGAGGGGGAGACAGAGCGCAACGTAATCGAGCGAAAGAGGGAGAGAGGAAGAGAGCGAAACAGGCGAATCGCTGCCGTGACGCCGTTGCCTGGCGTGTGTGTTGAGATGTCTGTCGTGCCAGTCGTAAGTGCAGCAGCGCAAGTGCCCGTGCACGAAAAAATATGTCGTGCGCAAACTACCACGACCAACAAGCGATCGAGATGATGTGTTTGCCTCCCACTACGAACACCACCACTCGTGCTAACGCCACAGAAGTGGAGACAGACAGACACACAGACACAGAGGGAGAGAAGGCACCAACGCGAGAGCAGAACCCAACACACGGCAGGGAGAGGGAAGAAATGGGAAGAGGACGAAGGGAGACTAGGGAACGCGTATACCTTCTCTTCCTCTCTCGACTACTTGAGCTCACGAGTGGCTGTATGCCGTCTATAGGCAGCAGGCACTGTGCGTAACGAAAAACAGAAAGAAAAGAGAGGGATAAGTGAGGATCGCCACTTGGGATCAAGTTGGCTTTTTGGTGAAGGTGAGACTTGATGGGTCTCTTGTGAAGTGGCCTTCTTTGCCGCCTCTTCTGTGGAGGTGCGTGTGAGCGGAGAGAGAGAGGAGCGGGAAGCAAGCATGAGGAGTAGATGAGCCTAGAGGCACGCGCGTTATGTTATTCAATCATTGGTGGAGAAAAAGGCGAAGGATGGGGAAGAAGGGGGGGGTGCGGAAGCGAGTGAGAAGGACGTCAAGGAGAGAACAGCGATCGAATGCTGATGAGAGAAGAGGGGCGAACGACCGCGACGATGGCCTCCGTCATGGCAGCCAGCAGGTAAGCTGCAGCCAGCGGAAACGAGAGGGGGAGGATGATAGCGGCAGCATCCGCCTGCGCGCCTCAACGCCACGCAGGCGACACTCGTCCGACGAACAAAGGGAGAAGGTCGATCCACACGTAATTGGCTGACTTTGCTGTTGCTACCCACGGCGCTGCCGTGATTTCTGTGTTCCAGCGCGCAGAAAGTCAACGACACTGGCAGCAAAACGGATGGTCTCTCAAGAGGAAGGAGAGAGAAGGAGAGCCGGCTTTGCGTTAGCATTTGGTGGTGTGTGCGCGATGCGCATGCGCTACAAACGTCGTCACGAAATGATGCCGCAGTAGAGCACTGCTGCCCCCGCTGAGCCGCCTCCCTTCCGAGTCCGGCCCGCACGGAGAACAAGAAAAGGGCAAGGGTAGGAAACACCCGCACGCTCAGGCGCGTGATGGCAGCTTGCGTTTCAGTTCCTCAACGCAAAGTCCCTCGGTAGCGTGCGGTGCGACTCTCTTGACAGGGGTGGGGGAGAGGCTAGCAAACGCCGCTGTCGCCGCTTCGGGTGTTCGACGCCACAAAGAGCGCAGCAGACCAAGCATCACCGCCGTACGTCATGAACAGCGACTCCTCCTCGCCCTCCATCGAGTCCGAGAACCCAGTCGATTCTAGCGGTCCGCACCACAGAGGAGCAGTGTGCGTCGGGGTACCTCCGTGGCCGACCTCGCTGAACGCCCGGAGCGGCATGAGGTACTTGAGCTCTGCGACGTCTCGTGGCACGGAGGGAGGAAAATCGCACAGCTGCGGAAACACACGGCCCGCCATCTGAGCACGGCGGAACGCCTCCGTCATCACGTCATCCCAGGGGCACTGCATCATCCGGCGGCGACTGCAGGGGGAAGGGAGGGAGTGTTGAGGTGCTGCACCGGAGGCCACATGAAGCACAGAGGGGTTTAGACGCGCCCCACGCGCCGGCAGAGTGGGCTGCGGCTTTTGATGGTGAAGGGGGGAGGAGGGGAAGGAGGCACTCCGCAGAAGAGAAGCAGTCCAGCTCCAGCCACCTCTATCGCTCGCCCTTGCAGCCGCCGTGTAAGACAGGGAAGAGTGAAAACCCCCTGGAGAAGGAGGAAGGGAAAAAGGGGTGTAAAAGCTTGCAAGCGTGACTAAGTGAGCAGCGGTAAGGACAGCGTGCAAAGCCAGGGAAGGGGGCAATGACGACGCCACACACGCGTGCGCCACCTCCCATCCCCACCCATCTTTCCATATCCATGCGGGCATTATCATGCGCACACTCCCCGTTGGACGTTCGATGACGTGAAGACGGATCTAACCAGCTTCCTTCATCGATGAAGCCACGCCGCGCTAGTACGACATGCAGCCGCAACACTGCAAAGGGAGGTAAGGACCACGACGGTCATCTGTAAGTTGCTGAGGAGAAGCACGGCATTTCTTCTCTTTATTTCGCATTGTCACTTGGCGTCTAAGTGAGGAGAGAGGCGGGAGGGGGGGGGGCACACCGAAGTGTGATTGCCACTGAAGAGAGCGAGCACAGGAGACAGAGGGGGCCAGAGCATATGCACACGCACACACACGAAGGCAGTGGGAGCTACAGTACATGGAAAACAGCTTCTCCCTCTACCCCCGTAAAGAGCAGAGAGGGAGGGAGAGAGAGGTGGCAAACACAGAAACGAAGCGCACGCAAAAAGCGCCACACAACCGCGGCAAGGTCGATGAAGTGGGGATCGACCACTACATAATCACTTCGACGTTATCGGTAACGGTGACAGAATGCTGTCCTGCACCCTGTCCGTCAGCCCCAAAAGTGGTGCCTGCGTGCGACTCGCCGGTGTGCTCGGGCGCTACCTCCGGCGCAGCAGCGGCAACTGGCGTCATCGCCTCTTCGACATCCTCCCAGATTGTTTCGCCCTCGACCGTCTTGCCCTTCGAGTAGGCAATCCACAGCTCCGTGCCATCATCGGAGATGCCAGCGCTGAATAGCGTCGATTCGTCGCTGAGGCGCTGGGTGCCGTAGTAGAGGCACATGGTGTAGAAGGTGCGGCTCGTCAGCTTCTCGATGCGCTCCTTGATGGCCTGCACGGTGTCCTGCTGGAAGTCGCAGTACAAGAAGATCGTTCGGCGATGCCGCTTGAGGCGCAGATAGTTGAAGGGGACAACAGCGGCCGTGCTAGCCGCTCCGCCTGCAGCGTACGATGTGGTCATGACCAGCTGAAGAGGCGACAGTGGTGAAAGGGATGTGGGAAAGAAAAGGGACGTGTGTGTGACGAGCTCTGCAGGTGTACCTCACGGGGTCCGTGCTGGAGAGCCTGCTCGCTTCGCGAACAGGAGAGAGAAGGAAAACGACTGCACGGTGTGCAGTGGAGAAGCGAAGGTGAACTTTAGGTGTGGACGAGGATTCGCATGGAAGCAGGGGGGGCACGGAGCGGCAAGAAGGACTTCTTCTGGAAGGTAATAGGGAGAAGAGAAACCTCGATGAGCAAGGTGGAGCGCCCTCTCTCGGCGAGACACATACGCAAGCAGCAAGGCAAACAACTCATACAGTGATGCACTGCTGAAGCAATCCCATGGCACACGAAAAAAGCCACCTTAGTAGGAGGCGTTCCACAGAACGGGCGCGGATGTGTCGGTGCGGGTCTCTGTGTGGGCGTCTGTAACTCCCACCCTCGCCTATGGAGTGATGCGCAGTGATTTTATGCGCGCACAGCCGCCCTCATTTCTTCCGCTGCCCTTTTCTTCGCCTTTGCCTCCAATCTGTGTGATACGGGCGTGTGACGGCAAACCTGCCGCACGAATTCATGCACCCATCGAGCAACCTCATCCACCACAGCACCACGGACACGACACCAAGACGATAACACAAGCAAGCAAACAACAAAAAAAAAACGGCGCCGAAGTCCAACCCGCGAGCACCACAATACGCCCATCCGGACAATACGACCGAAGGTCGGCGTCGAAGCCGCGACGATGATCGTAGGCCGGCGAGGCGGTGCCTTTGGCTCTTCCCACCCTCCGCCCGACGCCTGTCAGCCGTACTCCCCATCATGTGTGGTGTGCAGTGTACGGCGAAGCCGTTTTTTGTATGATTACTTTCGATGCTTCCTTGCTCGTTTCCCCTCAACGGCCCTCTACGCCTCGAACGCGTCCGCCCGAATATACTTCTCGAAGTTCTTCTCCGCATCCCGGAACATGCGCTGGGAACGGACGCCGTTGCGGCGGTACGGGTTACCCATGTCATGAACCACGCGGTTCACGCCGGGCTGCACCTCCTTCTCACGGCCGATCGGTGCGTTGAGCTCATACTTGAAGTCACGGTACACCTGATGGATCGTGGGCGAGTACCGCAGCAGCTCGTCCGGCGTCGGCGCGTTTGTGAGCACCTGCGCACGGCGCTTCCAGTGGCCGCGCATGGTGTGGATGCGGCCGGCAAAGTCGCGCATGTTGAAGAACTTCTTGTCAATGAGCTCCTTGCGCTGCTGTAGAACCCGCATCACGCCGGCACGGTCGTTGCGCGCCTGATAGAACACTTCAGCTCTCTCCAGGCACTGGTCCGCCAGTGCGAAGACGCGATCGTAATCAAAGGGCGAGAAGTACACGAACTTCTCCTCGAAGTTGAGGTTGAAGCGGCGGCCTAGGCGGGGAAGTAGACGCAGCATCTTATGTGACTGGCCCGAGTTGTGAAACATGTCGACGAGGGCGACGGCCTCCTCGAAGACGGTGCCTGCGGCATCATCACTCATTGCTTCTGAAGTGAGGCCCAGCTCAAAGAGCGCCTCTACAATCAGCTCCAGCGGCGGTTGGACAGCGTTGTCAAGCATCTGCAGCGCAGCTTCACAGTTTGTCTTGCTGCTGGCCAGCCGCCCCGTTCGACGAAAGGCACCGGCGAGCTTGAGGCGGATGCCAGCCACCTGCGGATGATCTTTAGGGTAGGCCAGCTCATACGCCTTCGCCACCACACCGTAGTACTCTAAGGCCTCTTGATGCAGACCGCCCTCTGTGAGGTAGTCGCCTTGCAGCTCCATCTTCGCCACCTCGCCGAGGGGAACGTACGGGCGCCTCGGGGCGAGGCCCGCCTGGGGCGCCACCGCACGGGATTGCTCGTTCGCATGCACAAGATCAGTGCTGTCCACATCCCCCCAGGCGACCACCTCTGGTGACGCAGCCGTCGCAGGTTTGCCAGGCCCCGAGCTGCTCGGCGCAGCCGCCAGCTGACCCTTGCGCGCTGCGGCGAGAGAGACACCGCGTGGCAACCGCTCCAGCGGCCGCACCAGCTGATTGGGGAACAACTCGCCCTTGAAGTAGGAGGTGTAGAGGCGTGTGATGAGCCGTGCTTGGCAGCGTAGGGCGCCTACCGCGGAGGACGGCTGCAGCACTGCGCTAACGACCGCGCGCATCTGCTTTCGCGGCTAATGGATGGAGAGGGGGAAGCTCGAAAGGAGAAGGTAGAGAAAGGGGCTTGGGTAATGGGAACGGCAAAAGAGGGAGAGCGCGTATGTTGCCAGCAGCACAGACGCTGCCTAGCGTCTTATTCTTGTTGCTGCTCTGCGAGAGCAGCAGGAAGGAAGCAAGGAGGAAGGGAGGGAATAGCAACGAAGAGGATGAAGCGCTGCAGCACATCGAGCACGCGGGAGCACAGGCAGGAGGAGAAAAAGGAAGAACGCACGTGAGGCGCAGTCAGATAAGCGCTGAGACTGCTTGCAAGCGTGTCCTTGGTTTGCAGCTCTTGAAATTGGGCTCAGCCGCCTGGTATGGAGTGGCGATGGCAAAGAGAGAGATACGGAGAAGCGCTCTGATCTCCTGAGGTAAATCAAGCGTGTCGATGAATGTCTGCCCTGTTCTTAATATGCTGATGTTGAGTGAGAGACGGGTGAGGTGTGAGACGGCCAGCACACCTCACCTGAAAAAAAAGTAGAGCACATGTGGTGGAATACACATAGTCCGCAGATTCCCCTCCTCTGCGCATGTGCGTGTGAAGCGGGGTGGAGGGGTGCATCTGTATCTCTCGGCGTGCACCAGCGTCCGTACACAAACGCTTCCCGGTAGCTCATCGCTCACGAGTAGGGATCGTCCGGATTCTGTAAAGAGTTATACCCCTCCTTGTGTCGCTGCGACATGCCCATAAACCGCAAGGTGACAAACTGCGCCGTCCGCGCGCCTGCCGCCGCTGACTTGGCGCATGGAACAATGTCCATTACGTCACGCTTGCCGAGAACGTAATAGTTGTGCGCAGACACTGCCGCTTGATATAGGAGAAACAGAAACAAAGAAATCAGCAGCAGCCTTCGCAGCACCGGCGTGGACCGCGTCGGCTGCATGGTGTCTTTGCTGTCGCCACCACTGCTGGATGTGTTCGACGCGCTCGGCTTCGCCGCGTCACCTCCTTCCCACTCCCCGTAGCTCACAGACACCTGGGTAAAGTAGTACGGTGTGGCCGCATTCTCCATCGGAAAGGTGTACGCGAATAACACGGCGCCCCCGCTGGCAGCGCGCACAAGGTCGCCGGATGCGTAAACCTTATCCCCTGATCTGAACTTTTCGTCAGTACGGCCGTCGGCGCTGACACGAATGATGAGCGCATTCACGTTCGGCGGCAGCACCGCCTTGAAGTACATGGTCAGAGGCAGCTGCGGCGTGGCACGAAGCCTGTGCGGCACAGGAGCGATAAAGCTGTTGTCCGGCGCAACCGCCACGTGGCAGACGGGGCTGTTCGCAAAGAAGCTAAAAAATCGAAACGGGGTCGGGCCGTCGGTGCGCACACGCATCACACGCACCTCAATGTCCGTTCCAGCCGCTACGTTCGCGAGCTCCAAAATGCCGTTGTTGTCCGACACTTCCGTGAGCTGCGCCCCTTCTGAGATTCGGTAAGTTGCATTGATATACAGCCACCGCGCCAGCATGTTACCAAGATTGAGGGGGAAGGCACGTGCAATCAGGACGATTGCCTCGCCAGCTGCTGGTGCCTGCTCCACCGGGATGGTGTAGTGGTCATTGAACTCACCAGCGAAGCCGTGTTTCTCGGCGCAGAGCGGCGCCACAACCACTTCAGCACTCACCGGCGCGCACATCACCGTCAATAATGCAAGCAGCAAGATACCGGCGGCGAGAAGCGGCCCCGCCGCGCGCGGGCGGCGACTGCTCCCAGAGGCTAAGTCACTCATGTGTGTGTTTCTTCTTTGGCTGTCGTGTAGTGTGATGTCGATATGCATGCGCGTGCCTACTTGCGTATACGCGGAGAAGGAAAGCACTTTGGTTTTTACAAGAAGAAAGGAGGCGGTCCATGTGAAAATAAAGAGAATAGGGAATAGTTAGGCATGAAAAAAGATATACCCTAGCTGGGCAAGGCAAAGCAGAGATCGTGATGGCTACAGAGGAAGTCGGCGAGGCTGGGGCTGGGAGCTGGCACGCCGCGCCGTCACGCTTCCGAGAGAGTCATAGGGGCGACAGAGACATGCTGCTCAGGAGGCACCCGTTCCACACGATCGCATGTCTGGACTCTTTTCGTTGTCTCCGCTTTTCGTGCGCACCTTAGCGGCACTGGATGCAGCGGGGTCACATGTATCACTGTGTGCGTCGGTGTTCATCCTCGTAACGGTCGTGGGGGAACGTTTGGAGCTTGCATCGAGTAGTACATCAAGCGTGTAACCTTTACTGTCTTCTGCGGATGGCTTTTGCTGAAGTCTTGTCTTGAACAGGGCGGGGCGCTCCGTGGGCGCAAGGGCCGAAATTTCCTTCGGCTGCATGGCAGTAGTTGCGCTAGTCGCTCTTCTCCATTCGTGTGGCCGCTGCGCAGCCTGTGGGCAAGAGACGAAAAAGTGGTGTGCAGCAGTAGCAGAGGCGCAGCACAGGCTCCGCCGAGAGTATCAGGCACCCCCAGGACAGAAAAAAACCGCCCGACCGCTCGAGCGGCGACGAGCGGCGACGAGCGCTCACACCGAGATCACCTTCACCTCAGCTCCTCTGTGCCGTTGATAGGGAGAGCTCTGGCGCGAGTTCCGCCAAATCGTGGGGCTGCGCGGTAGTGGCGACTCGATCTTCGAGTACGAGTACCCCGCCAGCCCAAGAAGTGTGAGGGAGATGCCGATCAGCTTCTTCTGCGGCATGTTGGCTGACACAAAGATGAAGTCTAGCACAAACACCAACGACGTCTTCAAGTAGCCAACAACGTTCATCGTCAGCGGCGACGTCTTTCCTACGAAGAGAAAGAAGGAGAAGTTCACGCCAAAGGCAAAGATGCAAGACAGCAGCACCGTCCACACCGTCTTGAAGGTGACCTCGTACGCGGCCAGCTTCTCACCGCCGTCCAGCGGAATCACCACGAGCAAGAGCATGACGGCGCTAAGGGGGGTTTCATAGATGAGCAGCTGCATCGGCTGCGCACCCAGCTCCACCTGCTTTGTCTTGCCCCAGATCGTGTAGAGGGAGTTGGCGATGATGGCGAGAAACGCCCACACCGTGCCCATCCAGTTCACATCCGTGTCAGCGTAGAAGGTGACGCCGACGCCGATGCACACGGGCAACAGCGACAGCAGTGTGCTCAGCTTCTCCCGCTTGCCATAGTGCACCCGCTCAACGAGAACAATCATGGGCGTGCAAAGAATCTTCAGCACCTGATACACGCTTACCGAGTTGGTTAGGAGAGAGAGGTTGTTGAAGACGACGTAGCCGCAGAAGGCGCAGCTGATGGGGAGCACCCGGCGGATCGAGAGCTTCTTCGGCGTGAACAACTTGACCCCGTACGCAAAGAAGACGCAGCCCAGAAATGTCGTGGTAAAGTGGATGATGGTAAGAACCGTACTAAACTCGAAGTGCGCCTCGACAAAGACGAACCGCTTGTTGACAATGATGACCCCGATGCTGCTCGTGATGTTCAGCAGCAAGCTGAAGAGCAGCGAGGCGGTGCTCATGGCTTTCGCTGCTGCTTCGCTGAGAGAGGGGGTGCGAATGTATGGGACCGCGTAGCACTACGTGCAGTGCAGGAATGCCACGCGCACGCCCGCCCCGTCTGCTTTTCTTGCTTCCCGTTCGACGCCACGAAGAGGTCAGTACACATGCATGTGCACACGCGTGCATGCAGCCCCAAAAAGAGCGGCGATAGGCGAATTCTAGATGGGAAGCAGCGGGATGCGCGCACGCACCTACACGAAAAAAAAAGGGAAAAGAAGGAGTGTAAGCACAAGTCGACGCGCACAGAGTTCAATGTAAGCGCAAGCAGGAAAAGAAAGAGATGCCTGCCTGCGCTGAGTAGCAGCAGCAGGAGCAGCACTAGCAACCACGCCCGTGGTAGCGAGGCCTCAGACGCATACGTTTCGTCACCTTTCCACTCTTTTCTCTATGTGCGTTTTTTTTTCGGTGTATCTGCCTTTCCTCCGTGCTGAGAACGTGCCAGCTTACCGGAAGAAAGGACGAGCAGCAGAGGAAGAGAAAGACACGGGCACGCACCCGCAAACAGAGAAGCGCAACCACAATAGTCAGTAAGTCATGAAAACCCTTGCACGACATTCTCGCCTCTCGAACTGCTGCTCCTCTTCCACGATATGCCCTCATGTTGGCCGGCGGTCTCACCGCCGTATCAGGGCCCCGTACCCCACACTCTTTGTGGGGGAAGCCAAGCGCCTGCACAGCCCGCCCTCGGGGCACGGCTGGCCGACTCTCGGTGCCAGTGGACAGGTCTGGGCCGGTGCTGTGCCGAGGAGACCTGCGGATCATGGCCACGCTTGTAACGACTCACTACAAATCGTGTCGACAGGTCGTCGAATGCACGCATCCGCCCACGTTTTATTCCTGCTCTTGCTGCGTTGCGGTGATGCCGAGTGTGATCCCGTACCTGGTCTGCGCTGCCTGCAGTGGAATCCAAGTGGGCGGAACGACGCCCAACGGTGCTGGCTGACCCGATATGTCCTTGATGAGCAGCCACCGTGCAGCAGTGGAAAGTAAACAGCTGGGACTGTGCACTCATATAGTTTGCTGACCTGTTCGCTGTCGAGTGGGCACGTTGGAGAGGAAATAAAAAAAAACTTGAATCTTCAACGATACTGGTGAGACGCAGGAGCAACCAGAAAACAGAAAGCAGAGAACACAAGAGGGGGATCTGTAGGCTAACGATGTGGAGCGTCACACGCGCAGCAACAGAATACAAAGAGTAACAAGCATGCATGCATCATGTCTGTGGATAGGAAATACACACGCGCACACCACAGTCGCTGCGTGCCACGCCAAAAGAGCCAAAAAAAAACCACAACAAAAAGAAGAGACGCCGGCAAGCAAAGAAAAGCGCACGCACTGGATGTGTGAGAGAGAATAGTGTGGAGAGGATGAGGTAAGAAGTCAAGGGAGATCGGTTGATGAAGACAGAGGGAGAAAGCGATATAGGCATGCTACTTATATGCATGTAAGTATCGATACGTATAGATGTGTATACACATCTGCAGAGGAGCGAGGCTGGAAGGGGCGGTAGGAGGTGAAAGAGGAGAAGTCGCACAAAAGAGGTACGCCTGGTCTTTCCTCCCTCTTTCCGCTAAATGTATGCGTGCGTGTGCGTGTGCGTGGGGGTGGGGGAAAGGGGGGCTGACCGTGCGCAGCGTGTATATGTTGTCTGCTCTTCCTTATGTATGTATGGCCCGCTTCTCGGAGAGTGCTGTGATGTTGCCTTTCCCTTGTGATGCTGTGGCATGCTATGTATGTCTGTTTGTGCGTGTGCCCGTGGCTTCGTGGTTTCGCGGTGACGAAGCACCCTCCGGAAGGGATGAAAGCGTGAGGCAGTCAAGAGAAAGGCGCACTGCGCACGCATCTCCGCGCAAAAGTACGGGCATAGAAAGCCACACGCGTGCCAGCAAGCATGCCGGCAGGATTCTGAAAGTACAACCAAAAAAAAAAAAACAGGGAGCGTGAGGTGACCATGAGAGAGGCAGGGAAGGGGGGGAGAAACAATGAGGACTGGCAAGATGGGCGAACCACAAGTGGCGACGCGGCGATGCTGGGGAGGAGGGGGGGGCAAGCATCTGTGCACACCCACCAAACAAGCGAGCAGGCCACACAGCCAAACGAAAAGAGATATGCACGGCGTAATACCTGTATCGGCCACGGCCAACGTACACACAAGCCGGTCAAGCACCTTTCTCTATGCCCCCTCCTCCTTTATTTAGAACAAGGGTTTGAGCTGTCCTTGCTGCTTGCCGTGCTGCTTAGCTCCAGCTGTCCCTTTACGGTGGTGGTGGTGGTGGTGGTAGATGGTTGGTGGCCAAAGATGGAGTGAGAGAAGAAGGCGATATATGTCGAGAGCGAATCTCATCTAAGGGCAAAGGCCCTGTGAAAGGCGAGGGAGGCGCGGCCAACAGAAGCAAGGAAAACGGAAAAGAGGAAGTGAAGGACAGATACACATCAAAGAAGCCTCCGATGTGCACTCCCTCTCTCTACACACGCACACAGACTCACGCAGGGAGAGAGAGATGAAGGCACAGAGAAGAGCGGGTTCATTCACCGGCATCTATGACCTCTACGAATGCACACGCTCACACTCCAATGGCACACCCATGGACGTTGATGAGGCGTCAACCAGGTGTGGGGAAATCAAGCACGTGCAGGGAGCAGCAGGCCCACTGCGACAGTTAGCAATGCGCACACTGCAAAGCTGCGCGTGTGGCACACGGGCGTGGACGCGCCTCTCGTCTTCCCGTGAGCGCCTGCACTGTGTGTGTGTGTGTGTGTGTGTGCATGTGAATCAAATGCAACGCACAACACCACAGTGCCACCTCTCTCGCACCTCTTCTATGCTCTGAGCTGGCGTGGACTGTCGTCGTCCAGCACACTACGCCCCAGCCCGCTACGTGGGCCAATGATAGGCGAGCGAACCGGTGTGGTGCCGCAGCTGACCGGAACAGTCAACGGCGCGCTGTAGGGGGCTGAGCGGCTCACATGCGCCTTTTCCTCCTCCACCCGGTCCATCCAGCGCTGACGCTCGCGCTCCACCACCCCATCCAGGTCGTGCAGCTTTCGTGTGAGCACGGCGCTGCGGTCCTTGCACGCCGCAACCTCTGTCATGGCCTCCTCCAAGCCCGACTGCATCTGCGCCAGTGCCGAGGCGCGCCGCTGCATTAGCTGATTGAAGTACACCTCATTCTTCATGAAGGCGTCGACAACAGCGTTGGGGTTCTCGAGCAGGTGGCGGTTGACCGGACCGGCAGCTTGCTGAGCGGGGGTCAAGTGGATGCTGCTGCTAGTCGGGGCGGCGTGCGCAGCGGCTGTCTCAGGGCTGCGCATCGGCTGCAGAGACGGGCTGGAACCCTTCTTCACAACGTCACTGCAGTTTCCCAGGTTCAGTGACGTGGATATTGTCGTGTTGGCAAGAGCTGCCCTCGCTGGAGACTCTCCTCCAGCGCGTTGCGGTGTGCGCATGGGGGACGTTGACTCCCCTGCCGATGGCGGTGCGGAGGAGGCGGGTGCCGGCATCGAAGCTGATGCCTCCGCGGCAGAGATTTCGCGGAGGTACGAAATAGGCACGAAGCCACGGCGGCGCGCGTCCATGGTTACTTCGACCTTTATCCAGCCATCCTGAGCGATGCCCTCCGTGGCACAGAGTATCTCGCCTTTGAAGACGGACAATTCCACGTCCTCCTCCGCCTGAAATTCGTGCGCCACGACGAAGTACCGCATCTGTTTATGCGTGCGTATGTATGTTCGTGTATATATGCGCGTATGGTAGCCTTGCCCGTCTTCGCGGTGCAAGAAAAAGGACAGCGACGGGACTTGAGTGTATGTGTGTGTGTGTGTGTGGTGGGGGAGGAGGGGGGGGGAACAGCCCTCTCTTACAGGGGCAATAGGAAGGGTGTAAGTCGTCGCTTTCCGTCACGAAAGCGGAGCAAGAGACGGCAGGAATGATGTGCGCGCGTTGAATGGATTGAGCAAGAGGGGCATGCAGGTCATGAGAGAGGAAGAGGCGGTGACACGTTCATTCCGCACCATCCCTGTGAGTGCACACGAGGGGGAAAGGATGAGAGCAAAGAGGCACCGCAGCCGGCCGCAGCGTTTGTGACAGGAGAAGCCTGGGGTTACCGGCAAGCGCCACACGAGCTCCGGCGCACATCGGTCCCCTCAACACGTGTCACCCACGAAGTACATCACGGCGGTGTCTGTGAGAGTCTTCAGCGTTTGAGACGGGAGTGACTCTCGATGCACCGCGAGTTGGGGAGGAAGAAAGGTGATGATGAGGTAGTGCGGTAATGCCGTGCTGGAGCATGGCGACCACAAGAGCGAAAGCCAACAGAGGTGGCAGAGGCTGGTGGGGTGGGTGCGGGCACACGGCGGAGTTGCAGGGGTGAGACGGGTCAGTAAAGCAACAGCACAACAGCATGACAGTGACAAGCGCAAAGAGCAGAAAGGGACAAGGAACTGAAAGAAAGCCCATTCGTTGTTTTGTTTTCCGCACATTAGTAACGGGGAACACATGCACTCCTAGGCACGCACGCACACACACACACACACATGCGCACACACAGAGGGATAGAGAGGGATGCGACAGCTCTCACAGCCACCAAAGATTTGCACAAAAAAAACGCCTGTTGGCGACGCCTTGGCGAGCATGGGATGTGTGCAGACGAGACGAGCCCGCCTCCTTCCCAAAAAAAAAGGAAAGGAAAGAGGACGCGTCACTTGTGCTTAGCACATTTATAGATGTATGCACGCCTAGAAAAAAAAGACGTAACAGGATTCATACAGAAGTATATCGGCATATATATATATATGTGTATCCATGTACATCTATATCCGTTCAACGGTGGTATTAGCACTAGACATGAAGCCTTCAGCAACCTTGAAGACGAAGGTAGAAGCAGACGTCATCTGCATTGATGCCTTGCACACCAGGTGTTCTTTTTTGTGTGTATTTCAAGGGTGTCGTATGTACATATGCGTGTGTTTGTGTGAGAGAGAGAGAGATCAAGAAAAAAAAAGTGCGAGTGTCATTGGGGGAAAGGAGACTGAGGAAGATGGCCACCACCCACCTTCCGCACCAAAAGAAAAAGGTGAGAGCCAGAGCTGGTGACATGCCTTATGCATTCCTCTTCCACTCCTTTGCTCGCGCCCGCTGTTTGGGTGGTGTAAAAACAATGGCATGGCTTACTACGCCTCGCCAAAAATTATTATAGACTTCCATCGCGTGCTCGATCACCCCGCCGCCGCCCGTTTCCCTACTCGGAGGTAGGGCAGGCGCACGGTGCCGCCCGTCGCCTTTTTTGACGGCCCTGTATGCGAGAGTCCATTTATGTTCGGTACAGCCACCACTGAGTTGGCCCGGTTCGGCGCGAGCTGGGCCTGACGATCGAGAAGGTAAAGGCAGTGAAGAGTAGTGGACATGGCGGGGTCTGCCCAGTCCCACATCGTCACCTCGTCCAGCGAGTCGGGCGTGACCTTACCTCTCCGCGTCACCGCCGTCGAAGCAACCTTGGTGTTGGCAACAGAGGCGGCTGCAAAAGAGGAGGGAACCTGAGCTGATGGCACTGAGGACGACAACGACGGTGGTAGCAGCGTCTCCGTATGCATCAGTGCGTTCTTCCGCCCTTTGTGAATGCAGGCACGCCATCGCCGGTCTGTCTCAGTATAACATACTTTCGGAACAACATCGATGACTGGTGACCGCGGCGGTGCACCCGGCTTCGACTCCAGCGAAAGCAGCTCATCTATCGCAACCATCGGATTCGCCTCCATGTGCTTGAGCGCTGGCGGGCAAGGCAATCGGCTTCGCCTCACCTGAAGACGCGTGTAATGCGCCGAGGCGTTGTTGAGTATGGCGCGATGAGCGCGGTTGCGGCGCGTGCAGACCTCGATGTCTTCCAAGACGGCACTGCCGACCGTGAAGGGCAGCTCGCAGCTGACAAGGGTAGTCGTGTTGGCCGCCGCCGTCGCGATTACTCGTCCCCCACATTCGGTCAATGAAGTTCCGAATAGCCGCACCGTCTCCACATCTGTTTCGACAAGAATGCGGGCCAGCGTCTCCGCACTCACGTCCGTCAGTCCGCAGTTGCGGCTCAAGTCCACAAAGGTCAGGTGCCTCATGGTCAAGATGGCAGGCCCGACGTAGAAGCGAAAGTCTTTGTCCAGGAGACCACAGTGCTGCGCCTCAAGAGCGATCAGGTGCGGATGTCGCTTAATGAGTGCGCAAAGCCCCGCGATCGCCGCGCTACCGAGCACGTTATCGGATACGCAGAGGTGAACGTAGCGATCGTTGTAGCGGAGGAACGTCCGCAGGGACTCCAGGACGCCGGCGGTGAGGCCACCGCGCTGATCGCTTAGATCGACGCACCGACGGTTCGGGTCCAGCACCTGCCTCAAAAGACCCATACGCGGCCAACTCTGCGTCTACTACGGCAAGCAACAAAAAGGGCCGTGGCCACAGATAATCCAACAAGTGCGCTGTGCACACGTGTCGGTGTTGTGTGTAAACGGCTTAGAACATGAACAGGAAGAAGGGTGCGCGACGGGTTTTGAACGTGGCCCCAGCGGGCCAACCGACACACATGCACACCAGAGGAAAGCAAGCATATATGGAGGAGATCAATAACGGGAGCAGAAGGGGAGGAAAAGAGCGAAGGGGGAGCGTTACGGTGCAGTACATTAGTTTGCAGTCGTACCTAGCAAACTCGAGAGAGGCCGTACATGAACGCGCGCTAATCTCCATCCCGCACACCCTTTCCCGCCTCTCACGCAACGAAAAGCTGGCTCAGCGCCCATCCGCCACTTCGAGGGCTCTCTCACCACAACGCAAAGAGAAGAGAGGGCGGGATGAAGAGCGCGGAACGCTGCACGAGTTGGTAAGGGGACTGCGGCCGCAACGGGTGGAGTCGGAGAGAGTCAGAGACAGCGTGCTTGCCTGTTTTCTTGCTCCTCCTCCTTTTTGCTTGATTCTCTTCCCACTTTCGCCACTCGCCAAAAGAACGAAGGAAGTGAGACGTCTGCATGTACGTGCCTGTGCTTGCGTGCGCGCGTGAGAGAGCAGCGGCCCAAAAAGGTGTACAGCACCTCCAAGAACATCGAGAAATAAGGGTTGGGAAATGGCCTCAAGAAATGTCTGCACACTGTCTCAGAAGTGCGCACCGCATGCCTGCTGGGCTGTTTATTAAACATAATGGAGTCAGAGTGCTGCTGTCGCACCTGCTCCACTCTGCACTTCAGCTCTATTCGCAATTAAACATTCGAATTCGTGTGCAAAGACACTCGCTCGGCATCACCTCTTCCAGTGAGTCACGCGCAACACATGAACGGAGAAGTCGGCGTAGTGTGCGGAGGAGAAGAGCACCGAAGACGAGGCAATGAGAGGCACGCGGTCGCCCACTCGTGGCAGCAGTGTCCTCAGGGACAACCCACGGCAGTCGTCACTCAAACACAAACACACATGCACACACGCACACACACACATATATATATATATATATGCGTACATCACAAAAGGAGAGAGAGGCAGCACTCGACAACAGCGAGAGAAACGGAAGAGCGCAAGCACAACCGGTGCGCAGCACGTGGCTGTTGGAGGTAGGATTACTAGCACAACGCGTTCCAGCATGCATCGTCGGAAAGGAGACAACAAGCGCACTTTAGCCGTTGTCTTCATCTTTCAGGTCGGTGGGCAGTACCAGTTCGGAGAACGTGTCGAACATGTTAGCACCTCCGTGACCCTCGTCACCGCCTTTGTCACCAGGCTCGGCTGCGGTCGAAAAATGATTCTGCAACCCCCGCGCTATGTGTGGTGTTGTGCGTTGCCCGCTATCCCCGTCACCTGGGCCACCGCTTGCTCCTCTGCCGCCAGCGCCAGACGAGCTTCGCCAAGGACGGCCGTTTTGCAGTGGTTTGTATGGCTGATGCAACCGCGCTGCCTCCTGCTCCGAGTGCTGCTGACTGATCTTGCGGCGCAGTGCCGGTGCCAGTACGGCGGAAGTCGGAAGCTGCGAAGGAGAGTACGGGACGTAAAAGACTCTTCCGTTGTCACCTTTGACGTTCTCGTCGCCCTTGGTGGCGCCGACGCCGTTCGCCGCGGGTCGCTCGTCGACCGCCTCTATCTCTAATGTGCTCGGCTTCCCCTCGCCCACGGCGCCGTTCACGTCGCCACGCGCCGCACGGCCCCACATGTCCCGCGCGCTACTGACTGAAAACGACGACCCCGCACGTCCAGCATCGCTGCCGCTTCCACCGCCACGCGCCACATCCGCCGACGCAGAAAAGAAGTCCCACAAGTTCTCCGCTTGACTCGCCGTGATAATTTGAGCCTCAACAAACTCTAGGAGGTGGTTGAACTGGATGGGTACGGGATCGCTGTCGCCATAGTCTGGCAGTCCCAACGTCACTTGACGTGTCGTCAGCGACGCCAGCTTTAGTGACTCTTCGCCTGAGGTGCCGGTGCTCGCAAAGGTGTGAATGCCGTTGATGCTTGGCGAGGAGGCCGCCTCGGTTCCGATCGCCTCCTCTTTTCTCTCCGCTTCCCTGACTGACTCGCTGCTCGACCGCGCCTGCTCACGGGACTTGAATTTTGGTGCCAGCGCCAGCGGTGGGAGCGAGGGAGGCGGCGACAGCATTCCAAAGTAGGAGGTGGCATCCTCAGGGGCGGTGATCGGCCGAAAGTTCTCGCGTGTGAAGATGTGCGCCTTCGCGAAGTCCATCTTCTCTACCTGGTGTGAGCGACCGCCACCAACGTTGCCCTTGCCCCCACCACCAGCACCGTTTCGACCATGAGCACCGCCAGCACCACTGGCACCACCCCCTGCTGCGCCGCCGAGGGCTCCCCGCATTGGTGGATGCGGTGCTGGGTCTGGTGCCGTCTCGGCACGCCGTGGAATATTGCTCATAGCCCCCCGGTCCTCAAGCTTCATACCGCCCTTCCCCGGCCCCTTCGCGCGTGTCTTTCGCAGTTCTGCTTTGATCTGCTTCACCTGCTGCGCCCACGCCTTCTCTCGCTCTGCCTGTTTACGCTCCTGCTCCGCTGCCGCGGCAGCATGCGGGGACTCCGGAGGCGAGCGACGTGCAGGTCGCTCGGCAGGGGTGCTGTTCGTCCGCTTGCAAGGCAGTGGTGGTGCTGCGCTACCAGGCGTGCGGCCGCTGAGTGCACCGGTCGCGGTGCCAATAACGCTGTACTCGCGCGTAGGCGTCACCACGTCGAGCACGGCGGACATCTCAATCACGTCAGAGTCGTTGTGAGGGTTGAGCGGAGGGAGGATGCCACCAGCCAGTCGGGCAGTCGGACGCGGTGACACATACCGGGCACCCAGAGCCTTCGCATTCGGAGTGCCGCCACCGCTGCCCAGCACCCGCGGCACGGCCTTCAAGCCGCCGCCAGGTGACAAGCGAGGGTGAGCGCCTCCAACGCCAGCATAGTCAGGGCTTTTCGTGCGGTCATTGAGAGGTGATTTGAAGTTTTCTCGGCCTGCCGTCATGGGGCTGCCAGACACGGCACCGGTTAGAAGGCCCAGTGGCGACTGGTGCCCGCGCGGCTCTGACGTGCGGCCGCTAGACGGGGCCCGCAAAGGGGTCGTGACACGACGCAGCGACGGCTTGGCCACGGCGGCGTTGCTGTTAGCTTGCCCCAACTTGTAGATGAGCTCTGTCGGTAAAGACTGCGTATCGTAGCCGCCATTACCTTTGTTCCTGCTGTGCCCACTTGCGTCGCTGCCGCCACCGCGCTCTCCCGACGTGCCACAAGTGAGTCGACCACAGTCGCTTGGGCGGCGCTCGAGCGGCGGCGCCTTCTTGCCTGCGCCCTCCTTTGTCATGCTAAAGTTTATAGGCAGCGAGTTCGTTTGGTATTCACCGCCGTTTGCGGCAGCCGTTGACCTGCTGCCACGAGTGTTGCACGGACCCGCGCCGCTGCTGGCGTCGCGCGATGCTGGCTGCCGACGTCCTCGAGGCGCGGGAGCTTTGCCGTTTTCACCACCGGTTCCCGGAGGCGCAGCACCACCGCCGCGCTCACGCGCTTCTGCAGATGTCTGGAACGTAGTCCGGAGGCGACGTGCAGGGGAGCCATCCACTTCAAATGTTCCTTGGCCTTTGCGGAAGGAGAAGTTGTATCGAGTGGATTCAACAGCCCCCGGGGCAACAGTAGTGCCCATCGTCGGGGGAGAAGGGCCGGCTACAGATGCTGTGACCGCCGTGGAGGCGGTCTGCGTTTTGTTCTCCGCATTCGCCGAAGAAGAGGTCGGCGGCACATTCACCTTGGGGTCACCCCACCGCTTGTCCTGCTTTCCTTTGGCACGGTGCTTCTCCGCCTTCAGCCGCTCGGCCTCCCGCACTTGCCGATCAAGCGCCGCCTTGAGAGCCTTCTGCTTTGCCTGCTTCTCTAAGGCCTCCTTGATTCGGTCCTCCGTCACCGCCACAGGACGAGAGTAGATGTAGCGGTCGCCATCCATGGCGCATACCCCTTTTTTCACCTGGCGTGCGCGTGTATGTATTGCGGTGCGTAATGTGTGTGCGGCGCTTCTGGAGGCGATGGGTGATGTGCGCGCTCCGGACGACGGCAAAGCAGCACTCGGGACAGCGAGGACCGAGTACGCGCCAAACCGTTCCCCAGCGGTCCGCTTTACCAAACCACAGCGCAACGAAAAACGTTTGCCGTCGCGATAAAAGAGGGAGGGGGAAGGGAAGTAAAACACAGGAACGGGCAGCGATAGCGCGAGGCCCGCACGCAGAGGTAGAGTGGCGGAGTTGAAGGAAAGAGAGGGCAGGAAGTGCGGGGAAGGCAAAGGGGGGCGATGAAGACTCACATGCGCACCCACTCGGAAGAGAAAGAAAGACAGTAGCAGAAGGGGGGGGGGCAAATAAAAGACGAAAAAAAAAATGGAGAGAACAACGAAGCAAGAGAGCCACAGCACGACGGGGTGTGAGAAACGAGAAGACAACGAGAAATTAATAGAAAGGGGTGGGTGGGCGGGGTGATCTCTCACAGGCGCCGCGATAGTGACAGAGCAAGAGAGAGGAGGAGGAGGCGTGATGGAGGCAGCAGGAAAAGAGTGCGTGCATGAAAGAGCGCAAGCGGAAAAAGAATCACACACAATGAAAGTAGGGATGGACCGGAGAAACGAAAACGGGAGACAAATACCACCACCACCACCGCCCACACACAAAAAGAAAAGAGCAGAGAAACGTACAGGCAAACGCACGCCAAGTAGTCTGATGGAGAGGACAGGCACCAACACCACCAGAAACACACACAACACACACAGAAAACACAAGACGAAGAGAGTGACAGAGAGAAAAAAGAAACGAAAGAGGAAAATCTGAAGAGTACACGCAGACACCCACACACCAACATGCACACATACATGCACAAACTCAGGTGTTGGAGAGCGAGGGTTCGAGGTGTGCGGCGCGCTCTTGACCTGCTTAGACACTTCAAGAGGAAGACAATCAAAAATAGCTGGAGAAAGGAGAGACAAAGAGACGGGGGGGGGGCTTGCTGGTAATGGTGTATGAAGTGGCAGGGGGGAGGAAGAAGAAATGGGAAGATATGAACGCTTGCGAGTTTCCCTTTTTGTGAGGGAGGGAAGGGGGTTCTTTGTTCGTGTGTATGTGTATGCTTATGTGCGTGTGCCGTCGAAGAACGCTTCACTGGCGTGCGTGTGTGTTTGCCTGTGGGTGTGGGGACGTGGTTGGGGAGTCACTGTGCTGGTGCGTGTCTGCGCACGCGCGCTGCGTGCCCGTGATGACTAAGATGCAGGGACAGGGGGACGAGTCCACGCACAAGCCACAGACCAACGATCAAGTGAAACAGAAAGAGAAAGGCGCGCGCAGGTGCTCTCTCTCTTCACGAACAGATGGGAGACGGTGTGTATCAACCCTGAAATGTCCATTCGTTGCACAATCCAGCGGACATTGGTGTGAGAAGGAGAGAAACAAAGAGGAGAGAATAAATGGAAGTGACCGTGCAGTGTGGGATGAAGCACAAGAACGAAACGCATGAAAAGGAAAGAGCTGCCGCCCGTGCGGCCGCGGACACAGCATCCAGCGCATACGATGAGAGGTGTGAGTCGCTTTACTTCTTGATCCGATATGAGCAGGCATACACACATACACAGACACATACAGGCATCTACGTCTGCAACGCTTACGTGCACACCCCCTCTCGTCCCATCCCCATCATCACAGCGGCGCCGCGTTGCACAAGTTCGGTGTGGGAGCTGGAGAAGTAGAAGAGTAGGGGGCGCGGCTCACACAGTGCTTTGAGCAACTTGCAGCGGCGATGGTTGTAGCATCGCATGAAGTACGGCAGACTTGCGTGTCGGCATCAAACTAAGCCGTATACACGCAGATACAGACTCGAAAGAACGCATGAATAATGGCGGAAAAGATGAGCATGCGCAGACATGGCACACAGCTGAACGCGTTGGGAAAGGCAAGACAAGCTGTGGCTGCGGCGCAGAGCTGCATCCCCATACCAATTAACAAAAGACCGTCTTTGGGGACCTATCCGAGAGCCCACTCGGGTTCAACCTCGCACGGCGTTTTCCTCCCCACCTCCTTTCCCTTACTGCTTCAGCCACTGACTCATCAGAGCGCTATACGCTTGATCCCGCTGCAGAAAGTTTGTGAGGAAGATCGTGTCATTCAGGTGCGTCTTCACCTCGATCGCATTCTCAAACATCTTCACCGACTTTGACTTGATAATATCTTTGATCTCGTCGTATTCGATGGAAAAGTGCGCGGCGGCCAAGGTGCTCTGAAAGCACAGCCAGTGCGGCGTGATGAACAAGTAGCCTTGCTTCAGCGCGGACCCTTCGACCCAGGCGCAGTTGAAGGAATCCAAGAGCGTCTCGCCAGCTAAGTCCGGAAACGACTTGCGAAAGACGCCCTCGATGTTGTTGCGCACCGCGCCGGTGACACCAGTGGCGTCGAGCAGGGCGCCGCCGACTGCGCGGCCCACCGTGAAGGGCGCCTTCAGCACTTCGAAGCCGCCTTGCACGGCCCCACGCGCAACACCGCCAAGTGATATTCCTGCGTCGCCAGCGGGCTGATTGAGCGAGGCGAGCTGGACTGGTGGTTGAAACGTCGTCGTGGCATCCAGCTCCTGCTTCGAAAAGAGCACCGTCTTATAGCCCGCCGCATTCTGTTTTTTGCGCCTCATGCGTGACACCGCCGCCTCGACTTCCGAGTCGGGGACCTCGACAAAGCCGGTATGCGCGAACCCGCTGCGCGAGAAGCTGAGGATGGCCGCTTGCTTCTGGGTCGGTATCTCTGCAGTGCGCATCTCAGAGTACACCATGCACGTCACTCGCGCAAACTCGGGTGCGCCGTCCACCAGCGTCACCATGTGCAGAACCTCATCCCGCGCAGCACCCATATTCAGCGAGTCTTGTATGATGGCGGTCGGGCCGACTCGCGGCGGCTGCTCGATGAGCGCGTACATTGTGTACAGGCGGCGCTCGTTGTCCTCGCTGCTGCCGATAGCCCACGCGCACGCCGGCAGGCTGGAGAGATCCGCTGCGTCTTCAACGATCACCTCGCCGGCGGGAGACGTGAATGGGTCCACCTCAGCGCAGTCGGTCTCCAGCACGTCACACAGGAAGTCGGCCTGCGTGTCCGCGCTGCCGAGAATGTAGTTGCAGTAGACAAAGTACGCCAAGCTGCCGGGGCGGATAAGGCGGATGTAATACGTGGAAACGGGCTCATTATAGGTGAAGCTGGCCAGGTTACTAAAGACGTTGGGGCGGGAGGCCATGACGACCGCCCCAAGTGCATCCTCCAGGGTGGAGGTGAGGAACAGGTAAGATGGTTCAGACTGCGCCAAGGCATTCAGGTCCTCCGGCGTCATCTCCGCCAGTTCGTCGGCGACGGGGAGAACGGAGCGTGAGCTGCTCTTCTCAGGCCGTTGTGGCAAGGCTGTCTGAGCACCTGACTCCGCCGCCGCCGCCAAGCCGGCCATCGTGTCTTCGGCACTGCCGCGGCTAGACTGACTATTCGGCAACGGATCAAAGTTCTGTGTCCGCTTCGTGGTCGGCGTCGTCGCCGCCGTCGCGGATGCCTCTGCTTCGGCGGCAGTGGTAGCCTTCTTCTTTCGTCCCTTCTTGGGAGCGGCACCGCCAGGCGCTGATTCGCTGTAACAGTCGTGCGGCGGCGGTGGCTCTCCGTCCGCTACGTCATCCTCGAGCAGCTGGTGATTCCTGCGGCGCCCTGCATGCACAGTCGATACGGCCGCCGTTTCGGACACCTCACGCTCTCTGTCTGCTGTCGGCATCGCGCCCGTCGGGGCCGTGGAAGCGGTTGGCTCCCTGGTCGCCAGTGCGGTGTTAGAGACTGACGATTCTCTGAAGAACGCTGCCTTGCCGCGGCCCAAGCTCTCGCAGCCCTTGCCCCACCATGCATCAATCTCATTGTAGAATGCGCCCATCTGTGTCACGAAGGTGCTGAAAAAGTTCAACAGCAGTGGCTCCGCCGCCTCCGGATTGGCGGCCAGCACAGGTGCCATAGCCTCGCCCATGTTGACCAGATCCTCCAGACAGCTGGACAGGTTCGTGCACGCCCTCATCGCGAAGCGGCTCAGCTCACTTGCGGCAGCGAGCAGATCCGTCGTGGGGCCGGTGTTGCTTTGTATGCCATCTCGCAGGCCCTGTGACATGAGGGCCAGCTCGTCGCTGATGCCACGGTTGTGGGCGGAAATGTTCTGCACATGCTGCACGAAACTCCTCTGAATCTCAGCTGGAGTGCGGTTTTTCGCGCTCATGTTCGCTTCTCGGTCGAAGCGCGCACAATCGCAAAAGGAGTAACGGCAGCGGAGGACAAAGGATGTGTGTAGAGAAGAGGGTCAAGTCACCGCCTGCTGCCTGTGCGTAGTTTGGCTGGGTTTTTGTGTTCGTATTAGTCAGAAATAACAGCGGGCAAGGATCGGACAGGGGCATCAATCAGACCTGCGCACGGAGTACGAGTGCGTGAGAGGCTTAAACGGCACGAAAACAAAAACGTAAGCGAGGCAGAGCAGTAGCCCATCACCGCAGCGCCAAACGAACACAACGGTAAAGGTGAGAAACACTTCAAGCCCAGCCGCAACACTGAGACAAAACACGTGAAAGAGGCGGATGAGTAGCACAAATGCACAGAAAAAAAAAAGAACGCCGGCAGCGAGAGGAGGAGAGGCGACACGCAGTCTACAGTGCAAGATAAAAGCGCATACGAGTTCGACGAAGCTCGAGCTGCTCCACCGAAAGTTAGCGTTCGCGCCTTCGCGCAAATCCCTCCTCTGTCCTTGTTTCTTTTTCGAATTCCTCTGCTGACAGCGGCGCGGCCTGAGGCGAGTGCAGTTTGAGCGATGAGAGAGAGACAGAGAGGTAAGAAGGCGAGGTCGAGCAACGTAAGTCAGGCCGGAGGATTACAGTAAAGCATTGGGGGAGGGGTAAGAAAGTGAATGCACCGGCGTGTGGGGTGGCGAGTGGAGTCGTGAAGCGTTTTTCCTTGTACAAAGGGAAGCGATGATCAAGATGAAGCATTCGTGAGCGAGATACACGAGCAAACACGCAGGCACAATCAATAAATGACAGGCGGTGGCGATGGCGTGCAGAAGCGATGCAGCAGGCAGACGCTAGCGCGCACTAAGCACAAAGATGACGTGTTGCTGTCGACTTCGCAGCCCGACGAAAACACCAAAAGGGGATGACGTTCTCTGTCACACACGTCTCGGCGCGCGCGTGTGTGTTTGTGTGCGCATGTTTGGCACGCATGGGAACACCGAAGGAAAAGGAGGGAAAAGGCGGAGAATGGGGATTGAAGCAAAACAAGTGCCAGCACCAGAAGGATGGACGGCGCATGTGGTTAAGCGCTCACAACAGGATGAGCATCGCGGCGGTCCATTAGCTACGAGGACCAGCTTTGCAGTGGTGGCGGTGATGGTGTACAGAGACTACCCGGGGCGTGGTTCGACACCTCCTCCACGCAGACTCAAAGGCGACAGTTTCGCGGCACCGCCATGTACGTCGCGTCACCTTGGTGCGGCTTTGCCATTGCTTGGCGCCGTCCGGCATTCGACGCATCAAGCAAACAGTGACGCGTTCGCTCGCCCTTTCTGCGTTGCTCTCTTTTTTCTTCGTCCCCGTGAGAAACCATCGATACGCATGTTTGTAGATGCGTGTTGAGCGAGTTCTTCCCGCGCCCCTTCTCCGTCCCTGTCGCGTAACGACTCACTTCTTCGGTAAGGGGCCGCGCAAGCGGCGGTGGCACAGGTGAAAGGCTAGAATAGCTGCGTGAGAACGAGGCCTGCGAAAGGAGAGAGAGGAAGAAGAAGCTCCTCCAAATCAAGTGAAACAAGAAACACAAGGAGAGGCTCCAACGGCAAACACCTTTCGTGCTCTCGATGTGTCCGTTCTCTGCCATACAGCATGCGTCCAGCACCACCCTGCTCTACCCCCCCCCACCCGCCTTGCCACAAGCCCCATCGCCTGGTGCAATGCAACCGTAGTCACGGGCGTTGCAGCAATGCGCCGGCTCAGCCAGCGGAGCATGTCCTCTGCCTCACACACTACCCACCCATCCGCTCCTCTTCCCATTGTGCCGGTCGCCACCCCCGGTGCATCCCCCTCGCTGCGACACTCAGGCACTCCGCACGCCAGTAAGCCGTGTGAGCGCCGAGTGAGGGATGCGTTCGAGTCACGCGGGCACTCTGCCCATTACGTGGATGGCACAGACGTGTTCACTGTCGCAGACCACTCCGACGTCACGCCGTCCAGGACATGACCGCCGACACATCAGCAGCGGCACATACGCACTGACCTCCCCCTCACCAACGCCGTAGATACTCGACCCTGTCGCCGCCAGAGATAGCTCTGCGTTGGCAGGGATGGGGGTGGGGGAGGGGGGCTGCCCGGCTTCCTCACACACAGAGTGTGGGGTGCACCGGGCCCTGACGATACCACGCACTGAGAGGCGCACCCCCTGAGGAAGGCAGAACAAAAGAAGAAAAAGGCTTCGAACACGGTCAACGTACACGCAAGACGATAGAAC
Source organism: Leishmania infantum JPCM5 (assembly GCF_000002875.2). Lineage (NCBI taxonomy): Eukaryota > Euglenozoa > Kinetoplastea > Trypanosomatida > Trypanosomatidae > Leishmania > Leishmania infantum. The sequence continues at coordinate 1,012,409 of NC_009414.2, forward strand.
GAGAAAGAGCGTGCGCACACCTGGAAGGTAAAAAAGGAAAGGTGAAGGAAAACAAAGGTGAAGGAGGATGAGGAAGTTTTCACAGCTGCGGATCGCACACACGCGCACGCACATGCAGACAATCTTCTCTCTCCTCTGTGTCTATGTCTGTAAGTGTGTGTGTGTGTGTTTGTTTGAAGTCCCTCGCTCGCCCGCCCGCTTCCCTTTTTGCCCCCTTTCCCCTCCCATTCAGAGAGGTACTCCGCAAGAATCATCAGCACACCAGGCATGCACCATCGCGCAGGTCTCGATCCTCCGGCATGAGAGCAAAAAAAAGTACGACCCGGCAGAAACTTTAAACCAGCAGGAGACGTGGCTCAGCGCGCCTCAGCCCTTCGAAGCACAGATGAAGCACGACAAGTGGAGAAGGAAAACAAACAACAAACCTACACGAGTGCTCTTCTTGCTCTCCTTTTCCCGCTTCGCCCTTGGCACACATGCATGCGTGAGCATCCACCAACTCCCCACATTTGAAGGAAAAGAGAAGCACACACGTCACCGGCCCGCCCCAGTCATGCCACTCTCGTAAATCATCACGAAGAAGTTGTTCATAGAGGCGATTGCAGCCTTCCCCTCCGGCACCAGCTCCAAGCGCGCCAGCAGTGCCGCGGCCGCCGCTCGCGCCTCGGCCGAGGGGCTTGTAAGCTGCATGCCCACTGCGTTTAGCCCTCCAACCGCCAGTGGCATGCGTCGGAGAAAGAGCTTCAAGTCGCACGCGGTGTTAAGCAGATCCAGCAACGCTTGTAGCGTCCGTTGCACCGGGGTTTCACCCCACGCGCAGTGTCGCAGAGCCACGCAGTGTAGTAGCAAGGCTGGATTCTCACCGCGGTGCAAAATGTGAGTGCGGATGTTGTCCATCATGGACGTCAGCATCATCTCCGACCGCAGTGCCGAAAGGGAACGGTGAGCGAAGGTTGAATAGAGCGCATTCGGCACCGACACACTGGCCCCGTTGACGTAACCGACGAGGACCACGGTGTAGACAAAGTCCTCCACCATCAGTCGAAGACGGTGGCTCCGCTCGACGGCGCCGATGCGCAGCGCGCGGAGGTGATAGATGGTGTTCAGCAGCTGTTTGTACAGCTGCTGCAGGGGGGCAGGAAAGTTGCGCAGTGCCTCGGCGTCGTTTCCACCGCCGACACCAACGGCGTTCGCCAGGCCAGCTGTCGCCGCTGACCAGTTGCCGCCGGCAGATGACGACAGGCCCGTCGTCTTGCGCTGCAGTCGCTCTGCCGCCGTGATGACGGATTTGTTGTCAAGGTCGCACAGCAGATCCCAGCCCCACGGGTTGACGTTGTCGAAGATGGGGTTGAGGGTTCCAACGATGTAGCCTGGAACCTGCATGAAGTAATTCACGCTGCTCACGGAGACGTATGGGAACACCTTTCGCGCCATGAAGTCCCGGTCCAGCATGTTGCCGATGATGCCGAGCGAGAGGGCAGCCTCGCACACGTCGGCCGCCTCGCCTTTGCGAGAGAGGATGAGGATCTTCTTCTCCGTGAGGATGCCGAGAAGAAGATGTAGCGACGACGGGCCGAGGGTCTCGATGAGACTCTCGAGGCTGTACCGTGTGAACACGATGTCGTTCGACTCCGGCGAGAGCGGGATTTTGGCCTTGATGGTGTTGCCGAAGGGGGCGTCGTTATAGTAAACGTACGCCTGCTGCCCACTACTTAGGGTGCAGTACTTGCTGATCTCTGCCGTGAGCTGGTCCACCTTGGCCCGCCCTGCAGCCACCATCCCCGCTGCATTGTTCACCGAGTCGTAGCAACGCTTCAGGATGCGCTGCAGCTCCCGCACCGCGCTCTTGTCGGTGCCGTTGACGTCACAGCAGTACTGAGCGGCAGCAACGAGAATAGGAAAGAACGGCTCGAGCCACACCAGCGATGGCCCGAGCACGGCGACGCTCTTGGTGATGCCGCCGCGGCGGGCGGTGCTGTCGCGCTTTGAAACAACAGCGCACAGGCCAAACAGTACCGGTCGCGATGCTTCAGTCGAAGCACCCTGGCCGCCCTTCTCCGTGGCCGCCGCAGCGACGGCGGCAGTGGACGACGCATCTACATGATGTCCCCCGGCGACCGAGTCTGCGTCACTGTCGTCGCCGCTGCTCGTCGGATCGGTTCTTGGCAGCATCAAGTGGCCAGACTGCTCCATAGAGCTCGTGGTGCTCTGCGTGTCAGCGCCGCCGCCGCCACCGGCTAAGCGCGGCTCCGGAGAAGCAGGGCTTCCTTCGCCGCTTAAGCCGGGATGACGGCCGCCGTACATGTCCGGCATGAAAGGAAGTCGGATATCGTGGACTGTTGTCTTGAAGGTATCGTTAGCGCTACTGCCCGGCTGCTCTTTCCTCGTAGAATTCATGGTGCTCAACGAACCGGCTTCCGTCAGTGGCGTGACGATGGACTCTGAGGCTGCCGCAGCAGAGGCGTCGCCGCTATTATTGGCCCGTGGCGCACCCGAAGCGGCTGCTGCGGCGGCCGTTTTTTTGCGCTGTAGGAGAGTCGTCATCGTCTTCAGCAAGCGGTCAAAGTTCGACACCTTCATTAGGTAGCCCTCCTGGCGTGCCACTGCAGCCGTTGTGTAATCTACAAGGACAAAAGTGTAGTCTCCAATGCTGCTACCCCCGCCACCGCCGCCCACTGCTGTAGAGGCACCGCCAAGGCCAACACCGCGTCCACCCGCGCCGCTTGTCGCCGCCGCACCAGCATCCATTGTATTTGTGTCGCCGCCAGACGCAAAGGATACCGAGTAACTCCTGTCCAGCGTCGCCTCGTTCTTCAGCATCGCCTCTAGCTGCTTCGAGAAGCGCACGACGTCGGCCGGTATGTTCGGCAGAGACGATATGTTTTCCATGGGGACCGCGCATGGAGCCTCGATTTCCGTATCCTTGTATCGCAACGACACCTCCTCCGTCGTGGCGTTGATAAGGAGAATTTCAGGCACATACCGCGCGGTCTCCTCGCCAGGGCGGCGCTCCCAGGCCGCCTGCGTGTCGCTGCTGCCGGTACTCGCCGAAGCACGTGCAAAGCGGTAGACGGGAAAGCGCAGGTACAAAGGGGGCTGCGGCCGATTCACGACGAAGACCGTGCGCGTCACATTGACCTTCTCGGCCCCGTCGGGAAGCATGACGTTAGCGAAGTACTCTGTGTGCCCGGCAATCCCGGGTGGCGCGCCAGACTCGATGGAGGAGAGCAAGGCCGTCGACGGAGACGTTGGTACCGGGGGATAGCAGGCGCGCAGGCACGCGCCTGTGTCGATGTCGAACTCTGCCACGATCACGCTCGTCGCCAAAAGAGGGGCCGAGACGGCAGTGGCGGATGACTTCCGCATGGCAAGTCGAGTGTGCTAAGTTGATGATGTGAGAGTGACAGGGCCGACAGGTAAGCGCGGGCGCACGTAGACAGAGACGCACACGCTTTGAGCACGGTCACGCTTTCGGCCACACGCGCCACACTACCGCACGCCGACCGTTTCATGGGGGTGAGTAAAATGTGTGTGTGTGTGTGTGTGCATGTATTACGTGTGAGTCGTTCATACATGTGTACGCATGCGTGTATATTGTGTTTTGATTGTTATTTGTGTGTGTTTGGTGCTCCATAGAAAGGAAAAAAAGCGTTGAGGAGCCGTGACCGGAGAAGTGCAGAGGGCTCAACAATACAGAGAGATATGCGCAAGCGCGTTGATGCGCATTCGCAGAGGCCGCTGGCAGCGGCAAGGAAACGCACTTTCTGTGCAGTGGAAAAGAGTCTCAAAGACGGGGTGAGAGAGGAGCGGGGCATGCGCAACGTGCCTCAAGCAATCTGCCGCGCTCCTTGTCGCCCACCTTACCCCCACTCCCAAGCCCATCGCTCCAATTGGAATTTCGAAGCACGGGCGGTGAGGTGGCAGCAACCGACACAACACCCACCACAGACGTTCAGCGGCCGAGCTCCTGGTACACCTCACACAGAAACTGACGAGATGGCCCGTCTCCAAGGGACTTCAATGTATTCCGTCATAGGCTGACGGGTTTGCCTCTAAAGGGGCGCTTGTCTTGCTCGGCTGTTTTATTTCTATGGCCACCCTTTGTGAAAGGAACACTTTAAAAAGCACAGGAAACACTTCTTACACTAACCAACAGCGTAGAGCGCGGTGACGAATAATGAGGAGGATGCCAATCATTGGGGGTAGGGACACAACCCGCCCGCGTCCGTCTGTCACTTAGTTTGCGCGTGTGTTGATTGACGCGGCTGTGCTTTGCGTGCACCCCATTCTTTTAGAGGTCCGACACAGCACATAATGTGGGCGCGAGCATCGACAACAAAACGATAGCAACAAGCACAAGAGCTCCAAATAAGAATGATGTTCGACAACGAAAGAAAACAACAATGAGCGAGAACAGAGACGGCGTCGAATATAGAGCGAGGCGGGCGACGGGACGGTCGAACGCTTTTCTGCTGGTGTGTGCACGTGCAGACACGTCCAAGGGAGAGGGATATAGGAGCACCTAAACGAAAGAACACACGTCGAGCAAGCACACGTACAAAATAAAAAAATGCATTCAGCAAGACCACGAGCAAGGGAAAAAATGAGTAGGAGCCACACGTCGAGGAGAACCGCCAGCATACAGAGTCGCATGTGCGCCATCCCTGGAAACTCGTCTCTTTCCAGATATATGTCTTTCTGTTGTTGTTTTCCCTTTTCATTATCAAGGACTCCTATTCGGGTTCGTAAACATGAGGTTCTGGAACTTCATCATCAGATTCATGACATCGGGGTCACCGAGATACTTCTGGAAGGCGCCGTAGCCGTTGGCTTGCACATCCGCCATGATGCCCGCCAGCTTCGGGTTCTTACGCACCTCCTCCTCCTGCAGCTGCTCGATGGCGGCACGGTTCACCTTGCCGAACGGCGTTACAACATTGCCCTCCTCGTCCACGTTGCGCATGCCCATGTCGGCACCGAGGCGGTTCAGCTCCGCTGGGTCCATGCCGCCCTGGCTGAACTTGCTCGCCATGTTGGCAACCAGGTTGCTAAACTCGGGATTCTGCATCATGCGCTGCGCCGTCTCCATGAACTGCGGGTTGCTCATCATGTTCGCGAACTGGCTCATGTCCGGCATGCCACCCATCTCGGGAAAGCCGCCCATGCCCGGGAAGCCGCCCATACCGCCGCCCGTGCTGAGGGCAGTCGCCTTCGCCTTCTCCTCCGCGCGCTTAAGGTCCTCCTTGTGGGTGGCATTGTCGGGGTCGAGCTCGCACGCCTTGGTGAAGGCGTCGACAGCGCGGCTGTAATTCTCCTGGTAGAAGAGAGCCGTTCCCAGGCGGGAGTACGACTTCGAGTACTCGGGGTTGATGATGATGGCGCGCTCGCAGTCAATGATAGCGTTGTTGTAGTCCTTGAGGTGCGTGTGAGCCGCGGCGCGGTTTGCGAAGAAGACGGCGTTGTCCGGCTGTAGCTCAATCGCCTTAGTGTAGTACGCGATCGCCTCCTTGTACTTGGCCTGGCTCATCAACTCGTTGCCCTTGTTCTTAATCTGCTCCGCTGTGAGGCCCTCATAAGGGTTGTTGCGCTGGTTAAACTTCTCGCGCGCCTTCTCCAGCCGCTGCGCGTATTCGTCGGAGCCTTTCTCGACGCCCTTGAAATAGCCCTTCTTCTCCAGCAGCTCCACAAAGCATACGAATTTTTCGTCCTGCTCGACGCCGCTGCGACGCTCGTGCTCGCGCAGCGCTGTCTTGAAGGCCTCCAGCACGTCCACCTCCGTGTCGTGCAGACCGCCGCTGCCAGCCGGGTCGACGCCGAACTCCTCACCAAGCATCTGCGCCACCGCCTCAGCGCGCTCGGGGTTCTCGACCTGCGACCGGCGTATCATCCGGATGAAGGAGAAGACGAGCTTCCTGTGATCATCTGTGATGGGCAGATCTCTCTCCTCCATTGTGTGAAGCGCGAGAGCGGAGAGTGAAGAGGCGCTGCGGCAAGTAAGGAAAAAGGAGAAAAGAAGAGCTGTGAAGCGTAACGGAGCGAGAATGCGTACGTGTGCCAGTAAAGAAGAATGAAAGCCAAGTACTTACGTGCCTACGCGGCCTTTCGAGGACTCTTCTGTGGGTGCGTGCTCGTGTACGTACGCAGGGTCGTAGATTCCAGCAGCGGTGTTTCCGTTGTTGCATGGGGAAGAAGAGAGAAGGCGATAGAGGGAAGAGAACATCAGCTGTTAAGGAGAGACGCAGGCGACTGCAGCTGCTCGAGGCGTGCAAGGTTGATCAGCAGTACGAGGCGTGTGTCTCCGCTCGACACTGCAGCCCGCTTCAAAGGCAGCAGCAGGCGCATACATGCCCCACCCTCGACTGATCGTGGAAGCCGCAAATCTCCCCCCAAAGGCGTCATAAGAAGGTCAATGCGCCGCATCAGTTGAGGCGCTCGTGCCTCAGCCCCAGCATCGACTACGGCGTCACCAGCACGTTGTGCATGAACAGTGCCACGTCACGTGCGCTAACCTGGGCTGCGGCGGGAGTAAAGATGAAGAGAGCAGTTGTTAGTCACGCAAATCGCCAAACCAAACGAATGCGTCCGCGCATACGCCGGTGGCCAAAAGACCTGGCACGGCTCAGGTGCGGGCACAAAAAAAAAAACATCACCAGCACAGACCAATACGAGGAGGCAGGTGCAACACGCATTACGCAGCTGCTCGCAGGAGCAACGCGGGTGGTCGAACTCACTTACTATGCAAACCGGCGGTGGCTAAAGACTTGCGTTGCTCCATGACTCGCTTGGCCATGAGCCGCTTGAACTCCTCGGCGTCCATGCCGTACTTGGATAGCACCGCATCGAGCTCCTCCTCACTGGTAGCCTTCATGAGCTCCGCGTGTGCTACCCCAGCGAGTGTCTTGGCTTGCTGATCGAGTACAAAATTTTTCTGAGTCTCCTTTTGGCGAACCAGCAGGTGGCGACGGATGCGCTCGCCATAGGTGGAGCGAAGCTCTGGCCCGGAGCGCTTTAAAATGAAGTTGTCGAACCCTCCGTCTTTCTCAATCTCAAACATGGCTGCCTCCACCATGGGCACCTGCACCCAGTGGTCAAGCGTGTCGCTATAGTGAATGCCGGTCTTGACAAATGGGTACTTGAGCTGGCGGTAGACGTGCTGGACCTGACGCGACGTCCGCACCCGCTCCCGAATCCGCTCGTTCATCCAAATAACGTCCATCTCATGCGGCGCCTTGGGCAGGAAGGAGCGCGGCGACACGTCGCTCATGCGGTAGAGGGCGTGTCGGTTGACTCGGTTGCACCATGCCGCCCATGGGGGAAGGCCCATGGAGATGTACCGGTTGATGAGACCACGCGGCGGTCCATGCGGCGCTCGCGACGTCTCCGGATTGAGCGCGAAGGTGGAGAAGCGCAGCAGCGACGACTGACGAAGCATTTCTGTTGTGTGCGGCCTCTGCAAAGCGTACGCTTACTTTCTATTCACATGCGAGGAGTCGAATGGCGCCTGCGAGGGGGGCGTCACGCGCACGCGCGCACCGTCGACGTGTCTTCGTGTTCTGCGCCTCGCACGGGCGACCAGAAGAAAACACCGGCAAATGAACGCGCACCACCGAGTGCGATTCACGTACACGGACAGACGCAGAGAGACCCAACGCGACTGCAAGCGGGCATGCGAGGATGAAGACGGAGCGAAGGCCGGAAGGCAAAGGAAAGAGGTGGGAGGCAAAGAAGGTGAAGCGGCGTCCAAAGAGCTGCAGGAGAGACGCAGTGAGCCACAGGCGCAGTGGCACACGTGCGCCAAGCACAAACGCAGACGCGCACGTAAAGGCGTTCCTTGGGGCACTGTTGAAGAGGCCGTCAGATACGCGGTGCAAGAAGGCTTGTCAAGTGGGCAGGGCTCGTTCCCTTTTCAAGCGGCGGCTTACACTGGTGGGACACGATTCACCGTCCTACAGCCAGCACCTCTTTTCTATCTTTCCATCCACATTTTGCTTTAGTTCTCTCGCTCCCTAGATCGGACTCCTCGACGGAATGACGTGCTCGAACAGCAGGCCACACACGGAGGTGCACTCTGACTCTCTGGTTATCATCTATTACGACACGAAAGTGAGCACCTGGCCCAAGGATTCACACGACTGCTGTACCCTGCGGCGTGCGAAACAAGGGCGAGCTCATAAAGGCAAATCAACGCAACACAACACCGTGCGCCTTCCGTGACAGACGCAGTGCGACTCCCTGCTCACTCGTCGCGCAACGCGCGAACAGAACGCACGCGCACAAACACGCTGACTGAAACGAAAATAAAGAAGGGAAGGAAAAAAAACGAAGGTGGTGGTGGGGCGGCCGACAACGCACAAGAGAAAGAAAAAACGGCGAGCCTGCGCGCGGTGCGGTGGCATCTCTACTTCTTCATCTTCGCGATCGCCTCCTTCTCAGCCTTCTTCTGCTCACGCTGCATCTGCTTGAAGGCTATGTCCTCCTCTGCCATCTCACAGCGCTCCTTCTTGGGCTGCTTCAGCGGCTTCTGCTTACCACCCTGGCGGGACGACATGCTGACTTGGTGAGCAGAAAAAGGGTGGAAGGAAAAGAGCGGTGTGGAGTCGGAGGGAGGGAGGTGCGGGAGGTAGTGAGCTAAGCAAAGGAGAGGGGTATTCAGTGGCGACGTATGTGAGAGACGGGGAGGCAGAGAGGCGGGGAGAGAGCGAAGATGGGAGGGTTGGACCAGGTGTCGGCCGTCACCGACAAGCGGCCAAGTGCGAATACTATCAGATGCCGGCACCGGCCCCGGTGTTGGCGAGGATCGGGGGCGAGTGCAACCATGAAGAAAGAGGACTGGGGTGCAGGGGAGGAGGGAACCAGAAGAAGGAGAGCACGCCACGAACGACTGACAAGCTGGTCACAAGCTTCACCACATTCCACATCGGGGTACAATCGAGTGCCCAGCCCATCCGCAGTGAAGAAGGTGCAGACTATCCACTCTCGAGAGAAAAGCCACGGGCACAAGCTGCCTTGTGAGCACCTGCACAGAGCTGTCTTTACGGATTCATCCACGAGTAAGAGCACACCAATACAAGCGGGTGGTTCTTCTTTGCCTTTTATAGAGGAATGGGAAGGGGAGGATGGGGGGCAGAGCGGTGGCGACCGCCTTCGCTAGCCACATCCTGTTTTCTGTTGCGCTTCGCGCAGGGGCTCACACAGATATAAATCGTTGAAGTCACAAAGCAGATGAAGAAAGGCAGAACAAAAAAAAAACGTTGGAATACGAATCAAGTTGAGAGGCCGCACCGTGATCCCGGTAGGTCTCGCGAGAGGGCACGTGCAGGTGGGAAGCATGCAACTGAGGCCAGCACCGCCGTCACCACCGCACCAACGCCTGCTCGCATACAGGAAGAAGGACCCGTTAAGCTGCTGCGCATCAAAATGTACGAGCGACACGACGAAATGCCTCTATCACAGGGCGTGGCGTTGGGATAGCAAATCAAGAAGGGATGGGGGACACCCTTTCCGTCGCGGTGCGCGGTACTGCCAGGACGTGAAATATCGATAAGCGCAGGGGAGGGGGACGACAAAAAAAAAACGAAGGGGAGAAGCCTGTGGTGCATAAAGCGACGAAAAAAAATGAGCAGCAAACCCACCTGCACGCCATGTTGTCACTTCCAGTCCCCTGGCGCTGCAGGAAGCCAGCGTGCGGGCAGGTGTCCGTGCGGGACTGGGTAACGAGGCCCCCTGCTGCGTAGGGAGCTCAGCATCCTTGTTGTCAGGGCAAAGCCAGCGAACAGGCGAGCAAAGGAAAAACAAAGAAGAGATCTGCACTCGTGTAGGCCGCCGTTCTATAGGATATATATATATGTATATATACATGTATCCTGCACGGTGTGTTTTGTTCTGCACGTTGTTTTCGTGTGGGTGTGTGTGCTCATCTCTGCCCCCTGCTATTGGGCGCCGAGGGGCGCTGTGTTGCACACGCAGAAAGAGTGAGAGATGAATGGAAAAAGCAAAGAGAAATACAGAAAAGACGCCAGAAAAAAAAAGGCAGCGCTGTTGGGCTGCACGTGCACATGCATACATACAAGCATCACCACAGAAAGAGGAAGAGAGAGGCCTGGAAACTTCGACTCGTGAGCTGAAAAGAAAAGGAGCAAAGCATGGCGTTGAGAAGGCAAGGAAAGAGCCCGCCACATCCTATGGCGCACCGCGAAAGTGCTTGCTCAGAAAAGAAGCGTGTGAAACGGTACGAGAAAAAAAGAAGCACCGCATGTAGTATTCCCCCGTAGCCTCGCACATATGCGTCGATGTCCCGCAGCGTAGCAAAAAAAAGGCGAAAAAGGGCCAAAGGAAAATGCAGACCAATATGTTTTTTGTACTCGGTGCGCGTCCTGTGAACCACGCGCCTCTCACGGCTGCCCTGCTTTCAGATGAACCGTGCCGCTCTCCTCCACAATGGTGATGAGGTAGTCACTCGTGGGGCTGTCCACCCCTGGAAACGGAGCCGTAAGCGCCGTTTGTGCGTCCTTGACGTCTACCGCGGTGATAACAACCGCAAATGTCGCCCCGTTCCATGCAAAGGTACGCTGCTCCGCGACACCCTTCTCACCAGCGGCGACCACAACGCTGTGCTGCGCCAGTGTGTTGTCAATCATATTTGAGTACGTAACCATCACCGTCATCTCCTTTGAGGTTTTGTTGTGGATGATGAGGGAGTAGACGTGGGTAGGGGGCAGCATCGTTCCTTTGTCTGTTGAAAGCGAGGTGCTATGACCGTTACGTTTTGTGGGATGAACCACTGGTTTGTGTAGGGGAAAAAAAGCGGGAATAGGGAGGCGTGTGGCTGCCGTGGCGGAGGCGAGGCTGAAGGGATGCACAGACGTAACGTGGGCAACGGGGCGCAACAACAGCAAACAAAAAAAAACCAACGTGGCCAACCGATCATTGGTTACGTGACGCCGACACATCACCAGAGAATATTCCAATGAATGGGAGAGGTAGAATGAGAACGCCCGGAGACGCGGTCGCAGCAGTGGCAAGAAGTGGAGGCTGAAGTGCGGGTGAAACCTGGAGCCTTATGGCGCGCAAGGATCACACAATAACCCGAGATTGGCAACAGTCCCCGCAAACGGCCGATCGGCACTGTTGTTTATGGTCGCGCTGCACGCGCGTTGGAGTCTGCGAGAAGAACTGCGGCACGCCTTGGCGTGGCACTTTTTTTTTGCTTCGAATGCTCAAGCATCGAACGCATGTGCGAGGCGGGTGCCGAGGAAGCAGCTCATAATACACACGGACAGGTCATCACTGCGCAGGCTTGTCCCTCCCATGTATCCTGCTGTTAGCGTTGTTGTTGGCCTTTTTTTATTGTTCTGCAACGCGTCGATTCATCCAGGCATGCAGAGAGGCAGGGGTAGAGCGACAGACGTATGCGGATTGCTTGACAACGTGCCTGCACAGTTGGCCACGACAACCGCGGCGCACCGCCAATGGAGGCGAACCGTGCACCGCAGGACGTCGCTCAGTGAGACATACCACCACCACAGCACACAAGACATCAAGGCCAGCACAAAAGAATGCACACACGAGAGCACGCCAATGTGAATAGAAGCGGAAACGCGGCAGACAGTCGAGCGGCTCGCTAGGCCCGAGCGCACTGAAGGAAGTAGTGCTCCACCAGTCTCCAGTTGCACGTCTTGAAGAAGTTTCGAACAAAGCGCTCCACCTCGTCCCCCTCCTCGTCCTCCGCCGCAAGTGGGTAGTCGTAACAACGTGCCGACTCGTGCGTGTTCAGCGCTAGGAGTGGAATCAAGTCGCTGCCGATAGGGCAGCTCCCGTGGTCGAAAGGGATCACGTCAAACGCCTTACCGGTCCAGACGAGATACACCCATCCGCCGGCGGACTGCTGAGAAAGCGCGGCGACCGTGAACAGTCGTTGCACCTCCTCGACAGCGTCTAAGGTCCCATTTTGACTGTACTGCAGCTGCAGCTCTTCCTTGAGCCGCGCTGGCACCGCCGTTCCCCACGGACGCAGAGAACGATACCAGAAGCAGTAGTTGAAATGCTCCGACGCTGCAGCGTGGATGACGGCGCGCGATGCATCGAAGGAGGAGTTGCGGATGACAACGTTCAGGTTGTGCCCCTCCAGTTCAGATCCCAAGGTGTGTGCGTTCAGACGATCCACCGCTGCCTTGTGAAATACGTGATACTGAACATCGAATTGCTTTCTCGACATGAGCGGCGCGACCCCCTGGCCAACATCGTAGTCCACCCGGGGGAGGTAAAAGAAACCCTTCGCGTCTCGCTCTGCATCCGCCGCCGCGGCCGCCATCTCCGTCATGCGAAAGGCGCGTGTAACACTGTACGGCGTCTCGACAGCAAGGCTCACCTGCGTCGGTGCCCCTTTGGGCACGTACTCGCAAAAGCGCCGCAGCAGAGAGACGCGCATGAAGCCGCTTCAGTGGGTGTGTCCGTTCGTGCGCGTGCGTGTCCGCGGCAGGGATGATTGAAACGGAAGAAGAACGAGGAGAGTAACATTCAGTGATGCGCGATGCAACACATACGCATATGTGGACAAGACTCACGCAGACACGCAGAGAGTGTGGGACCGGCGGCAAGAACAATGCACCCTATCCTCGGCATGGAGACAAGAGGGAGGGTTCGTGCACTTAAAGCGGCTTGATGGCAAGCCCCACACGCACACACACACACACTTGTAGTGGCGATACTTGAGGAAATGAGTGTGGGAAGGCGACACGAGGTCATTCACCATTGACAACGGAAGCAGGAGCTCCGCACATGTAGTCTGTCATCCGTTTTTTTTCTTCCATGTTGTTGCTGTCGCCTTGGGATCCATTTATCTGCGCTGCACTTTCCTTCTCAGTCTCAGCAAAGTGAGAGGGCAACAGCAGTGCAGCTCTGGAGAGCACGTAGGAGGCAGGGCGAGGAAGAAGGAGAGCTGGTGGAGAGTGGGGCCGCATGCGCAACTCTTTTTCTTCTTCACGACCGGCATCCTTTCGCCACCCAGCCCCAGACCCACCCACCCGGCTCACGCTGCACGAGCCGTATCAAGGGCATAACTGTATAAGCAATGGAGCGCGCGCGAGGGAGAGAGACGGAAAAAGAGGAGGAAAAGAATAGACAGCTAAATAGATGAGCAGCGAGGAAGACATGACGGGCACGCGAGAGAGTGCGATGGGGAGATGTGGAGAGCAGAACTTGCGGCTCAGTGGCTGAAAGAAACACCGGCACAGAGAGAACGGCAGGCGGATAAGAGGAGCAGGGAGAGGGAGAGGGCATACACAAGCGACCGAAGAGAAGAAAGCAAAAGTGTGTTATTTTCTTTTGCTTTCACATGAGTGAAAACACAAGCGCATCCGAAGCTCTTTCCCACCTCTCCTCCCCACCAGTTCGCGACGCTGGCCCTTCTTTCTCGCCCGCCCCTTTTTGGTTGTTTCGCTTCGTAGCCGACATGCGTGTTTGCGCGTCGTCTGCGAAACCAAAAAAATGGAGGGAGGAAAGGGAGGGCGGTGGAGTGGACGGGGGAGAGGGGGAGAGGGGGAGAAGGAAGAGGGGTGGAGCCAGCCGTCGAGGTGTGGAGGCGCAGTGGCGGAGTAAGTGGGGGAGAAGCAGGGCAAGGCGCGAAGTGGATGTCTGCCCCCCCCCCCAGGATAGGGAGAGGTGTACACGCGCGAAGCAAAAGAGCGTGTCGACATGCGTGAGGTGCAACGCCTTGTGATCCTGACCCAGAGGGGCCTTGAAGTCGTGCACCTTCCTCTCCCTCGCCTCTGCGGTGCACTCGCTGTGCCTCTGCGAGCGGGGACCCCCACGAAAAGCGTGCGGCTGCTGCAGCAGTGGTGATGAGATGTGTCCACAACACATGAGCCCACATCTGCAGCTGTTGAGGGTTCGACCGCGGCATCTCGTGCGCAGAGGTCACCTTCCGAGGCGGCGAGTATTGCCCTCGCGGAGCCGGTGCAGCAGACGGACGAGCTGTCGAATGCAACGGCGCGGCTGGAGTTATCCCCGGGACACGGGGCAGCGAAACGGAGCGGCTCCTCCCTTCCTCTTCTCGCTCCGTCATTGCCGCCGCTTCCGCCTGTCTCGCGCTCAAGCAGGTCGGCGAAATAGGCTGCATGGAAGGCATGTAGGCCCACGCGGATTGCGAAGGTGCACCCTCCATCAGGCTGCCGGGAAGCGGGGCAATCAGTGAACGGCGCAGACTCGAAAAGTGCTCAGCAGCAGTGGCGCAAGAGCCAACTGGCTTCGGCGCATCCTCAGGGCAGCCGTTGCGGGACGACATGCGACGCATTCGGTGCTGCGGCGACTGCAGTGGGATGGTGATACAGGCAACGTGCGCCAAATGTGCAGCGGCCTGTCTGCACGAACTGCTTACACACCTTTGCGGTCTTGCCGCGGTGCACAAAGCGGTCCAGCTCCGCCAGGGTGGTCGTGGGTGCAACCGGCGAACGCGGGTGACACGCTGCTTGTTTGTCTGCTAAGGGCACCGGAGAAGGGCTGTGGGAGCGGTTCCCGACTCGCCGGTGTTGGGCAGCGGCCATGCCAAAGCGCTCTGTCTCGTTCGTCACTTCGCTGGGAAAGCGAAGTGACCGACGGTCTGGGTGGAACTGAATCGAGCACTGTTCATCCTCCACGTACAAATCCAACTCTCCCAGCGCTGTAGCCACCACGCACTCCATCGATGCGGCGGTACTCTGTGGCCGGTCCGGCAAGACTCTGGGGACGGAGCAGGTGCCTGAGAGCTTACTGTCTCGTCTTCCCCAGCTGTTCAGTGTGGGGTGCAGCGATGGCTGCCCCGACCACGCGCCCATTTTGCTGTCATGCGGCCCCTCCGTGGACGTCGATCCCGGCGGCAGGGGTCGGTGCGAGCGCGCTCGCACCGAGGCGAGGCTCTCCCACCCACAATGCTTTGTCGAGCCCGCTCCCTCACTCGACTCTTGATCCGCTGCGCCTGTGAGCTCCGGCATGGTGACCCCTGGGGAGTCCCACCACGCATCGCTGGAGCCGTTGGTTCGCATGAGCTGCTCCAGAGACGAATGCAGGTCATCTTTGGATACGGCGGCCTTCTCGCATGCGGCTGCCCAACCCAGTGCAGCTGCTATATGGTGAACAGAGACGCCAGTGAAGGCGCTGAGTAGCTGGGCAGCCTCATTCCACGATAAGGGTCCAGAGTGCGGGTATGCGCTCTCCAGGTACTCTGAGAAGGTGGCACAGAGATCAGAGGAAAGGCGCGCTGTGCTCGGTAACTCATCCATCGCCGTTTGCCCGCTCATCCTTCCGCGCCCGACCTGCCTTTCGAGCACTGAGAATGCAGAGACGAGTATGGGAGAGAAGAGAGGACCACAATCGCGTCTTGCAAGCCGCGAAGCCAGCGAGGAGAGGCAGGAATGCGAGCGGTGGCAGAGGTTTCTGTGTGTGTGCGTGCGTGCGCGCGTGTGGCCGTGGATGCGGAAGAAGGGGAACAAGACGCGCAAGCCTCGCACCGAGCTCCTCTGCAGAGCGGGGGGAGAGAATCAGCGAAAGGGTCGCAAACGCACAAAAGCAACGGGTGCTCGCTTTCGCCCCTTATCAGCGGTGTCCTTGCCGGGATCTGTGTCGGTGTGCCTACACAGTTTTGAGGGAGGCGGGGGTACGAGCAAAGAGAGCCAAGTTGGGGGAGGGGGAAAGGCAGCGAGTGGGCAAATAGAGAGAAAGGAGGATAGCAGGCAAACAGGCGTAGCCACCGAAAAAGAGGGAATGGTCGAAGGCGAGGGCGTGTGACGAGCTCCCGTTAGCCGGTAAGTGAGGTATGCGCGATTCCCTCAACGGGAGGCGCGAGCACGGACGGTGAATAACAAGAAAGCCATCAGCACACATATGCGTCGCAGGCATCTCACTCGCGCTGCTGCTGCGTACACACACACACACTGCGCGCGAGAGCGCAGTTCAGCACCAACGTCACGTCTTCTCCGTAGTAGAGCATGCGACCGTGGGCTCGTGCCACTTTCATCGCGTTCTTCATCATTCTCTTTTTCTTGAAGAACTGAGTCAGAGAGCGCCTCTGTCTCCCCAGATGTGGGTTCGACAAGACAAGGCGGCACGCAGCAGCAGAGTCAGTGTCTCCCGTGGCACACGCTTTGCACTTGCGTCGGGGCAACGAGACAAAAAGAAGGCGGGCAAGACCACGGGCCCGCTCTTTTCCCGTCACTTGCCGTTCTCACGCCTCCGGTAGCTGCAAATAGGTATACCCACCGCGACACGTGACGTACATGTACAAGACGAACAGGGAGTAGTAACCGGGAACGCACAGCAGAAAAGCCCCTAGCATCACCCCCGCACCACGCGCTTTTTCTACGCAATACTGTGCCGTACACCCGATGCCCACCAGCATCAGCATTGTGCCCACACCGGACATGAAAAAACCGTACAGGAACTGCTTCCATGCGATCCAGTAGATGCGTTCCACACGCAGGCGCGCCTTGGTCGGGTTCGCCGGGCAGAGAAACTCAAAAACGACACGGAGAGCATAGTCCTTGGGGTTTCCGTCAACAGTGCGGTAGAAGGCGTCCTCCTCCCCCTCCGACTCGAGGCTGCGTTTGCTTCTGGCTTGCCTGGCTTGCTGCAGTTGCTCGCGGAATTCGCTCAGCGTGCGCGGCGGCTGTTCGCTGCTGTACCCGTCATATTCGGCGTTCATCGCCCGCCACTCCTCGCTCAAGTCTACATTCGGGTCCAGGAGTACTGGCGTTGCTGACGCGTCGGGTGCGTGCTTTCGCTGGCGCATGGAAACGAGAGTAAGGGAGAGAGCTATTTCGGAGTCGAGACGTGATGTGTCGCAATTGCGGAGGCGCAAACAAGCAAGAGCAAGAGAGATGGGAAGCACAGAGAGTACAGCCTAGGCCAAAAGGGGGGGGGTAACAGGAAGAGGTGCACCAGTTGCAGCGTGGTGCCGGTGTCACACCTGTGGCGTCTTGCTGCGGCACGCGTCTACTTGCAGGCAAAGAGCACTTTAGAAAAGAAAGACGGTGTGAGGAAGCGAAAGGTCAGCAGGGTCGATATGATATGAGCCACTGGCAACGCCAGCACAAGCCCACACTGAATCAAAGATACGCCACTCAGACGACGGAGCTGAGGGACATCCCCTTCCACGCAAGCACTGGCTTCGTTCATCATTGCCTAAGCCTGCCTCATTGGCGAGTACAGGCAAGCCACGAAAAAAAAAAACTCACGACCTCAACGCCTTCCACATGGTAACATCGCCTTTGCCGGCCGTCGCTACCTTGTTTTGCTCGCGTTTCCACAAAGTGGCTCTGTGTCGCCGTGATCGTCCGCATCATCATCGTTTCCTCTTCGGGGCATCGAGGCAGTTCACAAGGAGAGGCTCCAACGGCAAACACCTTTCGTGCTCTCGATGTGTCCGTTCTCTGCCATACAGCATGCGTCCAGCACCACCCTGCTCTACCCCCCCCCACCCGCCTTGCCACAAGCCCCATCGCCTGGTGCAATGCAACCGTAGTCACGGGCGTTGCAGCAATGCGCCGGCTCAGCCAGCGGAGCATGTCCTCTGCCTCACACACTACCCACCCATCCGCTCCTCTTCCCATTGTGCCGGTCGCCACCCCCGGTGCATCCCCCTCGCTGCGACACTCAGGCACTCCGCACGCCAGTAAGCCGTGTGAGCGCCGAGTGAGGGATGCGTTCGAGTCACGCGGGCACTCTGCCCATTACGTGGATGGCACAGACGTGTTCACTGTCGCAGACCACTCCGACGTCACGCCGTCCAGGACATGACCGCCGACACATCAGCAGCGGCACATACGCACTGACCTCCCCCTCACCAACGCCGTAGATACTCGACCCTGTTGCCGCCAGAGATAGCTCTGCGTTGGCAGGGATGGGGGTGGGGGAGGGGGGCTGCCCGGCTTCCTCACACACAGAGTGTGGGGTGCACCGGGCCCTGACGATACCACGCACTGAGAGGCGCACCCCCTGTGATGAGGGTGAGGGAAAACATACAAGTGAAAAAGAGTCGGCACAGGACGTGCAACAGCGGACGCAGTGGGCAGTAGATGAGAGGGAAAGGGGAAGGACTGGACCGGAGCAGTTGTGCCGTGCAGGTGCTGAAGCCCCTTCCCCACCATCACCCGGTGTGTTGTCTACTGGTCAACGACACACCGAGAGAGAGGGAAGCAATCAGCCTTGGACCCACAAAAAAAAATCCTTCGGTACCGTCCGCTTCGTCGTACTCCTTCTGGCGCACCTGTTTGGCCCTCTCTGTTCCTCCCTTATACGCATACAAGGACACAGGTGAACGCACGCCGCCACTGTCTGATCATTCCTCAACAAGAGCGCCTAGAATAGCTGAGGGAAGTCACGGCGCAGCGCGTCCATGACGTCGTCGGCCGACGAACGAGGATCCTTCGCACGGCCTGCCGCGCGCACCATCGTCTGCGCAAAGCGCAGATCCTTCGCAGATGACAAGCACGCCGACACCGCCGCCAACACCTCCGGCTGCGATGTGCGGTAGCCTTGGAACATGGTGGGGTAGGTCTGCGTAATGAACTGGTCGAACGTGAGAGTCGGGTTCGCGCGCGCGGCGTTCTCGAACTCGGTCTTGATGCGATTCTGCTCTTGTCGCGAGTACAAGGCACGCAACAGAAGAAAATAGGCTGCTGAGCCGATCGGGAGTTCCCACCACGGCAGCCCTTGCATCGTGTACAAGGGCGAGTTCGCATTAGAAAGCGGCACCATCAGCATCAGGAACAAGAGAGCCGTGAGGTAAAACATAAAGTTGAACATTTTGCGAAACATGTCAGGATTCACAGGCGGCTGGCCCGCAAAGGGAGCAGTGCCGCCCCCCATGCCCCATTCAGGGCCCTGTCCAAAGCCACCACCCATGTTCCCAGCACCCGCACCGGCACCGCCTTGCTGCCGCGGCAGGCCCTGCTGAATCTTCTGCGCAAACTGCTCACGCAGGTGCCGCTCCCTCTCTAGCTCCTCCTTATCCTCCTCCGCGGCGGACCGCTGCTGGGTGCCGTTGCCGCTGCTACCATTGCAGAAAGATACGCGAGTACTGTGGAATGGTCGTGTCGCCACCACGCACGCCGAGCCGCTAAAAAGAACTTCGGGGAGCGATGAGCACGTCAGCGGCGCAGACACGATGTGCTTGCGAAGCATGCTGCCGCAGTTGAATCAGCTACCAGAATCCAAAGAGTTTATGCTCGCCCACCCGACGGTGAAGCAAACAAAAGAAACGCGAGCCAAGGAAGGAAAGTAAGAAGAGGTACAAGAGGCAAACACACTGCGCTGCAACATGAGGGGAGAGGGGGGAGCAAGCCTGCAAGTGACTGGGTGCGTGTGCCAGCGTGACTGTGAATAGATGAGAGTTGCGTATATGTGTATGTTCAGGGGTATTTGCTCCAGCGCTGAAGGATGAAGCTGCACAGCTATAAAGATACATGTTATGAAACGAAAGAAAAGAAGATCATCGAGGTTCGAGTATTCATCGGACACACGTGCCGAGAGCATGGACAAGCACAGCATAAGCGCCGCGGGCAGCGAGGGCAGAGATAAAAGCACGAGCAAGACCAAAAGAAGAGCTATCTGGAGTCGAGTGTGATAGCCTGCGCAGCCAGCACGATGCGTCGCCAGGTCAGAAGCCGAAAACGCCATTAAGGGGGAAAACATGCATGCGCTGCTAAGCGCATCGCAACGAAAAACGGGAGAGAAAAGGCAGAGGCTGCGGCGAGGAGTGGAGCCACGTGCTCTCTGTGATTCCGAATGCATGCGCCACGGTCAGTGTGCGCGATGTTCTCCCGGTTCGCACCTGCATCTCTACCTCACCTCGTCGTGCGTGACTCAATCCGTTTGTGCGTGTGCAGTGTGTGCACCCAGCCGCGTCATCCGGATTCAAGTGCACGTCAAAGCAGCACCTTCACAAACACGCACCTGCGTTTCTTTTCGTCTTAAGACGTGTAAAGAGCGTCGCCTCCGCCACCTCACCGCACACAAGCACAGAGGGGAGAAGAAAAGGGGGAAGGTGGCATGCCCTTCAAGTTCGCACACCACCACCAAACACAAGAGCAACCACACGTGTGCGTCGCCCATGTTTCTCCTCAGTAAAGCGCACCATAACTACTCATCTTACGAATGTGCATACGCACCTTGACGCGTTTGTTGTCGTAAACTTCGCGGTCGATCGCCAGCTCTTCGGCTCCTGGCAAGTACAGCCAGCACCAGTTGTGGCCTAAGTCTTGAATGCCTGTTCGCCGATCCTTCTCCCTGAACTCAATGAGTCTCGGATCGACACGCACCTTGTACTGCTCCCACAGCTTCTGTGCGACATCCTTCTTGCGCAGAGGGCAGTTCAGTAGCCACCCTTGGCCCCAGCTCTGGCGGCCGAAGAGCAGGTAGCCCGTGTTTACGCGCCAGTACACGTCGAGCCACTGCCGCTTGCGGGCTGCAAAGTCGAGAAACTCTGCGTTTCGCTCAACGAAGCGGTCGTACTGCTCCGAGTCGGGGTTGTAGCACCACACACCTTGACGGAACTCCGCGTTCGGCGTCACTGCGTTCCCCTCGGACATGTACTTCTGTGCCACCTCGCGCTTGATCAGACGCTCCTCGCCGGCAAAGCCTCCCTGCGGACCGAGAATTGTGCGGGTGAAGATGACCGGGATGTATTCCAGCTGCAGCTCCGGGGCCATTTCCCGAAGCAGGCGCGACCACCGCAGCATCGTCGTCGGAAGCGCGGACTCTCTCTCGACTGTACTTCTTTCGCCGCCTCTATGAAGGCGTCACTGGACGTCACCCAGTGACAAAGGCACTGCGTCGTGTTCTCGCTGCGTTATGTGTTTGCGATGTTGAGAAGGGGAAGGACCGAAGATGAGACAGCAGTACAGAAATCAGCGAAGTGCGCTCATGAGCGAGAGCGTAGCGGGGGAGAGAAAAAGAATGGGATGAGGGCAGAGCGATAGGCCAAAGACGTCCATGGCTCGCAAGAGATCTGCGCGCGCGGCTGACGTCTGCACCCGCTTTCCTCTCCTCCCCCACACCCGCTCACACTGGACAGGCAAAGTGCCGTCGTTCCTCCGTCGGCAAGAGAAGCGACGCTTGAAAAAAAAGCGAGTCGCCGGCGTGTCATAGTGGCTTTGTGGCGACGCTAAAGGACTGAGGTGGAGTGAGAGGAGAGCATTGAAGGCTCAAGTGGGGGTAAGGGTGTACTCTCGACTACTTCCTGCACAAAACCATTCGTCCGTGTAGCCCTACCAACGCCACCAGCTCAACGCACACACCAAGACGCTGAGTATAGCCCCCCCCCCCACACACACACACATACACGCACACTCCCCTCCAGAAAAAAAACGCGAAAGGCGGAAATCGGAGTCCCTTACCCCAGCACCACTTCAAAGAACAGGTGGAGCGTCACTGCACGATTTGCTTGCGCCAGTCCACGACGAGAGAAAAAAAAAATAGAACGAGAGATTTGTGAGAAAGAGAAAGGCAAGGGCGATGGAAAAGGAGCACAGCGCGTCTTCGCCTGAATTCACCCACCACTTTTGATTCGCGCGTCATCACATCAACGAGAACTCTTGCACGCACAGATGTCACATCATCCTGAAAAAAGAAACCCCAACCGCAGCCAACGAACTGATCCAGCAGAGCCGGCAGCTGCCTCGGCAGCGAAGTGCGTGCATCACTTGCGGCGCTTGTCGGGCGTCGGGCGGTAGTCGCACACGCTCGCCTCCGTCGTAATCATCAGTCCAGCAACCGAGGCGGCGTCGACGACGCAGGACCGCACCACGTGGACAGGGTCGACAATGCCGGCTTCAAACATGTCCACGTACGTGCTATGTTGTGCATCATATCCCATGGACGTCTCTTGATACTCAGCCACGTTCTCTACTGCCACGGCGCCCTCCTCACCAGCGTTTTCACTGATCTTCTTCAGAGGAAGGCGAATGGCGTTGCGCACAATCTGAATGCCAGTGCGGCGGTCCTGCTCCATCTCCTCGTCATTAAGTAAGAGCTCGTCGAGCTTCTTCGAGGCGTGTAGGAGAGCCGCGCCGCCGCCAGCCACGATACCCTCGCTGAGCGCGTTCCGGGCCGCATTCAGCGCGTCCACCACTCGATCCTTCGACTCGCTCACCTCGATCGCGGAGCGACCACCGACACGGATGACAGCGTGGGTGTGATTTAGCTTCGAGATGCGCTCCCGCATGGCCTCGCGGCTCTCCTCGGTCATGAGACGCTCCAGCCGGCTCTGCAGCAGCCGGACTCGCGCTGACGTGTCGCCAGTGCCGCACACGACAGTGTTGTCCATGGTCTGCTCCATGTGCTTTGCGGACCCGAGCAGGCATCTCACGTCCTCCACGTAGCCGACGGAGCTGACCTTTTCCACGCTGCACTGGCAGGAGAAGGCAACGTCGTGCAGCTCTTCCTCCTTCAACTCTGGGACACACACCACACCACACTGAACGACGCCGCACTCATGATTCAGGATGATCGTCTGCAGCACCGGCTTGGCAAAAGAGGGGCCAATCAGCACCAACGGTCGCTGCTGCGCCCGCGCCGCCTCCAGCAGCCGCACCACATCCTGGACCGCCTCCAGCGGCTGCGCAGTTACAAAGACTAGCGGGTTGTCCAGCCTGCTGCGCAGGTTGGCGCTGTCGGTCATGAGGGCGCTGGAAAGGAAGCCGTGCTCGGTGCTCCAGCCATCGTATCTCGACCACTCCGTCGTGGCCGTGTTGCCATCCAGTACAGAGATAAAGCCCTTCATACCGACCGCCTGCACCGCCTGCGCAATGAGAGTGCCGAGGGGTCGCTCGCCGTTCGCGCTAATGGTGGCCACGTTCTCAAGCATGGCGAAGTCCTTGACTGGACGGGTCTGCTCTGCCAGGTCATCGAGGATGATTTCAACGGCCGCATCGATGCCGCGCTTGAGGTCCATCGGGTTTGCCCCGGTTGCGACACTCTTGTAGCCCTCGGCGAAGATGCTCCAGGCGAGAATGGTCGCCGTAGTTGTGCCATCACCCGCCACGTCGTTGGTTTTGCCGGCCACCTGTCGGATCAGCTTCGCCCCGACGTCCTCGAACTGGTCGTGGAACTCGATCGAACGGGCTACTGTGACGCCGTCCTTGGTGATCTTTGGCTCCCCGTCCGGTTGCCGGATTATCACGTTCCGGCCCTTGGGGCCGAGCGTTACTCCGACGGCAGTGGCGATGCGCTCGATACCAGATAGTATCAGCTGCCGCGCCTCTCCGCCAAACTCGATGGACTTGCCGCTCGCCAAGCGGCGCGATAAGGAAAACATCTGTCGCAACAAAGTGTTGTGCAACTGCTATCTGTGGCTGAATCAGGAGGCGCAGAGGCACTGCGAACTACAGAAGCTCACTATGAAGAGGTGAGCAGTCCGGCAGGGGGAATGCGCTCGGCCTAAACTCTGAGTGTCCATGTGTGTGTGTGTGTGTGTGTGTGTGTGTGACAGACAACAGAGACAAAAACAAAACAACACAAACGCCCACACGCACGAAGATGTAAGCGAGAAAGTCGAAACAAAGGAGAGAGGTGTGCGAAGAGAAAAAAAAACGCAGTGGAGTACATGCGAACTCATGGCGATACCGAAGGGCACGCCGAGAACGGCCCTTGTGGAAGACATGGTAGAGACGGTAAAGTCGCTTCTGTCGCTGCTGTTTCTCACTTATTCCCATTGCCGCGAGAGAAGCGAGTCGAGCGGCACTCTTAGCGCCACTCAGAGAGTGGCCATGGTGTCGCATGGCAAGCAAACTCCAACGTCGCCTCAAGTTATCGTTGCACCTCTTGAGAAGCAAGAGAACTACAGAGAGTCAGCGGACTGCCCTCTCGTAGCATTTTGTTTTTGTTTTGGTAATGCTGCGGCACGGCACACTCGTAAGCGAACGCGCGCACGCACACACAGCCACACATTTGTGTGCACAAATGCCTCTCACAATCTTTTCTATGCGAAGGGAAGCCATCTAGAGAGAGACCGAATACAAGCAGGTGAATGCGCATACCTACCGGTCGGATTGGCCTCCACTTCGGTGCCCCTACCCCTTCTCTGTGCACCCTCCTCTTCATGACAATCCTGCATGTTCATCGAGGAGAAGGAAGGAAGAGCGGAAGACGAGAGACCCGATTCATTGGTCATCTTGTACAGCGTCTATGCGCGTCTTGACTCATTCGCGGAAGCAGAGGGGTAAGTGTGCCTTCCAAGGTTCACGGTTCCCATCGGCCCGTCTCGGGGTTACCACTGCCTACGTCGCCATCATCTTCAACGGAGATGAGTGAGTGTATTGGCGGAAAGCGTCGGGGCATAGAACTCACAGCAAAGTGAGGCGGGCGGAGGGGGGGGCGGGTGCAGCGCACCGGGCACACTGATGCAACGATGTTGGTGTGGGAAAGCCTGTCTTTGTCCCAAGAGGGGAGGAAAAGTGCGCACGGAGAGGAATTTTCAGCTTATGTTCTGGAGCACTGCACGCTGTCGTGCTAGATCCATTTGAAAGCGGGAGGCTGCATTGCACACCAGCGGCCCCCCGCGCAGCAACCCAACGGCGGCTCCGTTTCCGTCAAGGGCGTCGCTGCGATCCCCCATCAGCTGAATCCGCAGGCGCTCCTGGGAGCTGGCAGCGTCCTCGGCCTGACGGCGAATGGCTTCAAAGCGGCTTAGCAGCTCTTTCTTTTCGAGCTCAAACTTCTCGCGCTCCTGCCGAAGTGCCTGACGCTCTGCGGCTGCGGCGTCGCACAGGCGTTTGTGCTCGTCCTTCATGTGACACGCTGTGGCCCGGTCGGACTCTATGGACTCCAGCTTCATCTTGTACTCCTCCTCACGAGAGCGCAGAGCCTTGAGGAGGTCTGTCTCGTCGCGATTTTGTCGCTCCCGCACCATGGACGCCTCTGCCCGCTCTCGCGCGATCGAAATCCGCTCGTTCTGCAGCTCCGCCATCGCCTCCATCTTCTTCGCGAGGAACTCTTCAAACTGCTGCTCTAGCAACTTGCGCTCCTGTGCCACCTCGCCTAGCATGAGCCGACGGTCCTTCTCCGCTTGCTGGCGGAGGGTGTCGTAGTGGGCGTGGGCCTCGCGAAAGGTGCGACGGTCCTCCTCGCTGTTCTTGCTGAAGGAAGATAAAGCGAGCTCGAACTTGGCGTACAGGCCGGCCACACGGGCTCGCTCAGCCGCCACCGTCTCCTGGTTTGCCTTCATCTCTGCAACCATCGCGTCCAGCACGGCCTGCCGTTCGTCCAGCTGACGCTCCTTCTGCTTCAGCACTGACATGCGCTCCGCCAACAGCTTCTCGTTCATGGCCTTCGTAGCTTCCATTGTCTCCTGCATCGTTGCCACCAGTGCCTCGATACGACTGACGTTGCCGGCATGCCCATCCATCGTGGCGAGCTGCTGCGCGTGCTGCCTTTGCAGCTGCTCCAGCGCAGCCTCGTGACGCTTCGCCATCATGGCTAGTTCTGCCTTCTGTAGCTCATCCTTGCGCAAGCTGTCGGCCTCCATCTGCCTCCTCACCTCCTCCAGCTGCGCACGGTACCGAGCGCTCACCTCCTCTATCTGCGCCGTGAGCACGAGGCCATCGTGGTGACGTGACTCCTCCTCTGCCTTGGCGCGCCGCTCTTTCTCCATCTTGTCCATCTCCTCGCGCAGCTCTCTCTCATTGCGCAACCGCGTCGCACGATCCTCGAGGTCGCGCCTTAGTCGCGCCTCTCTTTCCTCCTCATCCTTGTTCATACGCTCTTCCAGAAAAGTGCGGAACTTCTCATCCCTCTGCTCGATCATGGCCCAAAACTTCGCCTCCCGCTCCTCACGTTCCTTCAGCTCCTTCTCCAGCTTCTCCGCGCGTGTCATATCCTCGCGTCGGTCACGTAGCTCTCGCTCGCGGCGATAGCGCTCATCCTTGATGAGGCGCTCTTTTTCAGCCGCAACGACGGAGAGGTTAAGTTCGTGAAACACCTCACGTACATCTTGCGCGAGGCGCTGGAAGAGCGCGTGAGCCGCCTCCTCCTCCTCAGCGCGGCGGAGGCTGACGGCACGCTCGTGTTCGCGGCGGCGGCGGCGCTGTAGCTCCGCTCTAGAAACACCAGTCCCTTGTTCATCCGCATCCTCGGTTTCGTCATTCTCGACCGCCTTCGCGGCCGCATGGTGTGTAGCCGTATTCGTGGGTGCCGCGGCAGCCTTGCCTGCTGCGCTTGCGGCTGCCACATGTTGAGAAACCTGTTGCTCCACAAGGTCGCTGAGACGCTGCTTCACCTCTTGCTCTCTTTGCTGCTGCGCAGCCAGTTGCCGCTTGAGCTCTTCCTCGCGCCGCCGCATTTCCTCTGCTTTTTGCGCCTGGTCAGCTTCCCACTTGGCGATGCGCTGCATCACCTCCTCCTTCTCCAGGCGCAGCTGCTCCTGCACCGTAGCGTACAGTCGCTTCTCTTCTGCCTCTACGTCGGCCATAAGTGCCTTCGACTTAGTGACCGGCCTTAGGGCTGCCGCGGGTGGCGACGTGCCGACGGAAGGGATGTAGTCGTCGCTGTCCACTGGATCCTCGAAGTCGTCGGCGTAGTCCTCGCCTTGATTGTCCGACATGGCGACAGGTTTGCTGCCGGATGTCTTCTTCACAGATGAGGAGGAAACGGGCTCGTCCACCTCAGAAACAGGTGCCGCCCCTTTATTCTTCTTCGGCTTTTTCGAGTCGCGAGCCTTATTCTTCTTTGAGCGGCTGGTGGACTTGGAGGGGGGGTGTATTTCCTCCACCGTCTCCACTGGGCCAGTGTAGTCGTCATCGTAATCTATGGCGGCGAATGAGAAGCCCTTGCGTGACGTGGGGCTGAGGCTTGGCGCATCTTTCAAGGACGACATCTCGACTGCAGTGCGTTGGAAGTGCTTTTGTCGCTGCTCGCGTTTGCTCCAAAGTGGTGTATAACAGGCGAAAATAAATCCAAAAGAGCCCAGCGCGTACAAACTGCAAGCGGCGAGCCGTAATGGTGACGGCGCACAGCTACGAATAGTGAGTGCGCGCGCTACGCAAAGGCCACCACAAACCTCCGGCAAGGAAAAAAGGGAGGCAAGATGTTAGCTGGAGAAAAGGTCACCAGTACACATTCTTTCGCGAACGAGTGTCCGCTTACTCTGTCAGAACATGACAGGATTCGCCAGGACGCAGAGAGGTAAAACTGCATGTGTTTTCCCTCTTTCGCAGCACTCCTTTTGGAGAGTTTTCAGGGCAATGAGCCTTTTCTTCTTCCTCGGTAGCCACGCGCACTAGCCAACTTCAGCACTGCTCTCGGTTTTTGCGAAGTTAGAATGCGTGAAGGTCGAAGCAGAGTGCTGTCCGTGAGAAGTATCCTTTTCATAAAACGGGAGCTCAGCACACGATACGAGCAACAAAAACAAGGAGGAATCACTTCACACCCGAGATTTAGGGCTGCCATGTCAGGATGAACGCTCAGCAGTGGCACAGAAGGAAAACACATCATGAAAGCACAAAGTTTTTGCCGCAGCAAGCAGCCTAAAACATAGACGGCACCCAACTCTGCATCACTTGCACAAAATTCATCCCTCCTTCTAGCCCGCGGCTGCGTCGCAGCGCCTGCACACCATCCGGAGACAATGGTTTCAGTTCTTGTAGTAGGTCGAAATCGAACTTCACAATCCACTTCAACGCTATGCGAAGAAAGAGGTTCACGTCCTCGGCCGGATACTCCTGAAGAAGCGGCAAAACATCACTCATCGCTTCTCCGGACAAAATGGAGCTGCGCAGGTGGTGGCACATTGCCGCCGCAACGAAGAAGGCGGCGTTTCTGATCTCGTCGCCGAATGAAAAAAGAAAGTCCCACACGCGCAGGCCGTCTGCTATGTTGAACTCCTGCGTAAACAAGAGCATGATCCAACGAAGTGCATAGTGCTCCGCATTAATGCCCAGATACTCGAGGTGTTGAAACAACGAGGGATCAAAAAAGCGCAAGACATTGTCAAACAGCCTCATCGTGCTGGTGAGCCCGCAAGCTGGGTCAAAGTCGAATGAGCGGCAGAAGTCGTCACCAAGGTACGAGAGAAGCGTTTGGAAACAAAAGAAGGTATCCGCCTCGACGGAGGCCGTAACATTCGATGCCTTACCTTCGGCGAAGGCGTAAAGGAGGTGAGCGACGTACTCGTTCATTCCTTGAACATATCCGAGTGATTTGTTTGCCATTGCTGTGCTTATTAGTATTCTGCGCAATGCATGCTGCGAGGGAGTGAAATGTGCAACCTCTGCCGTACTGTCATCTCGGCTGATTTCCAGTCGGCTCTCATCTGCAAGAAAAAAATTCAAGGATGGCATGGTGCGAGGCACGTCACCGTCGATGAAGCGCGAGACATCGCTCGGTTCAAACTTCGATGGCTCGGGTCCAAGACCGCAGGCCTCTAAAACACCATTGTACTCCTGGAGTCGTTCGGCTTCAATGGCAGCCCAGCGCTTTGTGGATGTCGGATAGAACCCCATTATAATTTTCCAACAATCAGGGCGCGCGCTTTCGTGCAAGCCGCGACGACAGCTTCTCGTGAGTGCTTGAAAATCGATGGTCTCCGCATTCAGAATGTGATCGATGTTCAGATCCATGTTGACGGTGGAGACACTACCAGAGGTCTGGCGACCGCGCAAACGTATAAGAAGCAAAACCACACAAGAAGTGTTCCTCCTTTTTTCAAATGTCAGCAGAACTTGTGTTCCCGTCAGCCAACTACTTCGTATTTGTCGTTGGCACCTCACTAGACGGACTGTGATCGGTGATGCGTCCTTTGGAACTCAAGAGGCAGATATGCATGGGGCAGCTGAGTGCTAATCTTTCGCATCTGTCGGTCCCTATCAATATGGCACAGCTCATGCAACATCACTCCTGCAATATGCGGTGTGCGGCAATCGACGCCTCAAGGGTAAATCAAGAGAGTCAAGCGATGAAGCGAATGAGAAGTTTAAAAAGTGCAGCATAGGGTCCTTACCATCAGCGCTAGTGGAGCATGTCGGCTTTGAGATGAGTCATTTGTAGCCGCTATGACGAACACTGGAGGCCTCAAAGGAGTCGCGCTCGAAAGCTCTGTGATAACGCATTACTTTGAGGGCACCTAAAAGAAGACATCAACCTTTTATTTTGCCTGCTTTGAGAAGTTCGAGAGAAACGGGGAGCACGCATCCGCAAGATGAGAGGAAAAAAAAGATACAAACAGCGCAATCACCGTGCACTACCCCATCTCCATTGTGAAGGGACAACTTAAATGAGGAAAGAAGGCCAAGAAACAGCGAAAGCCCGCTGGATACCTTATTCGCTCCTTTAAGCTTCATATCGGTGAAAGAGAGTCCTAATTGGTTATTCTACGCAAGACTCTTACACCCTGCTGCTCGAGCACCGTGCATCAGTTGTTGCTATTTTGTTCGCGTGTGCTCCTCTTGCATCCTGATTATGGAAAAGGGTTCACTGCATCGAGGAAAGATATGACGGTTCGTGTGAAGCTCGTCTGCGTGTCGATGATAGGGTATACCAGAGCCATGCGACCATCTGGGAGGGCTACGTAGGCTCGGCGATCAATCCTGTCGTACGTCTTGGGGTCCTCGTCAGCGAGGCTCGAGCGATAGTACGACTGCTTGGAAACGATAGCGCAGACTGCGATCATGAATACAATAGTGGGGGCGTGAAAGGCCAATGCGTGCACGCGGCTCGTGTAGGTCTGCGGGAGCAACAGGCTCCACAAAGGGCGCTTAACGGTGGCGGGCATTTTTCAGGTGGAAACGAAACCAAACTCACTGGTCTTGCTTTTGTTCTGCATGTTGTCATGCATCCAGATAAAAGATCGAGGGAATAGAAGCGACGACAGTTGAGAGAAGAAACAGAGTGGGAGAATGGTTGCTGCGACAAGCGGAATGCATTGCACCAAAGAAGAGGGAAAAAGAGCACCAAGCAAAACAGCGGCTGCCTCAGCAGAGCACAGATTGCCGATGAAGCAAAACATCATAGCCCTAGTGTGCGTGTGCCCACGCGAAACAGGTGGTCGAATAATGTTGCTATTTCATAGATGAACATACGCGAAAGAAGGAACAGTATCAAGTGCTTTTCAGACGAGGTGCGCTGTGGTGAGCGTACCCGAATCAAGTAGAAAACAATAACACATCCTTGTGTATGGGGGGAAATACGTGTGTGAAGCTTGAATACCAATCACGCTTCTTTTTTTTCCATTGTCACTGAATTGTGTCATCCCACTTTCAGGATTTTTTTTTACATCGGTGGGGAGTTGGCCCTAATCAATGAAAAAGAAAGGTGCGCGATGATTGTACATGAAGCTCACGCGCGCGTAAAGAAGAGCTTTACGGTCTCACGATCATTTTCCTTGTTTACCACATTGTTCGAGGCGCGAAGACGCCAGCCCTCTTCCTCAAGGGACTGAAGAATCACAAGGAAAACCGAGGACTTGTGGAGCTCGTCGCAGAAGTGCTGATTCAGATCCATACGCCAGTGATCAGGATTCGAGAGAAAGATGAACTTGGCTGGATCCTTGCTAGGATTCACAGCGGTCGACGTGGCAAGGGGGAGTTGAGCCTCCATTGCGCGCACGGTGTCTTCGCGGATGGTGGAGCCGAGCAGCGTGATAGTCGGCGGGTTGAAGGTGCAGGAGACACAGAGGTTTGGCATGGTGAAAAGTGGCGAAGAAGGCTTTTAGCGGGTAATGGTGACTCGACTTTGGGAAGGATAGAGCGAGATGAAATAGAAAGGCGGGTGATAAGGGAAAGGGTGATTGAGAAACAGCAGTGCGCAAGTGCAAAACAAGGGACATTCGCCTCCGATACTGTGTTCTCTAGAGCGCAAATCTAGACAGAGACGTTAGTTCTTTCCCACCGCTTTGCTGCAACATCTAGGAAGGTTATTTTTAAAAAGTGACGAAGAATAGGCGCCTCACACCTTCGCTCCACCAAATGGCACTTTGAGGTTTGAAAATGAGCTGCATGTCGCTGGTGCTGTTCGCATGGTAAACGCAG
This sequence comes from Leishmania infantum JPCM5, assembly GCF_000002875.2. Taxonomy (NCBI): domain Eukaryota; phylum Euglenozoa; class Kinetoplastea; order Trypanosomatida; family Trypanosomatidae; genus Leishmania; species Leishmania infantum. The sequence continues at coordinate 1,043,395 of NC_009414.2, forward strand.
TGCTACCATAAAGTGAATTCTGATAACCAAACGATATCATGTGAGAAGAAAAGGCGATATTGTGCTACCTTCAAATTCACTTGCTGACACAACGCGATTGTTACGAAGCGTCATATATATATATATATATATATATATATATGAATTCATAGACCACATTAGACAACCAGCACGATCACCTACAAGAAACTCAGAACAATGCAGAGATATAATAAAGGAAAACAGGACAAAATACTAATATTTATTTATTGGTGTTGTTATTATTACTCCCTAACCCACTAAAGGTGAAAAAAAAAATAATCAAGTGACACGCAGCATAAACACACACACACGCACCCACAAAGCACAGCTTGGGTAAATGAGCTCATAAACAATCATGAGAGTTAGGTCAGTCGAAGTTCGTGCAAGACGTTCGATCTGTCGGCATTGACGGAGGGAGCAGCCAATGGCAAAGAGATAGGAAAGAGGATAATTGTTGTTATATGCGATGCATCGATTTCCGATGAGGCGGCATCACAAACGCGAGATCTCGCTCTCCACACGACGAACTAATACTCCGTTACCCTGCCAAATCAATCTGTCTTCTTTATCCACTCCTATTGAAGAGGATTTGGATTGGTAACCCAACTATGCGATGGGAAGAGGAAACTGAAGAGAGGAAAAGGCAACAGTGGATTAGCTGCGAGTTCACTTGCTGACGCAACGTGTTGCTTCGAATGCATCACGTATCGACGAAACGCGCGATTTCCCACGAGACCATGAGCGAGCCATCAATCTATCAGCACAGTGCTTTCCATCTGCCTTCTTTACATTCAGAGATGAGAACAACTTTTGCTTTCAACACTGTCAGTACCGTGTCAAGCTCCTTCCCACGTCCAGAGTGTCGCCTGTCCGAGCCCCACGTTTCCTCGAAAACGTGCCGGCTGGATTGAGGGCGCTCGAGAATATAGAAGTGCACTACCTTGCTTCCACGTTGCTGAAAAGGGTCGTTGGTGAGTCTGAATAGAGCCACCAACTCCAAAACGCGCGGAATACCTCAGAAACCCTTGTACGTTATCAATGCAGGTACAATGGGAAGGAGGTCAGTAGCAATGGCTACCTCAATAAAAATAAGGAAACAAAAGAGTACCTGGTAACGGAGTACTTTTCCATTGAAAGCTGCAACTTCGCTATGGGTCATACGGAGCTGCAAACCATCCTATCCGATCCACGTCCAGTCATAGTCCTCCCCAAGGAGAGTTCCACCTTTTATTTCCGATGCGCAGCAGCCCGGTATCATCTGCCTCTAGAGGTGGTTCGCGATTTGGGGCGGTGAGCAGATTAACTACGCCAATACGTAGTAGCCCCTTGCCTACCATGTCGAGAAGCTCGGCCTGCCTAGCTGGCGGCGATGCAATCACGATGCTGTCAAGACATGGTATGATGCTGCGCAAAATATCGATATCACCCCACACCCGTGTAATCGACTGGCTCACCGTCACGCCCCATCTTCCCCTTGTTGGAGTTGTGCGCAGTCGGTCGTATTCACCACTCCTCCGGATAATGCACTTCGCTCTCCTATTCCCAGGTAAGAGGACAGCGTCGTAATACGCATCGAAATCCAGCGCGCAAACGCCACTTGCGCCTGTTCAAGATATGCCCGCTTTCTTTCCGAGTCGGGCAGGTCAGGCGGGGGGCAGCACTCGCTGGTGCAGACAGCGCTCAAAGTTCAACTCTGTTATGCGTCTGTGTCCGCCTTCCTTTTCCTCGACCGCAAACGTATGCGCGCCGTGCGCGTCACGCCCAAGAGATTACTCGCGCATCATTTCATCCTTTTGCGCAGGTTCCAGCCTGCCCATCTGCACGACTCTAGTGAGATATGCGCCTGCCTTCCTGCAGTTTTCTGAAGGTGCGTGAAGCTCGCAGAGCGGCCAAGGCCTATCGAAGCATGGGGCGCTAAGCGCAGTTGCAGAACCTTTCGGAGTTATGATGCCGCGCTTCCATCCTCACAATTCTCTCTTCATCGCACAACCTTGTCGCCTTTTTTTGGGGGGAGGGGGGGGGGGCAGGGGGCATCCCTCCACTCGCGGCGGCGCCAGTGGAACTTTCCCTCCTTTTTCACGAAAAAGGCGCAGCAACTGCGTTTCACTAATCGCGAGGTCCTGCTGTTCTGGGGCACTTGCTCGTAGCTCCTCTCCTCCCGTGGAGGACCGCGGCAACGACATCCCGCGTGGCCACGTCCTTCATCGTAAGATGGCGGTCAATACACCAGGCACCGCCGCAGCGTTACGTAGGACCCGTCCTGCACGTCGGCTGGTCCGCTGAGAGTGCGCCGTCTGCCATGCGCCTTGCAGCACCTTTTCTCGCTGAGGCAAGTCCGCGCCGCTGCCCCGACTCCTGCATCGCTTCGCGCAAAAAGCCTCCCGTATGCCAGAGGCATGAAAGGCGCGTTCGCCACCCCCACGGTTTGTCCTCCATCTCCCAAGAAGCCCGCCGCGCTTTTTCTTTTGTGCTGTCGAGATCTTGGGTGGCGATGTGGCGTGTGCCTTTCTGTTGCGCGCTAAAGGGGCTGCGGGGGCAGAACCATCCGCTGCTCCTCGCAACGTCACACTCCCAGCCCTTGGTGCCGTTGCTTCTTTCGGGTGCGCCGCGGGGCACCATCGGGGGGGGGGCCGCCGGCCTACGACCCCCCCCGCAACGGCGGAGAAAGCCACAGACTTGGCACGAGGGAGGGTGTGTTTGGCGCGTGCGAATGGGCCGCGGGTGGGATTCGGGCCTTGCCGCGTGGAGGCCACTTCGCCCGTTCGGTTCCTTCAGGGGGTGATTCGCCACCGCTTCTTATTGCGCTTTTGGGTCTCACCGGTGCTGCGCGCCCCTCCCGGCCATGCGGAGGCCCGCTGCTGCTCAGCCCTCCGCGCCGCTGTGCGGTGGCATGTGCTTCGCCCGCCCGCTAGAAGGGGTCGTCCCTCGGGCCCGCGTGGTGGGCGGGTGTCGAGGCTCCTCCGCGCAGAGGGGGGGGAGGGGGCGGGGAGGGGCGGCTGGGCCCGCTCGCTAAGTATGGCGGGTCTGGGGTTGGAACTCCCCCGCGTAAGCCCACGCGCAGGCTACGGAGATCCCCAAAAAAGCGCCCCAGCCCCGCCACGCGACGTCTTGGGTGGAGCCCTGCTTCGGCCAGTCGGTTGGAAGCGGCGTCCTGATTCATCTTCCAGTCGTTTCGCTTGGCAATGCGCATCGGCGCCGTGGCCGCCGGCAGACGGCACAGGCTCCGAAATGTCGCCTTTCATATTTGGCGGTCATGCCCGCAACAAACGGCGCGTGTTTCTCACCATGCCTGCCGCCACCCTTTTGCGCTGCCCCCCCCCCGTCGATGCTTCCACCACGGCGTTGGCCAGTACGGCTGCGAGCTGCCCATAGAGCGTGCTCACAGGCATCCGTGACGCCGGCGGCCCAGCCATAAACGCCCGTGGTTCTCTCGGGGTGCTCTTTGGATCCAGCGATTCAATCCATAAAAGCAGCCAGCACAGAGTTGCTTCAGCGTGGGCAAAGTGCACTCTTGTCTTCCCCGCGCCTGTAGCGCGCTACGGCCCTTTGTGGTGATAATTTCGGGCGAGGAGAAACTGAAAATGTGGCGCAAATCTGTGTGCGCGTGCCTCAATGATGCCGAGTTCTTCGAACTCAGGCTCAGCTGCTCCCCACCCTCGGGTGAGCAGTGGCCCAGGCATCCGATGACTGCGTGGGAACGTGGGAAAAAAAACGCGTCCATACAGCGACACTCTCGCTGTTATTTGGGCCGCTGAGGCATACGACGGCAGCATCGGCGGCGCGCCGCGAGGCACCAACGTGGTTCTGAGGCATGCGTGCCCCGCAAGGTCGAGCCGAGCTCGACGTTCGGGGTCTGGCCTTACCCGAGGTCACCGCTGGCGAGCCCCGGCCGCCACTCTGCGCGGCTTTTTCGCTGCATCGAGGGGGCGCAGGCGGCGCGGATGACGCGGGCAAGTCTTGATCAGCCAGCCCCCGCCCCCTGTCTTGCGACCGCTCCACCAAACCCGGCTGCTGGAGCAGGACAGGCGCGCGCGTATGTTGCAGGATGATGTGGCTGCGCGATCGAGCCAAAATCCTGCATTCATGTGCCCGAGACGAAAGAGTCCTCGCTGCATCGGCCCATTGCGCGGCCGAGACGCATCGAGCTTCTTCGAGTCACCACCACCGCGGAACCATACCCCCGGGCTCTGCAATTCATGAGGCATCTGGCCGTTGTAGGCCGACATGTCCATAATGCGCTTGTGTGGTGTAGAGGGTGACCGGAAGGCTGTTGATGTGAGGCCCGAAAGGCCTTGTGTGATCGGCAGGGCTCATCCCCAGGGGCGTGTCTCAGTTGTGGGACACAAGACTCTGGGGTGAGGTTGCTGGCTAGAAGAGTCTGGAGCAGCATGATGCCGTCCACGCGCAAATCCTCTCTCCCGTAGATGATCGACGCGAGAGGCGCCTCTTCAAGCAAGAGAGTCGCTCGCTGCGCCTGGTCTTTTCAAGACGCGCTTCAGACTCTCCTCACATACGACCATGACCTCGTTAGCCGGCTCCGCGTCAAGGCTCTTACCCCTCAGCTTCTGTACGTGCGGATTCCGTGCGCGCAGGAAAGCACGGCATGCCACCACGCGCGGTGCCGCATGCTCTTCCATCAGTCGCGCGCAGCCCTCGTCCACATTGGATCCCCGTCTTGCAAGAGGCGCCTGAGCGTTCTAGGCGGACCAACTTCTCACTGGGCAGTGCTGTGTACACCCTCAGCTTCGTCTCGAAGACGGACGTCGTGGACATCTTGAAGGGGGTGGGGTCTGTGTCGACCTGAAAGGAGAGGGAAGAGGCTCCGAGAGTGAGGCGAGCGAAACGCTCTGTGGAGCAGCCAAAGGGCGACGAAAGGTGGGAGCGTGTGGGGAAGCAGAGGTGATAACATGCCGTGCGTTGCCCTCCTACGGAAGTAACCTCACTAACGCGAGATGTCGCTCCCCACGCGTTTAGTCGGCGGCGGCTTAGCGTTGCAAAGGGGTGGGCGGAGAAAGCGAAGAGAAGCGACACCAAATCCCTGGGGAGGAAGGGAAAGCCGAAGACAGGTGAAAGGCGGAAAGGCAGGCAGGGCCGCAGCATGCTGTCCTGCAGTGCGGTACTAGAGAGCACGTGCCGATAGACGTTCCCGACCGAGATGCGGACGCCGAAAGGGCAAGAGAACGAAGAAAGAGGAGGGAAGTGACTTCTTTCCACGCTGTGAGCGACCCGGCCTCCCAGGGGTGTCGTGTGCGTGTGCTTCCCTTCTGTGATCAACAAAAAAAAACCGCGTCTAGTGCGCCGCGGTAAGTGTGCGCCGACTTGATCACGGACCTGCAACGGCTCAATGGAACAAGGCGAGAGGTGAAACGCGTTGGTGGTACCTTGCGCATCGGGCATTTTTTTCGTCTGTCTCATTTCAGTTCCGCCACATCGTCACACATCGGCTGCTGCCACCACTTCGTTGGTGACGGCGTCCCGCACAAGCAGCTCCATCTCCTCGGCGGCCTCGTCGTACCTTACCCCGACTACCTCGTACCCTGTCAGGGCGGTGCCGGCGTCGTTGCCAGCTTTCCCCGGCCGCGGCCATGAGGCACCTGGCTTTACCCCGAAGAGGCCTTGCGTGAGCCACACAGAGTTGTCGTAACGATCGTCACCGATGATGTTCATGTACCGCCGCGGATCTTCTTTGATTGTCAGAGAGCTGCCCGGAACGGGCCCGTTGTAGTCGAGTGCCACGGTCCCCAACGGCAACACAGGGCAGCCGAGCAGAATGGGAGCGAGGCAAGCGGCTGGTGCGCCAGATGGGTGCCACATGAGCGCAGGCATTGTCAAAGACGTAAGGCGGTCCACGACGCCGACGCTAACGGCGACGCCATAGCGGCTCAGCACCTTCGTCCCGTGCCGCATGTTTGCCCCGAAGACGTCGGCTACCTCGGTGGTGATGTCGAGGTACCGCTTCGTGGCGTGCGCGCTACCGCAGTGGTAAGGGAAGTCAAGCTGCAAAGCGCCAGGGTGCAGCCGCGAGCCACACTCCAGCACGCGAGCCATGCCCGCCAAGGAGAAGTGCCGACGGCGGGCGAGTCTGTAGAAGGCGTCCAGGACACCACGCGGCGATGCGGAGGGCGTGGGCGAGTTGTTTGAAGCAGTAAGCAGGTCCCTGGTGACTGCCTCTATCAAGCAAACGGAGCCAAGGGATGACGGGGTGTCTCCCGCTGCAGGTGGAAGTGGCGGACGCAGGCGAGCGCGGCCGCGCACCAGTTCCTCCTCCGACACGACAAACCCGCCAGGAAGTCCAGTGGTGTGGACGACAAGCTTGCTCTTCAGATCCGCTTCGCCATCACCGTCGTCGCAGGAGCCAATGATGGTCAGTGGTACCGTCAGGTCTGCGCCGACCTGCAACGCACAGAGCAGTCCCTCCTCCGTGATGGGAAGGGGCTGGCAAAGGATGTCCTGCAGCTGTGACCGCAGCGGCGACAGCAGTGCGCGTGACACAGAAATCATGCGGGTGGCTAGAGCTGCGGCACTCGCGCCGCTACCCCCGCCTCGGCCGCGCGTCAGGAGCGGGAACGCCGTGTGGGGCGCACTCATCTCACTCTCTTTCCACTGGAGCGCTATGGGAGGAGAGGCGGGGGAGGGACCAGGATTGGGACCGTGCTGAGTACCGTCACTGTTGCCACGCTTCGAGTGGCTCAGCGTGTATCGCGTCTACCGCGCGTGAAACGGCAGATTGAGGTCGGCGGCGCAACGTCCCTAACAGACCGATAGAGAGAACAGGCGGTACAGAGGCGATGCAGAGTGGACCGAAAAGGAAGAAAGGTGCATCTCTCGAGTACTGACGAAGGACCCCAGCGCCCCGGCGCCGGCAGGTCGACTTGCTAGCCGTGGTACTTGCAAATCCGCGATCTCTCTCACACGCACAGAGAGAGAGGGCAAGGGCAGGGCAATGGAACTGAAGGTTCGCCATCGCCGCCACTCTCGCTTATTCATTGCTTCACATGACCTCACACATGTGTTACTTGCAGAGCCAAAGAGGGCGTGGCTCGTCTCTCTTGTAAAAATGCGAAGCGTGCGAGTGTGAAGCCGTCCGAGAACAGAAGAGGCACAGAGAGTAATCAAGCCACAGCTATGGACACCCCGCGTCTACTCACGATGCTAAGCAAAATCGGGGGGGGCAAGGAACAAGAGAAATGGGCGAATAATGGCAAACATGCAAGGCCGCGGCCAGCAGTGGCTATGCGCAGCAGTATCCGACCAATACTGCGGGGGAACAGAGAAGCACAAGAAACAAAAGAAAAAAAAAACCACAGCGTGGAGCACTGTAGGAGAGGAAGCGGATGCGAGGGCAAGGGAGAAGAGGCGGCTTCGGCGCCCCTAGCTTCCTCAGTCGTCCATCGACCACGGCAACTTTGCCTCGAACGGCTCTTCGTCACTGCCGTCAGCCTTGTTGCTGTCGGGGTCAAGAGAACTGCCGCTGGCTGATAGCCTCAGCTCGACAGGGCTGCTGCCCCCAGTACCTACCTCCGTGGATGGCTCTTCACATTGGGCAGGCGAGTCCTGCCTCGCAGACGCCGGTGCCGCCGATGTGGGGGATGACACTACCCCCTTGGGGCTTCCAGAACCACTGGGTGGGCGATCAGCATATGCTTCGAGAACTGCCTTGACGTAGTCGTTGCACTTGACCAGCGCGTGAAACAGTGTGCCGGAGTGCGAGTCCAGCAGGGTGCCTTCACTGTGCTCCGCGGGGGCAGCGCAGATGTCTGCGATGAGCCGTGACAGCTTCACCTTGTGGTACTGACAGCTGTCGAACACCGAGGCGCCGAGGGCCGTCGACGCCTCCTTCCGCTGTATCAGACTGCTGAGCAGCTTCACGTTCCCGCCCGCCAGCTCAATCTCCTTCCTGACCCGCTCTTCAGTTTCCTGCAGCCACACGAACTTCTCCTGGATGACTTCGTACTGCATGCAGGTATTGTGCCAGTACTTTGCGTTGTCCTTCAGATGAATCACCTCTTCTTCGAAGTCTTCATCCACATCGTCATTTTGGCGGGCATCGCCTCCTCCTTCATGTTGCGCGCTTCCAACGGCTTCAGACTTGGGCGCCTCTGGCTTCCTCGCCGCCGCGGCAATATCGTGCAACGGCTGCGGCAGGCGTGACAGGGTCTGCATCAATGTCAAGAGCTGCCCCGCGTTGGTGCACTGCCGGTATAAGTTGATGCGCCATCCAATGTTCAACCAGTAGTCTTCGTCCGAGGTGAAGCGCGGCACAATGTAGGACCGTACCTGATACACCTCGTAATGCTCTTGAATGTACTTCACCAGGTCTGCGGCAGGGGTGTAAGCGTCCCCGGTCCGCTCGAGCAGTTTCGCAGCCAGAGCCGCTGGCGCTTCGGTGCTGTTACCCGTTGGTGTGGGCGCTGACAAGTCGTTTTTTCCAGGCGGTGGCGGGGCTTCGAGGAGGTGCGCGACGGTCGTCTTCATCTCCTCCCACAGCGAGGCATCGGCGCGCAAGGTAGCTGGGGTAAGGGCGCACGTATTGGGGTCACGCAAAGCAGCCTCCACGCACCACACCCACTCCTCCTTGCTGCCTGCCCACGTGGCAGGTGGCGCCATGATGTCCGGCACGCTCAGCGTCTTTTCTTGCGGTGCTGCGGCCGCGGCGGCCGAGTCGGGGTTCACCGACACGCTCTCCAAAGCGTCCAGCACGCCTGTTTGTCGGACTACGTCGATGCCTTTGCTAGAGACGCTCTTGACAGCGTCGGCTGCAGACTCCACCCAGTCGTTCAACAAGGAGAACATCCGCCTGTCTCATGGGGCTTGGTGCGTGTGTAGGTATAAAGCCGAAAAAGGCTAATGCGCACCGCGCACACGCCCGTTCGCAAGCCCAAGAGACCAACAAAGAGAAGTAAAGGGGGTAAGGGAGCGAGAGACGGATAATGGGAGGAGAGAGGTGTGTGTGTGTGGGGGGGCTTGCAACGCTTGTCCGCACACGAACGGCCAGCTTTTCAACGCCGACGACTTGACGATTCAGTTTTGTCGCGGCAGCCATCATTGCTAGCGTGTTGGTGAAGGTGTAGGGAGGGGTGTGAGATGCGCACATACGCCATGTGATGGGTGAAGAGTCCTGCACAGAGGTGACAAGGAAAGACGGCGGACAGCAGCAGCAGCGGCATACAAGAACAAAAGAGTACAACAAACAGCGCACGTGAAGAGAGATCAACACCGTCATCATGGCCTATAAAGCTCGAAGTCATGCTAGCGAAGGATTTGGCCAAGTGCATTCTTGTAATATCATGGCCCCACTGTGAGCGCGAGGACGTACACCCAAGCCAAATAGCGGTGCGCAACAAGGAAGCGGGAGGTGAAGCCGGCGGCTCCATGGAGTCTATGGGCCATGAACGCCAGGCGGCGACGCCCGAAGATCGGCACATTCTCCAAGTCCAGAGCCACGTCGTTGATTAGATTTTACGCCTTCTTGGCTGCCGAAACCATGACACTTCAGCGAATTGTGATGAAGCCGACGCGGGAGAGGCACTGCAGACCCGACAAGCACAGCCCCACACCGTACAGAGCAGCCGATGAGAGCCGCCGTGCGGCGATGCTGACGGTGGCGCCCATGATGTTACTCACAGCAACCTTCTTTTGAGAACTTAGTCACGTGAGCCTCTTCCGGAAAAGCGCCGCCGGGGCATGGCGGAGCTCAGCGCTCTTCTTGGCGGCTGGCTCGTTGCCACGGAGGGGCCTTGGCGGGCGCAGGAGAGGCGAGGAATCGTGGAGGCGCTGGGGAAAGGTGGCGGGATAGGGAGAGAATGGGTGGAAGGGGCAGGGTGGTCGTGGTGGTGGTGATGCGAAACAACACCTGTGCGCATGTCAGACAAGAGTTCATTGATGAATGAGAGAAAAGAGAGGATACGAGACACGATGAAGGCGCAAACACCTTGGCACGCGTTATCGAGCTTACCGCGGAGTACGCTTCCTATGTGATGTACGTGGCAAGAGTCTGGGATGACGCTGCTTCTATGCGTGTGTGGGCCACGCTCCTTTCTCTTCGTCTGGCACCTTTTTGCTCTGGCTGCGCCATCGGCACCGCGGTGGGGTGCCGTCAAGGCGTTCTGCTTTCTCGTGTTGTACGTGTGTGTGTTGGGAGGGGGCGGGGTGCTTAGCGGGTGCGCCGTTTTACACGTGGGGTCTTAGATATGCATCCGAGGTGTGGGTAGAGAGGGGAAGCGCTTGTGAGAAAATGGGAATGGCGCTTCCGTTCGATGTGCTGTGAGACACGGGAAGGAGGGAGGCTGGCGGCTGGCGTCAACACGGGACTACCTCCAGCGCCCACCGTCGTGACTTCCCCCTCCTTCCCCCGTCTTGCTGCTTCACGCATTCCGCAGCAGCCGCAACTAGTGCGACTGGAGGAAACGTAGAGCGATGGCGTCCACAGCTGGGCTGATGGCTCGCGTCACATGGCGCACCATCATGCGGTCCTGCGGGGTACGAGAGCGCCGTGGGATGCCTTGAAAAAATGCGAGCGATAGCTCCCACTGCCCTTGAATAGCGGCAGCCCAGAGGCCCAGGCGCTGGCTGTAGTTGTCCAGCGGCAATCCATCCTGCCGCGTGGCGTCGAGCACCGCAATGGCCAGATTCCACTTGCCAGCCGACACGCATGCTTTGACGGCGATGCGGTGGGCGAGGGGTGGTACCACCATGCGCGGCTGCGAGGACTTCGCCCCGCCGTAGACGCGCAACGCCGCTTCCCACTGCCGCGCCGCCACGCACGCTTGCATAACAGCGCACAGGGACAGCGGGTGTGGGTCGACGCGGACGTCATGGAGCTGGGCATCGAAGAGCCGCGTGGCAAACTCCCACTGCGCACCTTTGGCACACAGAAAGAGAAGCGCCATGGAAGTCTGTGCCGAAAGCAAATGCACGCCGCTGTCCATGAGCGTGGACCCGATGGAGAGGGCCGCCTCCCACTGCCCTGATTGCTCGCACAGCGTCACCAGCTCCGTCATGCCAGCGGTCAGCGAGGCGTCGTCCGCCTTCGACATCCACGAGAGTGCCTCCAGCGCCTTCTGCCACTGCTGAATCGCACTGAACGATCGCACCAGCGTGTGATAGGTTGAACCGACGGCGAGGCTGTCAATGAAGTCCTCCTTGACGGCCATGTCGTACACCGCCGCCGCCTCGCGCCACGCGCCGGCCTGGTCACACTGCGTTAGCAAGATGGCCACGGTGCGCTCGTTCGGCTTCACATCGGAGGCGCGCGCCATGTGCAGCAGCTGCAGCGAGGTGACCCACCCGGGTGACACCTCCATCAGCCGACAGAAGAAGTCCGCGTCGGCGGGCAGCAGCTGCGCGGTTTCCTGGGTGCGGTAGAGGCACTGCAGCATGTGCAGACACGTTTCCCACTGCCGCAGCGTGGCTGTTTGCATGACAAGCTGCTGCACAAGAACAGGATCGATGAGGGCACCGTGCGCCAGTCCCGATTCGAATAGCTGCCGCGCCTGCGCCGTTGCCCCACTCGCGGCGAGATACGGCACCAGAACGCCAAGAGAGTAGGCCTCGCCACACGGGAGACGGTGTTCGGCGTCCTGCGCCACAACCAAGGCTGCCGACCAGCTGCCGTGCTCTTCGGCCAGTACTCGAATCGCGTTGGTCACGTCTAATGCCCAACCTCGCGTGGCGCAGTGTCGGAGAATCGGGTTCACGTTGTCTGGCCGCAGGAGGGAGGAGAGAAACAACGGTGCTGGTGACTGCGGCAGGTACTCGCAGAAGTGCAGCGCTTCCTCCCAGTAGCCCGTGCGTTGAGCGGTGTGGCAGAGCACATGGAGCGACGAGGTTTTCACAAGCGCCGAGTCGGTCGACAGGGTGCTCCTGGCGAGCTTCCACACTCGCTGAGCGATGGGGATGTCCGTCGGTGCGCCGAAAGCCGTGGAGGCCCGATGCGATTGAGGGACCCCCGCATCTGTTTGGCGCCCTTTCGTGCCCGCCGCTGCCACCGCCCCAGGCTGAGCACCATCAGGTGACACAAAGCTGGTGCGTAGCACGGCCTGGGCAGCCGCGCTCGCAAAGGAGTGCGCCTGGGCGCGCTGGTGCTGTGCATACCGGGCAAAATTCACGACATCATTGTGCCCACCAGAGGCCGCCAAGGCTGAAGAGGATGATAAGGAAGAAGAGGATGCGGAGGAAGACAGCGTCGTTGTCGCGGCCGCCGGCGCTGTGGCAAGAGAGGGGGACGTTCCGGCCGAATGGTGACCGCGACGACGCACGCTGCGTGCTGCGTTCGAGGCTAGCGCCGTCAATCTGCGGTCCTCCTGCAGTGTTTCACTAAAAACGCGCCGCAGCACACCACAACAGGCGTTTACGTCGCCCGCCACCACCGTCTGAGCCAACAGCGCCGCCAGACCACCACCCGCTTTCATGGCCACCCGAGACCTTTACAAGCAGAGGTGGAAGGCGAGAAGAGCGCGGCACGTCTGACAGCGGGTGCGCCACCCGATAATGACCAGAAAAGAGGCGAAGGAGAGACCATCGTAATAGTGAAGGCATTGAAGAGGAAGGAGGAAGTGCGCAAGGGCGCAATGGTGGCAGGCAGGAGAGAGAGAAAGAGAGAAGGTCGTCCACGTCCATATGAAGCCTGCTCGAAGTTCAGAAAAAGCGAAACCACAGCGACAGAAGCACGGCCCACGATGAGAAGCCGACGAGGGCACAGATGGTCGCCTCCTCCTCGCCCCTTTCCAACGCAACTGATTCAGCCATCTTCGCGCTCTCGCGTGTTTATTTGTGCATGAGTTTTCGTGTGTGCCACATGCACGCAGCTTGTCTCTTATTTCTCTTTCCGTCTGTACCCATGCCCTAGACGGAGGGAGGGGGAGGGAGGAAGGGAGGCTGCCACAGCGGCTGCGCGCGCCACCCGCACGTAGGCGTGTGGACCTCCCTTTGTGTGAAAGCGCAATCAGCAATCAGCGAGCGCTCGCCTCACCTGCGGACGCGTCAACCCATCGCCGCGGGATACATACAACAAAGTCCTCAACAACACCCCGATTCACGCGCGCTCAACTTCTTTCCGCTGTCTCTTCTCAGCGGCGCGCATGGGTGTGACTGCGCACCATCCCTGCTCAACCCTCACGCATCCTTACGCTGGCGCCGCGTTCGCCGCTCTTGCAGCAGCAGCTGCGGATACCTCTCTGCTAGTGTCTTCGGGTACGCCACGCATGGTTAGCGACTCCCGCTCCGAGAGAGACGGGCAGAATACCTTCGCCCCATCCTCCACACGCTTCAGCACCGCGCCGGCGTCGCTCTCATACAACGCGCTCACCTGCTCAACCATATCCTTCAGCTGCCGCAGCACCGTGTCCTGCAGCAGGTTGGTGTCCGCCTCGATGCCTAGCTTGGCCCACTCGCCCTCGACGACCAGCTGAGCAGCGAGGTCCTCGGCGGCAGGGGCCCCAAGGAGAGGAAACAGGCGCAACAGCGGCACGACATGGCCTGTGCGCCACTGCTGTCGCGCTATATCCGGGGAGGTGTACAAATACTGGCAGCGGTACTTCAGGGCGGGGAACAGCGTTTGCTGCACACACACCGCAGTCGCGAGGTCGGCTGGCATCGTCGAGGTAGCCGACTGCGGGTCAAGACCGCTGTGCCGTGCCCAGTAGAGGGAGGCCCGCTGCAGGTACAGGGGGTGCGACCCCACCTTCCGGAAGACGTGCCCCCACAGCGCGCGCGAGAACGGCTTGTCTGCTGGCCACCCACACACCCGCTCGCCGGTGAAGCGATACAGGGCTGTGACGTCGACAGGACGGAGCTTCTCCACGGCGCCTACCTTGTTGTAGTCGGCCGGGATCATGCGCTGCAGTAGCTTCTGTTCTTTCCTCTCCAGCGCTGCACCTGTGCCCTTCGTGGCAGAGCCGCCGTCGCCAAAGACCATGGCCGCCAGCTCCTTTACCTTTGCCTCCAGCACCTCGCGCGGCAGGTACGCGCGGGCTTGCATTTCCGCATCCGGTACCCCAGCCACGTCCTCTTCCACAACACGCATCATGCACAGGTAGTCATGTGCCTCGAGAGCGGCGTCAGGGTTCAGCTCACGACGCCGCGGCACCCGACACGCCTTCTTGGCCTGCTGCAGAAGGTGCAGCTCGTATTGCAAGCGAGGCGTGATGGCCGCATTCACCTGCGCAAGGCACGTGAGCAGTGCACTGTCGGCCACCTTGGCCGCCTTGCCAGTCTCCATCAGTGTCAGCTGTCGATCCACCAGCTCGTCGTACAGCTGCCGTCTCACGTAGTAGACATGGGTGTAGCGCAGCAGCAGCTCCGGGTCACAGGAAGCGAGGTCGATCTCAAGAAACTCGCTGGCCTGCTCCTTCACGTGCTTGCGTGACGCGTACCACGGAAACACTGGCTGCACCTGACGCAAAAAGCGCTCTTCAACGGTGAGGTTCGGCAACGTGCCCAAAAAGACACGGTAGTTCGTTGTCGCCACATCGCCACACAGGCCGGGGAACACCGACATGAGTAATGGCGAGATGTGCGTGTGTGCCTGTGTGCTCTTGCAGGATTGACGGCGCTGCCCTTCTCCTGCGCTTTCCTTTTTTTGTTGTTTGTGTTTCAGCGGCGAAAGACAAAGCATGAAGGAAAAGTATGCACGTGAACACGGCAGGGCAAGGGAGGAAGGAGAAGAGGGCGATGCTGGCTCACGCGTATCAAAATCCTCTCGGAAAAGCACATATCTGCCCGCCAGCGGTGTGACCCTCCGCTTTTCCGCAGAAGAACATCACCGTCTGCTGACTCCGCGCAAATGCGTAGCATCGCTAGGCCTTGCGGAGACGAGTACCCCAGGGCCATACAGGTTTCGGATGCGTCGTGTTTTTCTTTGATGCATTTGCTTCGGCTTGTCTTGACGGGTGCCAAGTTGAGGGAGGGAGGGAGGGGGGGAGGAGGTCCACGCGCGCGCATGGCGCTTCATCTTTTACATTATATAAAAACGGGGAGGGGAGAGGGCAAAGAAAAAGGTGTAAAGAAAAGAGGCGTCGACGGAAAACAACATGCACGACGCGCAGGATGGCAGAGCGCGACGCGGAATGTGAGAGAGATGGTGATGGTGGTAGGGAAACGGGGGATAAAAAAGAAAAAATTTTTACCCCGTCGCCGTTTGGCGAAGGGCAAGCGACATCACAGTACTGACCTGTGCCGTCAGCGGTCTGCGCATTACTTTTCCCCATCCATGACTCCTCGTCGCCGCACCAGCCGTGGAAGTCCCTGCAGCAGACGCTGCCCTTCCTACGCCACTTTGGACTTCACCTTCCCATTCCGCTGCGCCGCCGTCCTTTTTATCCGTCTTACCTCCGCACCTCCGTGCGAGCGGAAGGGTGTGCGTGTGTCTTCATCGGCGGGCATGACATCTGTCCACACCGACACACCCACCCACGCATATACCAGGGCCGACGTAGAGCAGAAAGACGACCAAACCAAGGCAGCGCAGTGGCGCCTGGCGAACCTTACACACGCGCTCCACCACCCTTGTTTCTTTTTGAAGACGAAGAACCTTTTCTTTTCCCTTTTCCTTTGCGTTGCCTCACGATCTTTCACATTCGTACTCGCGGTACGCCTGCGTGCGCGGTGTCACGTCTCTCTACCTCCCCCTCCCACCCATCCCCACTCATCTCTGTGCTTTCTTGACGCATCCGTTCGCACAAAGGAAACGCGCACGCACCGGCGTCCCATACACGCAGACGTAACCCCACAACGGCCCTCGTCAGATGAACGAACACCCGAAGAGGGAAGGACGCTCGAAAAGAGGGAGACGCATCCGCCTAGGGCACACTCCTCAGAACGGGCGCCCCACTCCCCTCTCCTGTGATCAACCTTTCTCGAACGCGCGCACGTACGCCATCGGAAAATGCCACTTGTCTGCCAACTGTCTAGCACTGGGTTGCTCTCGTGCTGTGCATCCGGTGCTTCGGAGGCAGTCACGCCTTTTTTTTTGATTTTCATATTGGTAGTCGAAGAGCAAGGGAGCTTGTTTGGTGCCGTCGTTGGATGCGGTGGCCGCGTTTCTCTCGTACTCCGCCGTCTTCCGCTTGTGCGGCCTATCACGCCTTCTTCTTGTCGGTGCTGTTGCCCGGCTTGATGACGAGCAGCTTGCTGACCGAGGTGATCATGCGCGGCAGGCGGCCGTAGATCACTTGAGCGAGGTTCTCCATGAAGGTGAAGGCGACCGGGCTGATGGGGTACTGCAGAATCGACGGGATAGTCGTCTTCACCCCAGGGATGCGGTCGGTCGTCGAGGCACGCACGATGCAGTTGCCCCGCAGACCCTCGCGACCAGCAAAGCGGTCGAAGCCGCTTATCTTCACGCCACCAAACGGCAGCGACTGGCATAGATAGTTGATGCCAAAATCGTTGATGTTCACCATACCCGTGCGGATGCGATCGGCGATGGCCTGCGCGCGCGGGATGTCGGCGCTGAACACGCTGGAGCCGAGGCCGTAGGCGCACGCGTTGACCATCTTCACGGCGTCCTGGTCTGTCTTGAACTTCATAATGACCATCACGGGGCCGAACACCTCCTCCTGAGCGATCGGCATGTCTGGCGTCACGCCCGTCAGAATCGTGGCAGGGTAGAACTGGTCGCTCGTCGTCTTGCCGCCGCAGATGAGGGTGGCACCTGCCTTCACCGTATCGTCGACCAGCTGCTGGATCTTTGGGATGGCCGCCTTGCCCATCGTCATGGCGCCGAGGTCGTACTGGCCCTGCGAGGCGGGGCCCTGGGTGAGGGCGCGCGTCAGGCGAGTCAACTCGAGCACCAACTGGTCGTGGATCTTCGCCTGCACAAGAATGCGCTCGAGGCCGACGCAGTTCTGCCCGCAGTTCTGGAAGTTGCCGCGCATCACGACCGGGATCACCTGCTCCAGGTCAGCATCCTCGCAAATGATGGCCGGGTCCTTGCCGCCGAGCTCCAGCACAACCGGTGTCAGCGTCGCCGCGGCGTTGCGCATGATGATCTTGCCAACGCTAGGGGACCCGATGAAGGTGAGCTTGTCTACCGACGACACGACAGCCTCGCCCGTCTCCGCGAAGCCCGTGAGGAAGGACACGAGATCCGGCGAGTAGCCAAGCTGGCGCAGGCCGTCCTTCACGATAGACTCGTAGTAGGAGGCGTAGTAGGACGAATACTCCGACACCTTTCCGACGAAGGCGTTACCCGCGAAGAGGGCGGAGATCATGGGACCGTAGATATTGTGGAACGGGTAGTTCCACGAGACGATGGCGCCAATGACGCCGAAGGGCACATAGCGCACGCTGGCGCGCTTGTGGATGGTCATGAGACCGACATCACGCACCTCCTCTTGCAGCACCTCCTCACCGTGTGCTGCAGTCCAGCGCAGCTTCTCGAACGTGGTCAGCATCTCACCAAGCGTGCCATCCATCATCGTCTTGCCGCACTCCACGCAGGCCGTCTGGCAGATGAACTCCTGATGGGCGAGGATGTAGTCCATGAGCGCGAAGAGCAGTTTGCGTCGAGTGGAAAAGGGAGTGAGAGCCCAGACCTGCTGCGCTTTTCGGGCCTTCACCACCACTTCGCGCACCTCCGCCGGCGTGAACGCCTTCACGGTGCCGATGGGGGCGTTCGTGCCCTTATCATAGCACTGAATCTGGCCCTCGCCAGCGGAGCGGGGGTGGAGAGGTTCCGCGGCCGGCGCCGTCGTGAAGTTCACCTCCGGCAGCGGCACCTGAATCGTAGGCGCGGTGTAGCGGTCAAACGTCTGCGCCACGCACGCCCACAGCCACTTGAAGATGGTGTAGGCGCGCAAGAAGAGATCGACCATCAGCAAGTAGCAAAGAAACATTTTTTTTCCGTTACTTGGTGTGCGTGTGTAGGTGTGCACGGCTTTTGGTTTCGTATTCTCTTGCTGCTGCTGCTGCTGCAGACAGAGGCGCTCAGAAGTCCCTCTTGCTTGTCGGCGTTATCGATTCCGCCTTCTGCCTTTTCGATTTCGTTGGTGTGTTCTCGAGGCGTGGTAAGGGAAGGGAGAGCGGCGTCTTTTCACGCACACAGATACAAACGCGCGAACACGGAAAATGGAACCAACGTGGAGGAGAGTAGACAGAGAGAGCGAGACGGGCGGCAAAGGCAAGAAGAACACAGCAAAGGCCTTCTCCTCCGAACAACAACAAAAAAGGAAAACAAAGATGCTATGACGGGGTAAATACAAAAGGATGATGCACGGCTGCTGGCAGCGGCATTCATGCGTTTGTTGTTGACGTGGTGGGATAGGCATGTATGCACGCATAGAGTGCATGGCACGCGCGTGTGCCGTTTGTGTGCGTGTGCTCGGACAAGGGTCCGCGTTGAAGGTGTAGGTGGTGTTGGAGGAGGAGAGACAGAGAGAGAGTGTCGCCTATCGCCGCCATCGCACACAATAGACATAACAGAATGCACAGACGCGCGTTAACACACACACACTCACTGCGACACCATGCGACGGCAGAGCCATGCGACCATACGAGCCAACGCCATCATGCAATCCCTTTTCACCCCCCCCCCAGTTCATCTAAAGGCACACCTGCAGTGACTGTCGTCGCAAGGCACCTTATTCCAGTAGTTCCGGCGCTCTGTGCAGCGACTACATGAGAGCGGGAGGGAGAGTAAGAGACAGCGGAAACAATCAGCCGCCTCCTTCACCGGCGTGCCCTCCTCGTTTTTACTTTGCGTGTTGTTGACGAACATACCTGTGTATTTGTGTGTGAAGGTTGCGCCCCTCAGCTTCATTCGAAGAATCTACAGGGACCAAACAAGGCCGCCGACGACAGAGGATGTGTGTCTCACTGTCTGTCTATGTGTGCGCTTAGGGCCTTCTTTTTTTTTTCTTCCCCGAATCTCCTGGCCATCTCTCCTTTCCGCATTCGTTTCCGCCCCTCGACACAGGCGCGCGGAGAGGTAGGCAGGGAGAGAGAGAGGCACGTAAGCTTTAGCATCCCAAGGAGAGTAAGACACCCACACAAAAGGAGCCGCCGACGACCCAGCAGCAACGAAATCAAACATCACACAACGGAGCGTTTCAACTTCGCTGTCACACAGTGGATACGGGAGAGGCAGACGGCATGCTTCCAGCCATTTCGCATACCTCACCTCCCTTTCTCTCAGGTATGTACACACATGCACACACACACACGTCATCCACATGCCACCACCGTCGCCACCACTCAATTGCCAACTCCGACATCGACATTATGCCACAGCCTTTCCTCGTAGCTGCAGAGAAACAAACAGCAGGAAACGCAGCTGAATGGGTGAGAAGCATGACGGTGGTGGGCGCATGAGGCGAACAGATCACAGGCTGGGCTTGCGTGCGTGTGCCTGCGAGCGCTCCTTCCGCGTTCACCCATCCGTGCTGCCCTCTTTTCGCCCAGTGTGAGCATGGCCACCAAAAGGGAGGATCGAAAAGGAGGAAAAAGGCAAGCGGGCATGCAACGCGAGTCTGCGTTACGAAGCAGCACGACACCGCGAGTGCCACTCTTCTTCCTCCGTGGCACGCGTCCACACCGCATCAGATTGGCCTCTTGAACGGTGTTGTGCAAACAGCGAGAAAAGGAAAAAGAGAAGGCCCGGCGTGCCTCCACCCCACCCACCCCTCTTCCAACACACACGCGCACACGCATGCACGCATCATGAAAAATGCAGGTGTGCCTCTCTTCGTTGTTAACGGCGCGAGCTTGTTAGCGCATGCGTGTGTGTGTGTGTGTGTGCGTGCACGTATGTGTGAGTGCGTCTGCCTAGGGCATACTGCTGACGATGCACTACTACTTTCTGTAATACTGCAACTCGTCCCAGATGGCGCGGCGCAGCTGGCACTCGGAAACCTCCGCGTGCATGTCGAAGCCGAGGTCTAGCTCGGGAGGGGCTGGGTAGGACTTGCAATCCGGTCCACCAACGCTGCTGAAGAAGGGGTGCTTGAGCGCCTCCTGCGCGGTAATGCGCTTGTTCGGCTCGAAGGCGAGCATTTCCGTGACCAGTTCCAGCCCATCCTTTGGCAGCTTCGACAGCAGCTGCGGCAGCGGACGGGTGCCCTTGTACTTCTTGGCAATTTCGTTCATATTGGCCAGTCCGGAGCTGCTACTGCTACGTTCGATGAAGTCGACCCCAGTGATTGGAATGCTAGAGAGCACAAACTGAAGCTGGTGAATATAGTCGCGACCGGCGAACAATGGTCGCTGCATAGCGTATTCGGCCATGACGCAGCCGACCGCCCAAATGTCGATCGGGTAGCTGTACGGACACATGAGCAACAGCTCCGGTGGGCGGTACCACCGGGTGACGACGTAGTCGGTCAAGTCTAGCGGCTCACTCAATCTGTGCAGGCCGGCGCGCGCTAAACCAAAGTCGCATACTATCGCCTCCTCGGCATTCTTCTCGTCACGCAACAGAATATTGCTGGGCTTGATGTCACGATGCACTATGCCCATAGAGTGCATGTCCGCCAGACACCGAAGCACACGAACGCTGATGCGCCGCAACAGGTCTATTGACTCGCACTTGTTCTGACGAATGATAGAGAAAAGATCAATGTCATAGAGGTCCGTCACCAAGTACAGGTCACGAAACTCCATGATGGGGTCTCGCGGTGGCAGCACACGAATCAGCCGGAGAACGTTGCGACACCCACACTCTTTAAGGATGCGCAGAAGGAGTATCTCGCGCCATATGCGGCGGCCATCGATCAAGTCTTCAAACACGCGACTCACGCGCTTTATCGCCACCTCTTGGAACGTGCGGTCGTCTAACGCAGCGCACACCACACCGTATGCGCCGTGCCCGATCACGCTCGTCACGGTGTAGTTGTCATCAATGTCGAAGCTCTGCCCTCGCACGCAGTACACCTTTCGGCCTCGCTGCGTTGAGACGAGCTGCACTGCATTGGCGGAGGAGCCAAAGCTGCCGTTGGCGGCTGCGTTGGACGCCATCCTCGCACGCCACCGCAGGGCGTCGACGTCAGCCCCCAGGACTATGCGAGATACGGAGGGGAGGGAAAGGTAGCTGGCAAGCCCCGAGGCACGCACAAAAGCAAAACAAAGTCGAGGACAGCTCGAACCGTGCAGGGAATCACGCGGCGGCAAAAGGACGCGAAGCAACGAAGAGTGCAAGATGATACTCACTCGAACGTACACAGCCACCGTGAGATGGAGGGAGAGCACACATGAAGAGTGTCGGTCACGCAGATGGGGGAACGGGCAGGCGAGGGGACAAAAGAGGCGCGTAACACACCTGTGATACACGATAAGAAGTGGAGAGAGCAAAGGAAAAAAACGGTTCGGAGGAGGTGACTTAGGGCGTGTCCGGATCCTCGCGAGGCGTAGTGAGTGTGCTTGAATGTGTGCGTGTGTGAGCCTGTGTAGAGGAAAGAAGGGGCGAGGCCCCGAACAAGTAGAGTTCAGAGGTGTGGCGCGTGGGAGCTGTCCGGCGTAGGTGTGAGCGTGTAGGAGGGAGGGAAGGAGAGGAATCTAATTGTCTGCCGAAGCCTTTGCCAGTATGTGCGTCTCTCTCTCTGTGTGTGCTACAATTTCCCTTTTGTGCTGTCGTCGTCCGCGACTAGCGTTGGTTGAGGGACAGCGGGTGAGTGGAGGAGAGGCACAGGCGAAGAGGAAAGAAAGATGGAGTGGAAAGACCTGCCACGAGGTCGGCTTGGGAAGAGGGCCAACACACACGCACCGGCTCATGTGATTCCGTATTGCTGCCGCGGTTGCTCGCGGAGAACCACGGCGTGTCGAATCGCGCGCGTGCACAAGCGAGCGTGGTTCTGCTTTCCCTCGCACATTTCCTCGCTGCGTGGCCCCATACTTCAACGTTCGTCGACGCCGATGATGAAGCGAGGGAAGAAACAACGGGAGAAAACTAGATGACGGTCGAGCATGTATGATGGTCTGCTAGCGGCTTGCAATTCTCCAGTTGGACCTCTTCCGCAAAACGGTGCGCTTCCGTTCATGTGCGTGCCGCGGCTGGTTTTGTCGGTTGGCTTTGCACCTCACCCCCCACACACCGACATTCCCAACGTCTCGTGTGAACACACACACACACACACACATACGCACACCTACACAGAAGCAGACCTGAAAAATATCTATGAGTACGTGAGGCTCTCCTTCCTTATCTACCCCACATGGCACACTAGAGAACGCACGGTAATGATACACGAGTAGAAGTGAGTGGGGCGCGGTGAAACTTCATTTGCACGCACATGGACCGGTGCCCCCGTGGCGGCTGATTCATGCCACAGACGCATGGAAGGTGCCGCAGATGCGGCAACGTAGCCGCAGAATACTCGCCCTCTGGCCCCCCCCTCACCACCACTCTCTACACCGAAGAAGAGCGCAAGACATGCGGTGGCGACTCGACCGCAGAGAGAAAGCCGCAGCCCTCACGACGTCAGCGATCCGGGCTCATGATGCCACAGATGGACGCTGTAGTCTTCGGCCTGGGGGAGCCGACAGGCGACGGCTCCGGCGTGGCTTGCCGCTGTAGTGGGCGAGATAAACGGACTGAGGGCGATAGCACCCCTGCGTCAGGCACATCACCACCTGCGTGAGAGCCGCGCGTCTTGTCTGTGTCGGCGGATTGGGTCTGACTACGGCGCCGGGAGCGGGACTCCTGGGAAAGCACTCGCACACGTTCCAGGAGTTGCTTCATCTCCTGCTCCTGTGCTACGCGGCTGTCCACGAGCGCCTGCTGTGCGGCCGCGATTGCCTGAGACTGCAACTGCAGCGTGGCTTTCATGGTGGCTCTTTCTTGCTTCAGCTGTGCCGCCTCAGCCGAAGCCTGGAGCAGTTGCTGCTGCCACGCCCTCTCTTTGCGTTGGAACTCCGCGACGAGCGCCGCGTTCTCTTGCTTGAGAAGGTTCTGCTCCCAGGCGGGCGGTGCGGCCGCGGAGGGGCTGAGCGCTGCGATGCTGGTCGCCCTGGACGGCTGCAGACGCAGAGACGGTCGCGGGGAGGTAACGGCGCCGCTGGCGTCTCCTGCCCCCGTGGGTGCGCCTTTGCTGCCCGACGTCAGCGACTGCCGCAGCTCCAACAAGCGGGCCTTCTCCTCTGCGAACTGCTGTGCTTTGCGCGCGTCCTGAAGAGCCTTTTGCAGCTGCGATACGACGGCGCTCGACTCGGCATCACTCGAGTGGTGGCGGTGGCTGTGCTGCTGCTGCTGCTGAAGGGAATGCGAAAAGGTTTGCGATACGGCTCTGCCGTTCACGGTGGACCCGTTCGGCACCTCCGAGACGACCGTGTCGTCGCCGCTCCGCTGCGCGCTCTCGAGCTCCGCACGGAGGAGCAGCACCTCTTTGCGATGCGCGCGGCGCTGATCTGCCAGCGCGTCTTCGGCGTCACGTTGCGCGGCCCGCGCATCCTCCAGTTCTCTTTGGAATGCCCCTGGCAGCGGTACAGAACCAGCCTCACCATCGCCTGGAGCCGTGGCCGCACCATGTAGGTGCTGCGTCGAGCGCCGTTCCTGCTGCTGGGCCCACTCCCGCGACACCGCCGCTAGAAGTACTTCGTACTCCCCGTCCGTGTGGGCCAGGGCATTCAGCGTACAACTCATGTGAAGAGGCGACGCGCCGCCGTTGCTGCTGCCGACCGTCCGCCGTGCTCGCTCCGCATCCACTGCGAGGGGTGTCGAAAAGGAAAAGAGAGACTCTCGCACCTGCTGCATTTCGGCCGTGGTTGCCAGCATCTCCTCGGCTGACATGGACTCATCCATATATAGGAAGACGTGCCGGCGCGATGCCAGCAACAGTGCGGCCATGTGTGCCGTGGAAAGATGAGAGCCGACAAGCACCGCACACGTCTTGTTCCCCTTGTACTTGAATACGGCAAGCGAGATGACGCTCAGCGTGCGAAGCACCTCATCGACTGTCTCGGCAGCGTCGCTCGCGCGAAGGGTCTCGCACGCCGTGGCGCCGCCGTCGTAGGCGAAGAGGAGACACTCTTCGTACTGCAGGGGAGCTGTGTTGGTACCATTCCGGTCCTCGGGTGCTGTCACGACGGGCCGCAGGGCGATCTGACGCTCATCAAGGGCCGAACGATGGCGGGCCTGATTTCGGATGATGTAGTGGACGACGGCGTCGCCGAGTCGTCCGTGATGCACCTGAGAGCCTAACAAGAAAAATATCGAGTAGGCGTACGCCGGCGCTGCTGCCATGGATGACATTATCGCGGTCGCCAACTTGCTCGGCAAGGCGAGCTCCACCACATCGTCGGCCGCCACTAGTTTCCCGTTCAGCGAGAGCGTCTGCGCATCCACCACGTGCAGCGGCACATTGTCAGACGTCCGCACGCCATTCAAGCAAAGCGAAGTAAAGAAACGACCCATCACAAGCGCATCGCCGAGCTTAGCCCTTTTTTTTTCCAGCGCTATCAGTGCTGCTGTTGTGCGCGCTATACTCACCCGTGCGTGTGCGGGTGTGCTCAGTGGGGCAGAGGCACGGGAGGGGACGGAGGGGAGTGGGTAAGAGAGAAAGGCGCCGTGAGCGTCCACTGCGGGCCAACCTCCTCCCCCACCCCTGAATGGCATGAGAGGAACGTGGGGGAGCAGGAGTAGGCAAGGCACAGGGGCAGTAAACGGCAGGAGAAGCAGTGTGGTGGGGGGTGGCATGCACACGCATGAGAAGAAGCATATGGAAGGGGGGGTAGTGGCGTCTGCAGAGGGCAGCTGAGCTGCTTCTCGCACAAGAACGCCGTTCACAGCCCCGCGAGGCTTGCTTTCTCTCTCTTTCTCTCGGGCGCGCGCGGGGACATCCTCTTTCTATCGGACATCCGGTAAAGTAGCAACGCTCATCGGTCCGTCTTTTATTGAAGTCGTGTATACAGAGGCTGCGCGAAACGAAGGCGTGACTGCGTTCAGGTACGCGCGTGTATGAGCGAAGTTAGCGCTCGTGGTGGTGGTGGTGGGGTAGGCGAAGTTGTCACGAGCTGGTAGGGCGCAACGATAGTGAGTGGGTAGTAGAGTGGTGGATGATGCAGCCCACGACAAACAAAGAACACGCCCAAAGGCGGACACGCGCACCCTGACCGTGGGTGAGCACGAGCTTATCTTTCCGGGTCGGTTAGAATGGTGCTTCGAAGGTCATGTCGTGGGGCGGGGGGCTAATGAAAGCGATCCAGCCAGCTGCTTTGCTGCTTCGACGCACGGCCCACCAAAACTCTTCCGTCTGCAGCCCTTCCAGCGCACTCGCGCCGATCT
The DNA here is from genome assembly GCF_000002875.2 of Leishmania infantum JPCM5. Taxonomy (NCBI): domain Eukaryota; phylum Euglenozoa; class Kinetoplastea; order Trypanosomatida; family Trypanosomatidae; genus Leishmania; species Leishmania infantum. The sequence continues at coordinate 1,068,626 of NC_009414.2, forward strand.
GGGCAAGAATGCGATCTGGAAACAAGTCAGGGTTGTCCTTGACAGAGTCTACGAGGTCCTCCGCAACGCCGATGAGCTCCTCCTCCACCCATGCATCTTGAATGACGTCCCGCACGACAAAGGCACGCAGCGCAGCGCGGGTTGGAGTGTCGTCTGTGAGCTCGTGGATAAAAAACTTCTTAAGGTGGGCCAGCACAACGGGATGCGTGAGGACCTGCAGCCCAAACGTGCGCAGCTGCGATAGCACTTCTGGGTCGTGGAGAGACTTGTCGACGACTTCTCCTGAGAGAGCGATTGCAGCCAGCTGCACTATCTTCTCATTCCGAGCTGGATGCTGATGAAAGTATGTCTTGTACACGTAGGTGCCGCCCAGTGCTGCCCCCGAGACGCCCACCGCTGCAAGACTCCAACGAACAAGGGAATTGGCAGAGATCGGCATACCCAATCACCTGTGGCCTGTGATACTAGGCCTTTCTCTATGAGCGTGTGCTGGTCTGTGCGCGAAAGGGGGTCCGCGCCTACTGAGCAAGAACAGCGAGCTGGCGTCAGCGGAGGTCACGTTTACTTGTGATGTGTGCCAGGGCAGTGCAGCTGCGAAAAAAAGAGGTCGAGATAAAGTCGGGGATGCCGCCGCTGGCTTCTGGGATGAAGGGGTGTGCATTCCCCACCGCCCTGCATGTGCACATACACACACAAAGCAGAGAGAGACGCAAGAGATGAGCCGTGAAAGCATGTGTGCGTATGGTTGCATGTTTGTGCACAACAGAGATACAAACGGAGAGGCGCGAGGTGAAAGGTGCGCCGGGCATACAGAAAGACGTCTCCCTCACACACGCGCACACGCAAACACATCGATTGGGTGTGTATACGGGATGGAATTGAGGGACGCACCCATGACCTCCAAGGGAGTTGAAGGCGATATTCGAGGTGCCACCCGATTGGAGAGCCTTCACAAGATCGTATGCCCGCAGGCGCACACATGGTCAGAGATAGGGAGGCATTCATATGCAGCAGCACGTTGCCGCTTCGTCCGATAGAGCGTGCTTTCTTGATCAAGTCCACGCTCCCTATAACACAGTGACTGGTACACTAACACAGACGCACACGTGCATGTACACATGCAAAGCCAGGGAAGCAGCACCATCCGAACGCGGAGCGAAGGGTCGCGCGATGCAAACCCACAGCGGTGGTGACCATCACCATCACTGCTGCACTATCCAGAGTGATGACGATCCTTTCTGCATACTCGTGTGTGTCCTCGTAAAGTCTCGAGGACTGGGAGGAATATGCGGAGAGGGTGAGAAAAGAGAAGCAAGACGCAGACAGCAGAAAACAAGCAAAACATGGCAAACAATAACGGGGGCGGGGGTGGGAGGCTTTGCATCGAGGGTACACGGTGGAGGGAGACAGCAACGGCAAGGATAGCACCGAAGGAGGAACTCAGCCGGGAGAGCAAGAGAGGTGCCCGGTGCCAAGGGAAAACAACGGAGCCCCCCTCCCCGTCGCCACGAAACAGAAAAAAAACGACGACGACGAAGGAAAAAGAACAGCACGCTGTAAGTGAGGGAACGGGCGCGTCCCTCACCGAGGTACCTCTTCTCTCCATGAACCTCGCCGTCCTCCTCCTCGTATTCCGCCCCACCCCCCTCTCAGCGTGTGGGTAGCACCACGGACAGCAGCGGCTGACACGCACAGGGGCACACTCATAAGATTCTATCAGAGAAGTTTCCGTGGAAAAGGGAGTCGATCTTGTTGGCTAAGGTCTGCAGCGCATTTTCTTTGACAAAGGTAAGGTAGTTGAGCGGGTTTCTGCCGCCACTTGTGAGCACGTTCCGCCGCCAGTCTGTGCCGTAGTACGATACCCACACTGTCATTTGCAACTTACGAATGTCAGTAGGGTCAGTCCTATAGACGCCGCAGTTCTTCTGCCCCGGGACTTCGCCGATACACGTATAGACACTAGGATCGCCCAACGTGCAAACATCTTCGGCGTTGCACGTCGGAGCGAAGCCCACTTTGGCTGGCTGCACCACCGTCGCCGCCACCGGAATGGTGATATTCTTATCACAATAATTGATGCCCGCAGGGGGTACGGTGCCGTTCTTGCACAATACGGAGTCGTAGTTGGGATTCGCAACGGTCGTCTCGGATGCCGCGGCGGCCCCGACATAGTTGAATAAGCCGTTATGAAGGCCGATCTCCAGAGACAGCATCGTCACAATGCCGACGGAGTTGGACACGCCGGTGTGATCAGTGCCGTTCACGGCGATCAGAACGGTACCTGTGGAGACACCTTTCTGGGGATAGAGTGTGCTATTCGAGGCACCAAAGCCGTAGACGGAGAGATACCGAGGCCCCATGTCCATGGAGAGGTGATCCGTAACCGCACCGCTCGTTTCGTCCTTGGTGATGTAGCAGCTGGTCATAAAGGGTGCGCTTATCAGCGTGAAGGAGGAGAGCTGGTCTACAATCGGGCAGAAGCTGTAGGTGGCGAGATGGTGTACCTGGGTGCCGACCGTGAAGTTGTTCTCCCTGGAAGTTTGCAACATGAAGCGGAGATTCATCCGCTTTTTGCGCGCACACGCAGGGCCGTTCGTATCATACGGTTTACACAACGCGGTAGTCCCGCAGTTTTCTTGCGCTTGGGCTGTCACACAGCCCAGCAGAACGACAACCGCCATCACACAGAGGGCGGCGCTCAGCTGTGGTACACAGGGCTGCAGCATCGGTGCCAGTGTGAGCAGGACCTTCCGATGCGTGAGTCTGTATTGGTGAGCGAAACAGAGAAGGTGGCAGCAGGAGGTATAACAGCAACCGTTGCGCAGAGAACGGATGCTGCTGCTTGCACTGGAAAGCTTCGCGTGATGAAGTGGAGGACGAAAGGGGGATGTGGTGTGTGTGTGTGTGTGTGTGTCGGCGTGGGGGTGGGGGGGAGGGAACGCTAGTTGCTGCAAACAAACATAAAAAGGCAAGTACTCACGCTGCGAGGCGGCGCACTGAATATGTACGTGCGAATACGTCGGCGGAGGTTTCGAGATGCGGAATAACGTGAGAGGGGAGAGTGAGAGAGCACAGTGATGCAAGGGTACTTTAGTGCGCAGCAACGTGTGGCGCAAAGACGAGCACTGCGCCTCGCCTGTTCGAAAGGTGACAGGGGCTGGAGGAAGAGGGAGTGCGATCGCGGTGGAGCGCAAACCGAGGCCATGAATTTGCCTCACACTTTGAAAACACGAGTCCAACCAGCAACTGCCTACCGTTTCCCTCCCTCTTTTTGGCAGTAACGCGGAGCAGAGGGAGTGTGTCGGTGCGTGCGTGCCGGCAGACAAGAAGAGGTGAGGAGAAGGATGGAGGGGGGCCTCAGTTTAGCTTCTGTGGTTGATGTTTGCTTTCCTTCTCGGTGATCAACTGGCGTCCACAGAAAGAAGTGCACAGTAGGAGAGCCTTTGTACTGTGTGCTGCTAGTCGGTGGGTGTACGCGCAGGCACAGAAACACAGGCAGGCGCAGCTTGCAAGTGGAAACAACGAGGAGGCGTGAGCGGGGTAAGAGATATAGGTTCATGGTTAGAGGCGCGGGAGGGCGAAGTTTGATATAGAGAGGGTGAGGGAAGCAAGTTTACCGTAATAATAATTTTTTTTTTGGGGGTGGGGGGGGTGGGGGTACAACGAAACCAAACAAGGACATTGGCCGACGACGCTTTCCAGCAAACTCATTCTCTGCAAGGCGGCATAAACTCAACTTCACTCTTCCCCACCCGCCCTGCCACAGGCCCCATCGCGTAGTGTGAAGTATGCCGTAGGCAAGTGCGTTACAGCAATGCGCAGACTCAGGCACCTGAGCGCGGCCTCAGCCTCAAGCTCTAGCCGCCCACCCGCTGCGCAGGTTGCCTCACAGCCGCTCCCATGGTGCCGGTCGCCACCTGAAGCGTCCCCCCTCGGGGTGGCTCTCAGGCTTCTTGTCGGCAGGCAGTGTGACGGCCTGGTGGGAGGCGTTCGAGTCATTCTGACACTCTGCCCATCACGGGTGGTGCAAACCTGTACAAAGTCGCAGGCCGCGCCGACGCAACGCCATCCACGACCTGATCACCAACATCAGCAGCGATACATCTCACTGACTTCCCTACGCTGCAGGAACTTAATCTTGTCACCGCCAGAGGTGGTTCTGCATTTGGCAGGGGATAGGAGAGAGCTGCTTGGCTTTCCTGCACAGAGTGAAGGCGCGGAACCCTGAGATTCCACGCCGAGAGGCGTGCCCTCGCCATCAGGCAGATTAACCGATAGAGAAGAACAGAAGACAGTGTGCGAGGGCGGAATCGAATAGGGAGACGCATCGCAACATGAATAAAAAGGACCGGCCGAATTCAGACATGGGCGAGGTGTCAACAGCTTCCAGTACTCAAGTGGCAAAACGAGGATAGGGATGGCGGTGGAAGTGACCTCTTCGGACCGAGGCGATTGAAGAAAGTGTAGCGACACACACAAACACGCACGCATATTCACAAACAGTCAGGCAAACACCGTAAGAGAAGAAGCAGGAGAGGATTAGGAGGACGAGTGCGCGTCTATGTGAAGCACGCGGCACGCATAGGTTGATCAGGTTGGGTCGTGTGCCTTCGAAAACAAAAAAAAAGATCAGCCCGGGATCAAGAGAGAACGAGAATCGCGGGCGTGAAGAGGGTAAGACCCATCCTCACGGCTTCTCAGTCGTTTGCCTCTCTTTTTTTTCCATCTTGCCGCTGTTCCCAATCGCACAGCACGGGGACGCTCTCGCCTCTTATCCTCTCAACTCTCTCCCGACACACGGTGAAGCGTCGCCACAAAACAAGGACACGACTCATCAAAGGAAACAGAAAGAAAAAAACAGGAAAGGGCAAATAATAAGTGCGCGTGGGGATGAGGGAGAGGCAGAGAGAGAGAGTGAGCGCGTGCCTCTGCTGGTGTGTGTGTGTGTAAGTGCATGTGTAAGCTTGCGTGGGTATTATGCAGACTGAAGCAAAATAGAGTGACAACAAGACGTTTTATGGAGAGGGGAAAAAACGAAAAGGACGGCACACACACACACACGGACAGACACACAAAGAAGACGCAAAAAAAAAAACGAAACGAAGCACGGAAGAAAAAAAAAGAAAAACAGAAAACACACCGGAACACACACCTACAATTACACACGCATATATATATATATGGCACTCAGAGGAGGGTGAGGGTGAGGGTGGGTGGGTAGAGGGCGAGAGATGAGCAGTCAAATGACATGGCAGAGTGGACTGGAACGACACGCGGTAGGCGCGCAGAAATGGAAGGGGAGGAGCACATCTTGAATTGCATGCGGGCATGTGTGTGTGTGTGTGTGCGTCTGCGTTCACGTGGGAGAGGGAAGGAAAGGGGTGGGGGCGGAGTTGGTGAGCCGAGGAGGTGATGATCACGAATGGGGTGGGCGGGCGGGATGAAGCGGAGGCAGCAGCAAAATGCCGAGGACGAGGGAGAAAAAAGACCGCTGGAAAATGTACAGGGAAAATCACCACACACAGAGAAAGGGCCCTCAAACTCCCAAAGATGAGCACACCACCGCGCATGTACGCACACTAAGCTTTATGCGATTCGCACGGGTCCTCCGTTCACACATTCGTTCTCCGCCATCGCACTACGACTGCGGTGGCAGGTCTACAATGTCGAACTTGCATAGGATAGACGCCCCGGGCAGCGATGCACCGTTCTTGCAGAGCTTCATGGGAACGGCGCGGTAGCCGGTGCGCAGTGCACGCACCGGAATAACCATCTCACACACGGAGTCGTTCGCAGACGTCGTGTCCTCGTCCATGACCTTGACAGTCAGCAAGTCTATTTCCTTGCTCTCGCAGGCGAGGGTGAACGTCTCCATCCAGTATGGATTCAAGCCGTTGTTGCGCACCACTGACGTCTTCACCTCGGTGCGGTCGCGCTTGTTGATGTACAGCTTCACGTACGGGTCAGCAATGTCGCCCTTCTTCTGCAGAGAAGGCTTAGGAATCTGCGTCCCGCTTAGCACGGTGACGGTGATGGTGCAGGGTGTTGCCTTTGCCTTACCCGATGGGTTGCGCAGATAATCCGGCTTCAGAACGTAGCCGCAGCCCTTGTTCAGTGAGAACATGCCGTCGTTCAAGCGCATGTCGTCGTCCCACGTCTGGTAATTAAGTGCCACCAACTGCGCCCCAACAGACCATGCGGTGGTCGGGTTGTAGTTTGAGGAGCCGATGCGAGTGCCCTTCGGGTAGACGCGCACCATCATGCGCGAGGTCTGCCCGATAAACTCGTCACGGTGGCTCAGCGCTAACTCCTTCACCACGGTCTCGACGTAGCTCTGGATATAGTACGGCTCCGCGTCCCGGCCCCAGTCGCTTGTTTTGAAGGCACCCACCGTAACGCAGGACCTTAGCAGGTGCGACAGCGCCCCCTGCGAACTTGCCTCCGCCTTCTGCGACGGCGACCGAGCGGCGCCGCTGTCGTTGTCTGAGCCAGCCAGCCCCTCCTTCGCGTCGTCCACGTCATTGTGGGGCAGCTTCCACTTCACGAGAACTTTTCCCTTCAGTGACTCTGGCGTGTACATCATGTTCGGAATGTCCTTGGCCGTCATAAGCATATCGCCGAGGATGGTGCGCAGGTGATCTGCCATGACCATGGACTGCTCATCCGACGTGTGCACCTCGAGTGAGAGAATGACCGGAAACGGGGAGGCGGTGAAGGCGTGGCGGCGGATGGTATCAATGACGTCGACAAAGCGGATCTTCGAGGTGCGGGTGTGGCCGTGATAGATGACCGGGTCGTTATCCTTGCCGTCCCAGCAGTCTAGCTCGACGCAGCGGCACCCCGCTAGGAGGGCGCGCCTGTACATCTCAATCTGACTGGAGGACTGGAACTGGTCGCCCGAGAGATACGTGTTGTGCGAGGAGTTGATGAAATAGTCCTTCAGCGGGTGCGTCATTTCGTCGACCACCCCTGTCTGATGTGCCGGGTCGAGGGCTGGGTTGAGGCAGGGGCTAAGGAGGTAGTGCACGAACTGGGTGAAGGTGATTCTGCTGTTTTTGTCCGGCTTGAGAGTGTTGAAAAGGATGTCACTGGGGACGTCGCCCTGAGCCTTGAGAAAGCAATCGAACTCGGCACGAGTCATCCAGTCTACCTGGGCTGCGAAGGACGCGAACAGCGGTCGTAGTTCCTCGTGTTGTGTGAGCTGAATGAACAGCGTGGTGAACTCCTCCAGGTCGAGCGCGCCATCCCCTGAGGCGTCGTGCTTGCGTACGAGATCGGCCAGCAAATCATCGCTGATCTCGACATTCATGCGCACCATCATCTTTTTCGCCTCTTTTAAGTCTACCTTGCCATCCCGGTTCGTATCCGCTCGCTCCCATGTGGCGCAAATGCAACCCGTGAGAGTGTCCTCGTTGGGCACCGCGCCACTCGGTGCAAGAGCGCCGCCTTTCACCTTGTAGCCGATCATCTGCAGCCACGTGTTGGCACTCGCTTTATCATCGAAGACGATGCGCCAGCCGCGGTGGATGCGCGTGTTCATTTCGACGACGACATTCGTGTTACTGTTCAGCTTCGCCTTCTTGTACACCTTGCTGGCTGGGTCCATCTTAGTCACCTCGTAGAGGTCACGGAAGACCAGCAGCTGACGCCTCGACTTCCTCGTGGGCTTGTACTCAAGCGCCTTGCCGTCCGCTGTGAGGGAAACAGTCCTTCGCCGGACGGAGTTTCGCTTGGTTACGCGCCGCAGAGTCAAGGAGGTCTGGAGACGCGCGAGAAGGTTCTGCACCGCCAGCAGCTCCTCGCTCGTTTGGGGAGGGTCCGGCAGCGTCGAGCCGATGGTGAGCGCTGGCATGGCGTCGAAAATAATCGTCTGGCAGCGCAGCCGCCGGTGTGTGACAGGGCTTGGCTAGATGCCTGCTTCTTGGCTTGCAATGACGCTACTCGCAGCACGCCAACACTACTCCAATGACAAAACTACACAACTCTCAGTAGGGGAACGGCGGGAAAGCAGGGGAGTGTCCGATAGCAAAAAAAAAGGGGGAGCGACAAAGAAAAAAAGGGATCACAAACGCGGCACAATACTAAAGCGGCCGATGATGCACTTGATACGGTTAAGAAGACACGAGAAGCAACAAACGGAGAAATAAATATTATATATATATGTATATAAGCACGACAGACTCCGTAGCGGAGAAAGTTGCGACCGTCCGCAATTACGCAGGCTCCACACGTATGCCAGTGACGGTGTGCTTCAATGACCAGGGAAAAGGCCAACGAAAAGAGTAGTGCGCCTCTTTCTCGTTGCAGTCTTCCGGCTGGTGTGTAGAAAACCAGAAGAGTGAAATGTGCAATTCTAGCACTACCGTGAGAGCGTGTGTGCGCACCGCTATACTTTCGTAGAGTCGTATATATATATATATATATTTTAGTTTCTCGATCAGTGTCCTGTATGTGTTTGGGGGTGGGTGGGTCGGTGGTTGGGGGGTGCAGCGCGCTGTTTCACTCTACTCCAACTCTTCCATTTTGTGCTGCCGTTTTTTGTTTTTTGTTGAAGGTGGGCCGGACTGCGGTGAAGCGCTGCGGGGGGGGGGGGAAGGTCAGCCGCGCACATGCCTATGCGCGCGACACAGTAAAGAGGAGAAAGTGGTGGTGGCAAGATGAGCGCAGTGCCCAGAAAGTGGAAGGTGAGAGGGCAGCTCGTTGGGGAGATGACATGAGGCATATCCCGGAGGCAGCAGAGGTACAAGGGAATAATGACAGACATCACCATCATGCAGAAGGTGCGGGACAGCAGCTGAGGACCAGGAGCAAAGACCGAAGAAAGGCAGCCGCCTTGGCAATATCCCCACGCCGCTCTGACGTGCGGCGCTGCTTTTCTTGTCCAGTTATGCCCTCGTAAGCACCACGCACCGCAGCCTTAGGAGAGAGCGAGAGGGAGGTGGGCCAGCAGCTCTGATCGGTTTCACACGTGGATACTTGTGTAGCTCAGCGAAAGAAAAGCAAACCAACAAAAAGAACGCAAGCAAGCGCGTGACACAGGAGTCACAAATCTGCACATATATGTGCAGCTGGAGCGCTCGCCAGCGAGGGTCGAAGCAGACGAGAGCGCCATCATACAAGAGTGAAGAAAAAAGGGGTGGGGCATGCACGCTGAGCATTTCTTGTACGACTAGGAACGGTACGCCACCGTTGTTGGCAGGTGGAGCGGTGTGACGGAGCAGGACGAGTTAAAGGGACGAAGCTCATGCCGCGCACAGTGACCACATGTATGCACCGCGCAACGAGAAACGAGGAAATCCGTGGAAAACGTCACGTGAACGCCTTGTGCCTCCCCCCACCCCGTGCGACGCTGTTTGTCGCGGCTTCTTTGCTCCAGAGGACCGCGCGTTGGCTAATGATGGCCGCAGTCCTCGTGGGCGCTGTCCTTCTTGGCGTACGCTGGATGCACCTCGTAGTTAGCCTTTCCTGGGTGCTTCCAGCGGTACCGCTCTGGATCAAAAACGGAGCGGTACACATGCGGGTCCGGCTCCTTGCCGTCCTGAAACGGGCTGTTGCGCAGCACACCACCCAAGTCGCGAATCGGCTGCCGCAGGTCCTCCTCAGACTCCGGCGTCGTCGAGATCTTGTGCTCCTCCTCGAACCAGTCGTCGTCATTGTCCTCGTCGGTCGACATGTTGATAAACTTGAGACGGCACCACTTGCAGCAGACCACTTTGTTGCGCGGGCACTTAATGAAGATGCGCGGGTGCTGAAGAATGAAGTGGCCGTGCCCCATGCACCAAATACGCGACCGGTACACCGGAACTGGCGGAATTTCACAGATGATGCCACCGCGGCTCGTGTAGTTCAGCTGCGGCGTCTTACGCCCCGGTCCGAGGATGCCGGGATGGAGACTAGACAATTCGTCGATGCCGGTGTTCCATGTGTATTTGGGGTCCTTAGGGTGCGTGAAGACGAGCTGCTTCTGGTTCGTGATGCGGCTGGCGTACTCCAGCGGCATGTACACCGGGGGCCCGTAGTAGCCCCGGTTGTCTGAGAAGGTCCACAGCAGCGGGAACGTCCTCTTCATTGACTGCTCAGTTTTATTGCGTGTGCCTCACCGAGGTTGCTGGCAAAAATAAAAGGAAAGAGACACAGTGCGGCGGCTACGCGCAGCGTGAACGCAGTAGGAAAGGCGCTGCGATAGGTGACGCAAAACTCAGCTATGCCTAGATGTCGTGCGAGCGAGGGCGAGATGGTGGGGGGGGGGAGGGGGAGGAAACGAGTTCGCTACCAAACTCTCGATGAAAGCAGCGCGAGCAAGTTCGAAAAAGGAAGAGGAAAGAGTTCTACACGTAACACAAGCAGAGAAAGAAAGCACTAACTAGCTACAGCTATAACAAAGAGGTAAGGCGGGGAGGGGGAGGGAGGGCAGCAGAGCACACGAACACAAACTATACCGTGCCTCTGCTGCCGTCGTTCGCTAGCAGGTCAAGAACTGCGTATGACCTCAGCATACGCTAACTCAAGAAAGGGAGATAAGACGGGTAGGAGAGGCACTGTCGGCGATATGTATGTCACTTTCGAGAAGCTCCGCTGTGATCTGTTTCCCGCTGTCCACTATCTTCTTTCCTTATATACCTATATAATTTGCCTCGGTGGGGTCTGTGTGTGTGCGTGGGGGGGGGGGAAGGCGTTGCCCTTTCCAACGAAGGCGTCGAGCACGTGCGTGCGGAGGTAGAGTTTGGCGCGCGCGCGTATGTACATGTATGTGTGTGAGAGAGACCAGAAGAGAAAAAAAGCAGTCGAGCGCCGCGAGCAGCAAGCAGGAAGACCGAAGAGGACACAGAGAAGCAGCGTGCGGGCGTGTCGCATCGTGCAACAGTACAAGGGGTAGTGCACGTGTGTGCTGTTTGTCTACGTGTACTTGGTGCTTCTCGGACGTAGGTGTGCGCGCGCCTTGCGAACACGCACACAACACATCGCTACAGATACGCACATGCATCTCACATTCGATGGACAGGATGGGTGGGGAGGCGGGTGTGAGGGTGCTCTTTTAGCCCCCTCCCCAAGACGAGAGGGGCCTGCTGTCGCCGAAGCACCGACAGCGATGGGCACACGACATATGTGCTTACTCCCGCTACGCGCACTCCTCTCTTCTCCACGCGCAGCCACACCACTCTCACACGCGGCTGTCAATGGGCGATACGAGAAGCTGACCGAAAGTCACTCGCCCGCTCACACACACACACACGCCGGATATGCGCCCATGGGAGTGGGTGGGAGATGGGAAGAAGCTGTTTTGCAGTTGAACACGTTGACCCACCACCCTGTGCCACTCACGGTCCTTTTTTGTTGTTTTCATTTTTTTTCGTTCATCACTTTCTTCGTTACAGTCATGCGCATTCCTTCGGGAATAGAGAGAAAGAAGGAGGAGAGGGAGGGATAGCCTTTGATCACCAAGACGCGCAGGTAACTACATCCAACAGCAACCTAGAGGTATAACCATCTGCACCGACGAAGAGGAAGGAAAGGATGAGAGGGGGGAGGAGGGGACGGCGATGAACAAGTGAAGGGGTGAAAGCAAGCGAGTCGTGCACACATTTTTGTTGTTGAATTTCCTTCCGTCCTTTCTTTCTTCTGTGGGTATCACACACGAGAAGAAAATGCGAGAGAAGAGAAGACGGTAACACGCACGCACACGCACAAAGAGTCAACCTGTAGTGAAAGGGGCGGAGAGACAAATATGGGTAGCGGGCGGAGACGAGGGAAAACAAAAGAGGAGGGCAGGCATACCACCACAGAGGTTGACGAGGGCGTGTTGAGGAGGACGCTGCAGTTTGGGGGGGGGGTAACACTGAATTTAGAGAAGGAGATAAGCGCACAAGGTAGCTGCTACGAAAGGTGAAAGGGCGGTGATGGGAAGATGAGGCGATAACGGTAGAAGATGGCGAGTCAGCCGGCAATAGCCAGCTTCGATATAGGCGCACCTCTGCGATTACCAGTCCGCCTTATCCATGTGTCAACATGTCCTCTACTCGCTCCTGAACTCTGTTTTTGTGCATTTTCCCTTGTCTCTTATCCCTCCCCATTCTATCTTGCCTCATTGCGCGTGTGTATCGACATACATTTCTCTGTATCATATATAATCTTTTTTTTTCGTTGCTGTGTTGCTCACTTTCGCTGGAGACATCATCGCGAGTGCGCCTTCGAGGAATACAGCAGCAGAGAAGGAGAAAGACAACAAAGCATGGAATATGCGAAACGGGTGACTTTCCGTCCTGCTTTCGCACAACCTCTCCCCCGCACACATATATACATACGCACGTGCAGGACTCCGCTCGCACGGAAAACAGCCATATCATAATAAGCGGAACAAAACCGGGTAAGAGACAAAGTAGAACGAAAAAGAGAGGCAGAGGGAGGAGGAGGGACGATGCATGGGCACGTGTGAGCAGATACACATATATAGATCGATGTGTGCATGTATATATATCGAGAGAGAGATCGACACGCATGTGTATCTCTGTGTATAAGAGATTCACTAGCACACGTCAGACTCCTCCTGCCCGCAATAAAAAGCCAAACGACGGAGAACCAATGAGGCGGTGAGGGAGTGAGGGTTGGCAGTGGTACAAAGAGAATAGTACGGCAGAGCTCACATGGGCAAAAAAAAAAGGTAGCTCAAATGCCATCCGGCCACCGACGACTACCAGTTGCCCCCCCCTCCTTCCCTCCCCTCCCCGTGCGGCATTCCGCACTTTCAGTCTGCTCTTGGGGTGGGGGAGGGAGGGGGAGACAAGATCCAAGCGTATGAGACGGATCTGCAGGCATCCTGGACGGAGCGCCACCACCACCAAAAAAAAGAACCAGCACACACGCACAGAGATGCGCGGCCAAGAGCCACGGCGCTTGGAGAAGTGAAGAAAAGGAAAGTCCTTCGCCCCAAACAAGAAAGCAAACACAGGCGCAGCCCGCTTACTACACAAGAAAACAAAATGCGAAGAGGTGCTGCGCGGCTTTTCGCGCCCCACTTCGAGACGGCACAACGATCCTCGCAAGCATCGATCGCAGCACAATCAAAAAGCACTCGTTAGAAAAAGAGAGGGAGCACATACGCCGGGAGCAAACACAACTCAGCACACACTCAGTGAGCGCCTGCCAACTGCGTTGCTCTCGTACCTGAACAAAACCCCCTACATCTTCGCGCTCGCAGCGTCCTTGGCAGCCATGTAGCGCACCAGGTCCACCACGCGGTGCGAGTAGCCCCACTCGTTGTCATACCACGACACGATCTTGAAGAACCGCCTCTCGCCGGGTAGGTTGTTCTGCAGTGTCGCCTTGGAGTCGTAGACCGAGCTGCGGTTGTCGTTGATGAAGTCAGAGCTGACGAGTTCGTCGTCGGTGAAGCCGAGAATGCCCTTCATGTACGTCTGCGCCGCCTTCTTGATGGCCTTGTCTATCTCCTGGATCGACGTGTCGCGCGTCGCGCGGAACGTCAGGTCCACGACGGACACGTCCGGCGTCGGTACGCGGAAGGACATGCCGGTCAGCTTGCCCTTGGTCGACGGGATCACCATGCCCACAGCCTTGGCGGCGCCGGTCGTACTCGGGATGATGTTCATGGCCGCCGCGCGGCCGCCGCGCCAGTCCTTCAGCGACACGCCGTCCACCGTCTTCTGCGTCGCCGTGTAGGAGTGGATGGTGGTCATCAGACCAGTCTCGATGCCGAAGTTCTCCTTTGTCAGCACATGCACGATGGGGGCCAGGCAGTTGGTCGTGCACGACGCGTTCGACACCACGTGGTGCGTCGTCGGCGAGTACTCGTGCTGGTTCACGCCCATCACGATTGTCTTGGCGCCGCCAGACGCCGGAGCGCTGATCACGACCTTCTTCGCGCCACCCTTGATGTGGCCCTCGGCCTGCAGCTTGTCCGTGAACAGGCCAGTAGACTCAATCACGTAGTCCACGCCGAGCTTGCCCCACGGCAAATCCGCGGGGTTGCGCTGCGCCTTCACGCACTTGATGTGGTGGCCGTTCACCACAAGCACATCCGCCGTCTTCACGGACGGACTGCTCTTCACAGCCTCCACCGTGTACTTCGGGCGGCCGTGCACCGTGTCGTGCTTCATCTGGTACGCGAAGTAGTCAGCATTCGTGCTCATGTCCACCACGGCGACGACGTCGATCTCGGTGCCGATAAGGCCCTGGTCACAGATGGCCTGGAACACCATGCGGCCAATGCGGCCGAAGCCGTTGATGCCGACCTTGATGGGAGCCATTTTGTGGTAAGAGAGAGAGTGAGGGATGTTAGTTCGGTTGTGTTGAGAGAGAGAGAGAGCTTGTGTGCGATCGCGGTGCGTGCGGCGCCGTGACGGGGAGAGGGAGGGAGGGCGGAGGCGGAGGAGGAGTGGAAAGAGGACCGGAGAGGCTGGTGAACGGGTGCCCGCCTAACATAGCGCGGAAAGCGGAAGGGGTCACTTATGAGTGAAAGGTAGTGCCTACCCTTCGGCGACCGACCTTCTGACGCCTTCCCAGTCGCGCTGTGCCTGAGGGCAGACTCGTGTGCCCATATGTTCGTGTGCTTGGTTGCATGCTTGATACGCTCATGAGATTCGAAGCACCTACACCTCACCGGCAGCGCCGCCTCGGTCATATCAATCGCCGCTCCGTACCCACGACAGCGCGTGCGTGTGCCGTTGCATTGCGCCGCGCTGCACCGGGTGCGTGAGAAAATAGAAAATGAATGCACCGACGCCCTCGCACGCACGCGCCAGCGTGCGTGCGGCGCTGGGAGCTGCTGAAGGATCCACTTAGCAAAAAGGAAAAATATGGGAAAGAGGGAAAAAGCACGTTTTCCTTTTTTTAGCTGCTCACGGGGAGACCGACATGGCATGACAGCCCGCTGGTCACACGCTAGCACATAGCTCGTGCCACGCGCTTGTGGGAGCACCGAGTCCCACACTGCCGCTGTCGGGGTTGGGGGAAGGGCTGTGTGCACGGCTTACATCTTCGCGCTCGCAGCGTCCTTGGCAGCCATGTAGCGCACCAGGTCCACCACGCGGTGCGAGTAGCCCCACTCGTTGTCATACCACGACACGATCTTGAAGAACCGCCTCTCGCCGGGTAGGTTGTTCTGCAGTGTCGCCTTGGAGTCGTAGACCGAGCTGCGGTTGTCGTTGATGAAGTCAGAGCTGACGAGTTCGTCGTCGGTGAAGCCGAGAATGCCCTTCATGTACGTCTGCGCCGCCTTCTTGATGGCCTTGTCTATCTCCTGGATCGACGTGTCGCGCGTCGCGCGGAACGTCAGGTCCACGACGGACACGTCCGGCGTCGGTACGCGGAAGGACATGCCGGTCAGCTTGCCCTTGGTCGACGGGATCACCATGCCCACAGCCTTGGCGGCGCCGGTCGTACTCGGGATGATGTTCATGGCCGCCGCGCGGCCGCCGCGCCAGTCCTTCAGCGACACGCCGTCCACCGTCTTCTGCGTCGCCGTGTAGGAGTGGATGGTGGTCATCAGACCAGTCTCGATGCCGAAGTTCTCCTTTGTCAGCACATGCACGATGGGGGCCAGGCAGTTGGTCGTGCACGACGCGTTCGACACCACGTGGTGCGTCGTCGGCGAGTACTCGTGCTGGTTCACGCCCATCACGATTGTCTTGGCGCCGCCAGACGCCGGAGCGCTGATCACGACCTTCTTCGCGCCACCCTTGATGTGGCCCTCGGCCTGCAGCTTGTCCGTGAACAGGCCAGTAGACTCAATCACGTAGTCCACGCCGAGCTTGCCCCACGGCAAATCCGCGGGGTTGCGCTGCGCCTTCACGCACTTGATGTGGTGGCCGTTCACCACAAGCACATCCGCCGTCTTCACGGACGGACTGCTCTTCACAGCCTCCACCGTGTACTTCGGGCGGCCGTGCACCGTGTCGTGCTTCATCTGGTACGCGAAGTAGTCAGCATTCGTGCTCATGTCCACCACGGCGACGACGTCGATCTCGGTGCCGATAAGGCCCTGGTCACAGATGGCCTGGAACACCATGCGGCCAATGCGGCCGAAGCCGTTGATGCCGACCTTGATGGGAGCCATTTTGTGGTAAGAGAGAGAGTGAGGGATGTTAGTTCGGTTGTGTTGAGAGAGAGAGAGAGCTTGTGTGCGATCGCGGTGCGTGCGGCGCCGTGACGGGGAGAGGGAGGGAGGGCGGAGGCGGAGGAGGAGTGGAAAGAGGACCGGAGAGGCTGGTGAACGGGTGCCCGCCTAACATAGCGCGGAAAGCGGAAGGGGCCATGTACGCGTGTTGCATTCATGGTATGCTCAGGCTTCAGTGCTGCTGTTTTGCTCTTTATGGTTGTACAGTGTGCGGCAGCCAGGGGGCGGCTCTGATGAGGTAATGTAGGGTGTGTCTCATTGTGGTTCGTGCGTTGCCCCTTGTGCTGACTTGAGTGTGCCGTTCGACGCGCTTCTCCTGCTCGCTTCAGGAGTAGACGTGAGGTTTATCGCTTTCTGTGATGCGTGCTCGACTTGCCGTCATTGCGGAGAAACCGAAATGGGTTTTCATGTCATTGTTCTCTGCCATAAACCTCCCCACACGCCCACATCCATTCCTCTGCACAGACGCACGCAGCGTCCACACACACACACACATGCACAACACAACACAGAAAGACATACTGGAGGCCATCGCCCCTCCCCCTTTCAACGGATTTGCTGTGCACACGTAACGACAGTGAAGCCCAATGGTGGCCTTTGCACACCCCAAGATGAAACAAACAAACACAAAAAGGAAGTTGTGATGCGTCAGAGTTTTGCCTGCTAAAGAGGAGCGAAGAGACGCTGTCACCTGAGGTGCATCCGCTGCGAGAGAGCTTAAGCAGGGTGGATGCACTTGCTTGGTAAAGCTGTAGAGGCTCGGAAAGCGGGATTCAGGCACCCCTACGCTTGGCTCTCTGCGAGGTACGTCCAAGCTTTCCAAAACGCTACGGACCCGCGTTTCAATGTGGCTCGCTTGTAGCTAACCTCTTGCGGGTAGAAAACGTCGCGCATCCATGATTGCATCACTGCATGGACGTAGCTTCCGCGGCACAGCCGATACGCGGCGTTTTCAAGTATCACGGCACGTGCCACGAAGAGCGGATTGACTGTCCCAAACTCCTCCGTGACAGCGAGGGTGTTGGGCCCCAACTCTGCCACGGGACGTATACTGCCGGCGGCGAGATTGTACCCCGCGCTGGGGCCGCTTGTGGCGGTTTGGCTATTGTCGATGCGCGCCCCAGGGAATACTTTGCGGCATTTTTCAGCTTCTTGGCTGCTTTTCATCATCATCGTATCCACTCCGGTGGGACCGAGACCGGTATGCACGTCAAGATAGACTGCTTCGGTCGCTCCGGTGGCGACCGCGTGCTTTTTGAGCACCTCACGCAACACTGAAATGCTTTTCTGCTCTCTGTCGCCACCGTAGTTGATGCCTGCAGGATCGTGGTACTGGCCGGTAACGAAGGCGCGCTTCAGCTTGACGAATCCGTGGCGCGCCAGCGTCTTGGCGGCAACGTAGAGGAGCACGTAGCGGTCAATGAAGCGCGGCGGTGTCTGTGGCACGAGTAACGGTCGGAGATCTTCATAGCCTGCGATATTCGCGTCCCGCGCCTTCACCTCAGCCCACTCCTCGGTGGAAAGATAGTTGCGATTGAGATCGACGTTCTCCTCGTTGAAACGGCGGAAGTGGGCCATGCCGTGCGGATTCACGGCGTGCACAAAGAGAATGGACGGACCAGAGAGAGCAGTCTCGTTCCACTCTTGCAGCAGCTTCACTTGGATGGCGCTGCCCGTGAAGCCCTCAACCCCGTGGGTGCCACTGGTGTGCACCAGCAGCTTGTCCTTCCGCTTACCGGCAAAGAAGGCGGTGTCCATGTAGTATTCCTCGTTACCCCTCTTGGTGATGAGATGATGCTCAATCTGCGCGTGGGCAGCCTCAGCGGCGGCAAGGAACCGCTCCCGCGCCAGCTGATAGGAGGAGGAATAGTAAACCTCTGGACACTCTATTGCATTTGTGTAGTTGCCTGGGCACAGCATCGTCTCCTGAAGGGGTACCAGGTCGATAAACAACAGCCCCGTGATGATCACGAGAAACGCGGAGAGAATGAACTCGCACGATACAGCCATTATTCTAGTATGCGTGTGTGTGAGTGTGTGTCTGTGTTTGGACGCAATGATGCGCGTGACAGCGTGGAAGGCACGAAAAAAAAAAACGCGGCGGCCGTACAAGCACACCCAAACGAGGATCAGCAGGCCAAAGGCACCCAGCCAGTTATAAACCCGGAGGCGGTCCCGCAGCAACAAGCGAGTAGGAAAAAGGAGAGAGGAGAAGCGATTTGGTACGACTGCGCATGCAGGAGATGCATGCACGACGCGATCAGAGATCCATGAAGGGTCACACGAGAGGCGAAAAGAAAAGCGAGGGGGATGAGCAGGCCCCTGCTACCACCACCGCTGTGCATAAGAAATGATTTCCGCTCACACGCGGACAGCATTTTCTTCGCTGTGGCCCTTCAGGGCTTTGCCTTTCAGTTTCTCTATTGGTGGCTCTGGCTGTGCCCATCATACACCGCGACCCACGCGCCTCCGTCACGTAGGAGGCTTTGCAAAAGAGAGAGAGAGAGTGGCGTAGACAGAAAGAGACAGAACCAGGAAGCAGTGCAACCCCCACCCCCGAAAAAAGGAAGAAACACGTCTTCCCGCCAGCCTCTGATCACCCCGACGACGCTCATGGGGCGCTCTTTCGTGGGGTGTGCATGTCTGTGCCAGACGAGGCGCAGGGAGAGTCCCCTCGCTCACAGGTAGGGGATGTCGTGGTGAAAGCGAAGTGTCATGACTCCGGCTCGCATACTCAGCTGCTTAGTGGCGCGCAGCAGCTCCGTCTGCGTTGCCTCCACAATGTGCATCAGCTGCACCTCCAGCACGTGACAGCGGTCCTTGGCGAGGGCCTCGTCGGTGCTCATGGCCAGGAAGCGCTGAAGCACTGCAGCGATGGCGGTGAAGAGTGGTTCCGGCAGTACCAGCGCTAAGGCGGCGAGGTGCTCATGGATGATGGAGAAAAACGTTCGACGTGCGTGTGCGGGGCACTCCTGTAGATCGCGGAGCGCACACCGCAAGTAGTGCAAATGAAGCAGTACGCGCACTTCGGGGTATCGGGCACTTAAGCTGTCAGCGCTGCTGGTTTCGTCGACCGATGAAACTAGAGACGCCGATGGCGACGGCGTCGTGGGGGGCATCAGCGCCGCATCCAAGACAACCTCGGCGGAGCGGGCCATAGAGCTCTGGGCCGCGCTCAGGGCAATGAAAGAGAGCAAGGGACGATCGTCCGGCCTAAAGTCCTTGACAGTGCTGATGGAGGACGAGTGACGTGGCGTCCCGCCGGCATGCGGGGGAGGAGAAAGGGTAGTCATCTGATGCGCTGGGAGCCGGTGCCAAAAAAAAAAAACAGGAAAAAGAAAAATAGTTTGAGGGGCAGTGGAGGTAGGCGAGAAAGGGCGCAAAGACAAAGAAGCTCGTAAACATTTACAACGGCGTGGCTGAGCTTGACGGAAGGGAAGGGGGCGGTTGGCGCGGCACCGGCAGGTCCGCATCGCCTCCGTCCGCCCGCCCGCCCACTCCTCCGCGACTGCCACTTGCACCCATCACAAGGCGTCACGCTATTCGCAGACACTCCCTACTCCGCTGCGCCCATGTGTAGAGGTTCGAGCATTTTCTTTTTCGCTCGGCTTTCAGTGCTCTGACTGGCAACGTGCACAGTGGTCGCTGAGCACGTGAAGTCGCGAAGGTGAAAGCAAGAGAGCGGGAGACAGCGTGCAAGACGGCCCGTCTGCTTCCGTTTCCCATTGCTGCTGCTACTTGTGTCTGTGTGTGTGTGTGTGATATCTACTCGAGTGTCCTTCGACTCCTCTGCCTCTATCTTCTCTTTCAGGTGCACTCTAGTCTGCGCCGAGGTCTTGCAGGAGGCGCCAAGCCGGATGCTCAGCCCGAAACGCGTAGAGCGCTTCACCGCGCAACCCGCACGCTATCAGATCCAATTTGAGAGCCTGCTTGAGGTCCTCGGCGGCCTGCGGCACCTGATGCAGCTGCAGCCGTGACGTGCCGCGGCTGTAGTAGCTGCTCGCTGTGGATGGCACCTCTGGTGCTAGCCGGATGGCCCGCGTGAAGTCGTCGGCAGCGGCGTTGTACTTGCCGCACTTTTCAAAGCTGATTCCGCGGTTGTACAGCGCATGGGCGTTGACGGGGTCGGTGGCAAGGACCTCGGTGTAGTCTCGGACCGCATCCTCAAAGAGGTTCAAGCGTGCAAAGCAGTAGGCGCGGTTGTTGAGCACCTTCGTCGCCACGCCTGGATGTTCGCGCAACGCCCTTGTGTAGTCCTCGATAGCCGCCTCATACCGGCCCAGCTTTCGAAAGGCAAAGGCGCGGTTGGTATATGCCGTGTGACTGTGCGGAGCAAGCTTGATGGAGGCGCTGTAGTCGGCAATCGCCAGCTCCAGCTCGCCCATGTTGCGATAAGTGTAGCCGCGATTGTGCAGCCAGACGGGATTACGCTGGTCGAGGCGGATCGCCTCGGTGAAATCCGCCAAGGCTTTGTCGTACTGCTGCAGCTGATCGTACACGAGGCCACGGGCGTTGAGCGCGAAGGTCAGCTTTGGGCTGAGCCGCAGAGCACAATTGAAGTTTTCGACAGCCGCCTCCAGCCTCCCCAGCTTCGCCAGCGCTGCACCGCGATTGTGGTATGCGTTTGCGTTGCCGCTGTCGATCTGCAGCGCAGCTGCGTAGTCTGCCACCGCCTCCTCGTAGCGGCCAAGCTTACTGAAGCAGTAGGCCCTGTTGTAGTGCGACTTGAAGTGCTTCGGGTCCAACGAGATGGCGGTGGTGTAGTCGGCGATGGCGGCCGCGTAGGCACCCTGCTTCCGCTGTGTAAATCCGCGGTTGTGGAAGAAGTCGGGGTGGCGGTCGTCAAGCTCGATGGCGCGGGTGAAGGCCTGCATCGCGCGCGCGTGGCGACCCTTGTGATCGTAGCTGATGCCTAGGTTGTAGTGCGTAAACGGGTTGCGTGGGTCAAGATCCAAGGCGGCAGTATAGTCTTCGATGGCGCGCGTGTAGTTCTTCAGCTTGTCCTCGCAGAAGGCCCGGTTGAATAGTGCCTTGAAGTGCGTCGGCGAAAGCTCCAGCGCCCGTGTGTACATGTGGATGGCTGCCTCGAGCTCGCCGCGCCGGCGATGCTCTAGCCCACGCTGGTAAAAGTAATGCGCATTGAGGAGAAGCTGCCCAGCCGTTGCCAAGCGGGCGGCGGCGCAGCTGCCCTTACTCTGCTGCCAAGTCTCTGCCTCCAGCACGTCGTCCGGCAGCCACTCCTCGCCCTCGCTGTTGCTGGAGCTCAGTATACACGTCGGGTCCATCGCGGCGAGCATGCCGTGCCCATTCTCGGGGTTCTCGTGGCGGGTACTGTAGGAGGCGGCGATCTCGTGCGTTCGAGCCGCGCTCACGTCCTCGACCGTCTCGTCCACTTCCATAACGCTGCCGTCCAGCAACGATTCGGTGCTGGAAGAGACGCTGGTCAAGTTATCGTGGCTGTGGTCTGAGAAGCCCTGCGAGATTCGGCGGCCGAGAATCGCTGAGAGGGTCGTCGCGCCGGCGCCCGCGGCAGGCATCGTGTACTCTGACAAGGACACCGTCGCCACAGCGCTGTCCGAGGCCTCATTCATGGGCATACACCGACTACTGCTCGCCATGGCGCCGCGTGTGGAGACCGGTGAGCATGGGGCTGACTGCTCTGGCGCGAGAGGCCCGTCAGTGAGCTGCGCCTTTTCTGATGCAGGTGTTGGCACGTGCTGCCGCAGCGGCGAGACTGCGTTGGAGGGCGGTCGGACGGCAATGCTGCAAAGCGGGAGAGGGCTCAGCCTTGGCCGCGACGACGCGAATCGCATACGTCGTGGTTGTTGCTGCGCCGAACAGCAGCGACGCTCTCGGTACCGGCGAAGGTTCTCCTTCTCTCTTCCCACCTCGTCCAGCTGCAGCGCCGCTTCGTAGTCAGCGATGGCGTTGAAGAAATCATCGAGTTGCGCGTGACACGCGGCCCGCTCGTAGTGGGCCCGCCGATGACCTGGCTTACGCTGCAGCACCTCCGTGAAATCGGCTACGGCATCCTTTACTTGTGACAGGCGAGCGCGGCAGACACCTCGGTAGAAGAGAGCCTCTGTGAGGCTGTCAGCTGCCGCACCTGCGCTGATGCCGTGTGCAGTACGATCAATTTCCTGGATCCAGTCATCCAAGTCCGCGCAAGCCGACGCGTAGTCATGTAACTGCACATACGCCTTGGCTCGAAGTAGTCGAGTGAGGCGCGTCTCGGCCCCTCGCTTCAGCAGATCGGTGTAGTGCGCGACAACGTCCACTGGTGGCAAGCACGGGTTGTAGTGAGAGACAGGGACGCGGGAGGAGGTAGTGGCGCCGGTCAAGGACGACGTGCTCGTGTGCATCCCGACTCCGTGGTGGCCACCATCAAGGGGGGAATACAAGCAAAGGCGAGAGAGACAAAAGCACAGGAAAGAAGCGCATGCGAAGATGGGTGGGCGACAGAAGAAGCGGAAACACGCAATAGATTCCCACCACGCCCACCCACCCACACGAGCGCGCTACGGATGGTGCTGCTGGCGGCCGCACTTGACAGACCGCACGGCTCACTCTCGCTTTCCTTCCCTACAGAAACAGTTCCGCTTTGAAAAACAATACGCAAGACTGAGCAAGAGAGCCACCGCAGGCAAGAAGGACGATACGGAAGTGCTCGGTGGTGACGGCGAGCTGTGCGAATGGACAAGGGAGAGAGGCCGAGGCAAGAGACAAGGAGGTGCCCACCTCTCACTGGCCACAAATGGGAAGCAGCTGACAAAACTAAAGCAGAGGAAGGGAAGGAAGAGAGATGGTGTCGACCGTGATGGTGACTGAAATGCCGCGCAAGGTGTCACCGCCTCAATGAGGCAAAAAGCGATAACACGTAGGCACGCAAACGGAGAAGTACGCAGAGATGGATGCAAGGATGTCTCACTCCCTTCTGAAGGATGCGGCTTTGGCCCAGGGATGCGAAAACGAGATACCTTTCCTCTCTGCCTCCTCCCGGCGCGTGTGCTCGTGCGGAAGAAGGGGTACGGGGGGGGGAGCACTCCTGACAACCAAGGGCGCACCTCGTTTGTGCGCCCCACAGCAAGCCGTCGAGGAGCTGGAAGAGTTGAGGCGCGAGGAGAGGGTTGTGCGGGTGGGCAACGATACACGAAGGCGTGACGGCCTCTTTGTCTTTTTTTTTCGTGGTTGCGCGGCGCTTCGTATGTGGGTTATGTAGGTGATGGCCAAAAGAAGTGCCGATGTGCACGCACATCATCATATCGCCCGTGAACGCACAGTAGATGAGGAAAACTGGAGAATGATATACAAAAAGAAAAACGAAATAAAGGAGGTCAATGGAAAGAACACAAGAGCGTGCATGCGCCATAAGAGCATAGAAGGGAGGAAACCGGTGTAGCGAAGCGTCCAGAAAGTAATGCAGTGCGCACTTGTCCATCGACCCAGCCAGCCACCAACGTCATCGCTCGTGATGTGCAGAGGCAGACGGACAAAGAAGGTGCCGCTATGGTGCCTGTGTGTCATTATGCGAGGAGATGCAGCAGTGCTGCGGCTGCCCATCACCGCTGCCGCCTGTGCAAACACAGTGTAGTCGTTTGTTTCTTTCAGAGTTCGGTGCGGTTGTCAACAAACACCATCACCGAAAAAACGGAAGCTGCTCTCCGAGAGAAGATGGGTCGGCGCCGATAGATACCACGGGTATCCGTTACTCAATCCCTCACCGTGTCGACGGGGCGGCGTTTGCGAGCTGCACCATGCGCGAGCTGTTCGCCTCCCGCCCTCCAACGTGGTCAATCACCGATTTATCTGTAGTAATGCCGCTATCGTAGCCAACGGAGACGACAGAGCTGCCGCGCACAAAGAGAACGGCAGCGTAGCACTCACGGGCGGTTTCATGCACCCCGTCGCGATTGCGGCGGCGCTTGAGAATGCGCTGACGCTCCACATCGGTGAGGATGAGATTTCCGCAGCTGCTCAGCGAAACGAGGCGGCCGGTCAGGACGCTCGCGTCATCCAGCGTCACCTTCACGCGGTTACCGACGTACATGACGAGGTTCCGTTTCTCGACGGCCACCACCGCACTCGACGCAGCGGTTGTAATCATGGTGCTTATTCTTTCCCCCCTTTCTTGAGTGTGTTGGTGTGTGGGTTCTCTCGTGGCGCCAAAGCAAGGCAGTGATGGGCCTTCGATGGGCTCTTGATGCGTTGTTTCCTTCGACCGCACAATCACGCAAACACGGTAGTGATAGAGCTCCCGGCAACCGTGGAGCAAGCTGCGGGGAGGATAGGGGGAGGACCTGAGCCGTAAGAGGGGGTGCCGCCTGACCATGACCCGTGCACACCACACGCAGACAATGGCACAAAAGGAGAGTGCGAGCGCAGCATTGGAAGAAGAGGAAGAAGATTGCATGTCGGGCCAGGAAACAGAAAATCCGATCGGGCGGTGGCGCGAAGAGGAAAGGGAGGCGCAACATACGCACTCGCTCTTTATGTGCGTGCATGCCACCTCTCTTTGTGCGCCCAATCGGCCGGCACCGAGAGGATGACATGCACTGCGCATGCGTGTACAAAACGCGCGCGATCGATGCAGTTGAGTGGGCACGTTGCCTTTGTGTGTGTGTGTGTGTTTCTTTTTTTTGTCTCTCCGTCTTTTTTTTCCATTCGGTCGCGCCTTTTAACCATTTCTTTCATTCGGCGTGCTTGTTGTCGCCGTACGTTGCGCTCGTGCGCACTTCCACTTCCCTCCCCCTCCCCAAGCACACAAATCGGCGCGGTGGGGCGGAGCAGCAGAAGATGGAAGCAGAGAAACAAAGAGCGACAGCGAAGGAGGTGGCACGGGAGCAGAGGAGACAGACAAATGAACATACAAACCGATGAACATGGGCAGGGGGTGGGTGGGCGCGCGAGAGAGTAAGGCAGCAACACAGATACCGGACAAACGAGCAGTTGTTTTGCTTGTCTCGTTCCGCATTGGCGGCAGCTGCGTCCTCTCATTCACCATCGCCCATGCGCAGAACATTATGAGAGAGCTTGGCAGACGGAAGAGACTGAGGTGTGCATTGTTGTGTGTGTGTGTGCATGGATGTACATACATGAGGGTATGGGTGTGTATGCATACATGTGTATGTGCTTAGAGGTTTATGCGTGTATGTACGTCTATGTTGCAAAGAAGCATGCGCCGCGGAGACACAAACGAGGAAAGCAGGAGTGGCCCTCCACGTGCACAGGCAAGAGAAAAGAAAGGACGGCAGCTGGGCGACGCAGAAAGGCAGGAAGGGGAGGGGGAGCAAAGTGCGGGAGTGCGCATCTACTAATCGTCTCCCCGATCCAAGGGTCAAGGGGGGAGGGAAGACCGCCCGTTGCGTGAGCCGCCAAAGGTACCAAAAACGGTGTCACGAGAGAGAGGGAAGGAGGTTACGCGGCCGCCAGCGAGAAACCTCTTGGGCGTTTGAAGCAGAAAGGGGGTAAGGGGACAGGGGGCGTCGGGATTCGTTTTCTCTTGCTTCTCCTTCTGTGACGTGTCCTTTCTGCTTGCGTTTACTTACCGCTGCCGTGGCAGGGATGGAAGAAAGGGAGGGAGTGGCTTAAACGAGAGAAGCAAGAACCGAACGCCCACACCCACACACACAAACACGATCTCGTCAGCGGCAGCGGACGACTCGTTTTACAGTCACCGCCGTCAGCATGAAACCACTGAAAGGCAGCAGAAAAGGCAGCAAGCGCCGCGGTTACTTTTTGATCTTGGAGGCTGGCGCATCCCTCTTGCTGCTGCTGCCCTTGCTGTTGCGGGTGCGCGCAGAGGCCGACGGGGATGGCGATGTAGCACTTTGCAGCTCTAACTCGTCCGTGTGGCGGCGCTGACGCGGGGCGAGGAAGGCCTGTCCGCTTTCCATCGCGATATCCTCCAGACGCTTTGGCGGGGCCGGTGGGAAGATGCTCTTCTCCTTGCCGGCCTGCTTCCGTTTCGCCTCCTTCATCCGCTCCTTCTTCATCTTGCGCACGGCCTTCTGCTTCTCCTTGTTCGGCTGCGTCTTCTTGTAGACGGGAATGAAACGGGACCAGTCCTCGTGCTTCATGTCCTCGCGCTTGCTCAGCTCGCGCTTGATCAACAGCTGTTTCAGGCCATAGATGGGGTGAATGTTATTCATGCAGTCCTCGACGATGCTCCGGACCATCTGCGTCCCCTTCACGGGGCCCATCACCGCAACCGTTTTACCCTGCACGAGGACGTAGCATCCGGTTAGAATTTCTAGTGCTTTCAGGGTCTGCGCCTGTGGTCCGATCAAGCGATCGCGTCGCTTCACAAAGCGCCGCACGCTGCCGCCCTTGACGGAGATGTTGATAATATCACACGTGATGTCGGTCTGAAAGATCTTCTGCGCCTGGGCAAGAGGGACGTTACGGGCAAGCAGCTTGATGAAGTCGCGGGCGTCGATGATCGCGTACGGGTCCCAGGTGCGGCGTGTCGTCGCCACCGTCATGCTGCCCTCCAGCAGATCGAGCTTGCCGACGAGCTGATGCTGCCCGAGCAGCTCCTCCACCGCGGGCCAGATGCTCTTGATATAGCTCTCCAAGTAGGACGGGAAGAGTGTGGCAAACGTTGTTTCATCCACGCAGCACGCGCCCCCCGGCACGTCTTCCTGCGTCAGCTCCGGCACAAAGAACTTAGAGTTGCTGTTTGTTGCAGCGGCCATGATGAGGCGAGAGTGGTAGCTAGCCTTCGAACGAAAGAAAAGGGGGAGAGAGAAAGAGAAAGAGGGCGTCTACACCGGTGGGATGGGTTGAGGGGCGTGTGCGAGCTCGTGAAGCACGTCCGCTCTGCACGCACGCGAGCGGCAGCTGATGGCTGTGCAGAAGGAAATCAACACACACACAAACGCACACCCAAAGGGAAGAAAGCAAGATGGGAAAGCGTGCGCGGGTGTGTGGTGTTTTGGTTGTAACGTCAATACACGCGCACACGCGTGTGTGTGTGTGTGTGCGTGGACACTGGTGCAGGGGAGGTAGCGCGTTGTACGCTGTATCTATATTTATATATTCCCATAAGCACATGCGGTGATCGTGTGAGAGCGCGTTGTCGAATCACAATGTCGGAGAGGGAGAGAGGAGGGGCAGGTGAGCATCGAGATGGGCAGCAACGTGGATGACAGCGAATGGGGAAAAGCAAGAGAGAGGCAGGGGAGGGGCAGTTAAAAGGTAGCCGCCTCACTCCTCTCCAAGTCGCAGTTGTGCATGACCTCTGCAGGCGAGCATCACAGAAGTTAGCGAGTGTAAAACTGTCGCGAGGGCGGCCGCCACCCGAGTTCCCCACCCCTAGCGAATACTCTCCGTTGTGTGTAATGGGGGGAGGGGCAGGGCTTTGCTTGGCTACAGAGACGTGCCCCTCCGCCGGCAAGGACAACGCTACCGTAGACACAGAAGAGATCGACTCGCACGTACTCCGTCGCGTTCCCCCCTCCCTTTTCCCACTTATGCAAGAGTGACAGCAAGACGGCTGCTGTGATGGTCTCTCCTTCACCTCTCCGGTTTCGTTCATGAAACAGAGAGAGAAAGACAACTTCGACCAGTGGCACCCAACATGTAGCAGGACAGCGACGGTGGATTAGGCAGTCACAAGGATGCGCCTCCGGGGTCGGCGTAGAAGACAAGGGTGTGCTGCGTGCAAGCACGCGCACGCGCACGTTCACACCGGGAAATTCATAAGATGACTAACACGCTTGAACAGCATGACTAGGCAAGGCCTAACCCTCACCCCCGAGATGGTTACATAGAGCCCCCATACGCGCAACTGGCGGCGGCGGCGTTCGGGGGGGGGGGAGAGGAGGGGAGAGGGGAGTTCTGTGCATTCTCCTCTGCTCGCGCGTGTTTGCCCCACCCGGCTGAGCCTCGTCACTCAAACTCCCACCCGCCCTGCTCCGTCGCTTTTAAAATGCGGGCAGGGACGATCACCTCATTCTCAGCCGGCTCTACTACCTGATCATCATCTAAGGGCACGGCGTAGTCGCCGGCCGGTGAGGCCACGTGCACCGAGTTGAAAGGACGCTGCAGCAAACCCGCCAAGGTCTTACGCACATCGCCGTAGCGGCCGCCCTTCGGACAAGCGACAAACACAACCGTATTTTTGCTCTCGCACCGCACGGAGCAGGCAAAGTCCTGAAACAGCTTCGTTTGATCCATCCTTCTTTATCGGGTGTGCGTATGCGTGTGGGTGGAATATATGAAAAGAAGCAGAGCGAGACTCGCGCGCGTGTGCGCGGGGTGCCCGTCGCTGTGTGTTTGTGTGTTTTTGGCACTGCACGCTTGTGTGTCTCCGAAGATGGCTATCGATCACCACACAGTCTAGTTCACTCGCGACTAAGAACGCCGTGGTGACCACATGCACACACGAGTAGGAAAGGCAAGCGAGAAGCAACGCAGCTTCCATGGAGACGCAGCGAGAGACACCGAGAGCCAGGGGAGGTTGCGACGTATTCACGCCAGTGGAGTGCATGAAAGCGGGAAAAAAAAATGCTTCCTCAGCCTCAAGCGATGAAGGGGAGGAGAGAGGGAGATGCAGCAGAACTCGACCGCAAAGCCATCCCTCCTTCCTCAGACTCGATACAGCTGTGTGCGCAGGGCACGCTTCCTTTTTCATGCACGCCATGCGTCACGACTCTGGAGCACTCACACACTCAGTGCACTCGCTCTCTTGTTTTCCAGTGCGACCATCGCGCACTCTTCTCAACGAGCGGTTTTTCTTTTTTTCTTCCGTCTGTGAATTTATGCAAAGCAGGCCATTGGCAAACACGGGGGGGGGGAGCATTGCACACACACACACACGCAAGCAACCTCACCCTCCCGCAGACACACAAACTCGTCACGCCGGTGAATGCACGGGATCCGGCGTACCCATGACACCCTCACACAAATCCGGAAAGCCCCCCCTCCTCCTCCTCCTCCCACCTCCCTCCTACGAAATAGAAAGATAAACAGAACGGGAGGGACATGCAAAGTACCGTCCTCAAACACCTGCACGAGGGGACAGAGGGGCCACAGGGCCATACTCGAGGAGCGCACCCCTACCATCGCGGTCACTGCCATTGCTGTCACAACACCCAGCACTACCCACGGCGACACCACAGCATCGGCATGGCTCGCACGCAGAACTGCTTCACTGGTTGCACACATGCAGATCTGGTTTTCGACGACGAACAAGAAAAAGGGCAAGGGCACGCCAACGAGGAAGAGAGCCGGCAGATGCTTAATAATGAGGATAGTTGCATCCGGAGTGGTGGGAGGTAGCAGCGCACATGCTCCCGAATCAGCAGAAAAACACAAAACAGGAAAAGGAATCAGAGAGTGGCGTCCGAGCAACTAAGAGAACGATCCTGCGGCATGATGAGAGGCGGAGGACGTGGGGAAAACAAACGAGAAGGGGGAGGGTAAGCCACAGGCCAGGGAGACGTGGAAGGGAGGAGAGGGAGAGAGGCTTTGGTGATACGACACACACACACACAAAAGGAAGAAGAAACATACTTGCACGCACACGTGCTCTGCACGAGCAAGAACATGACGCGCGCGTACGCGGTCCCTTTTTTTCTTGTGCAGATCCCTATCCCTCCTCTCCAAGGCGATCCCAACCCGAGCATACGTGCAAAACAAGAAAAAAGAGGCCGAGCTGAGACGCTGAGCGTCTTCAAGGGGAGGTGGCTCCTCTCAAGGCGGTGCCCTCGTGGCCAGTCTTGGACTCAGCCGAACGAGTTGGACTAGACGTGGAGAGAAAGGGCGTGGAAGCAAAGAGCTGGTCGCCGGCTAGCGGCATAAAGGACCGCGGCAGCGGCGTCGGTTTCGCGAGCGACAGGCCGTGCCGAGCAGCCGGAATAAGGGTGCCGATGGTGGCAGTCTGGTCTTGCGCATCGTCCTTCTGCACATCTTGGGGGCCCGCCCCACCGAGCCGGCTCGTGCTTACCGACACCGGTACAACGCGTTTTGTGGCCTGCAGGACCTTCATGCCTTCCACAAGCTCCACCATCTTGCGCTGGCGGCGCAGGTACTGCTCCGACAATGTTGCCGGCGCCACCGGGTCGGCGTTGTAGAGTATCGCCAGCACGTCATTCAGCGTCAGAAGGCCAGCCATGGCCCCGGAGGGGTCGTAGATAATTGCCATATTGGACGGCCCATTGCGAAAGGCGAGATAGGCATCGTAGAGGGACGCCTCCTGAGAAAGCCTCAGGACTTCGCGGAGGGAGTAGTCGCTCACCAGTGGCGGTGGGTCTGGATGAGAAAAACAGAGCGACACGAGCGAGTTTACGATGAGGACGCCAATGATGTGCCGGCGATCCTCACCAAAGTACACTGGCACACGGCTGTAGCCGGTGGTCAAGATGCACAGAATCGTTTCTCGATCGAGGCTGTCGTGGGAGGACAGCATGAAGGCGTCCTCCGCTTTTGTGCGCAGATGCTGCTGCACCGTGTCGGTCGAGAGCAGCATAGCCGCCTGCAACATCTTCACCTCCGAATCACGCAGCTGGCCCGGCGAACTCTTTTCCTTGGCGGTCTGCGCGCTCTCGCCGCCGCCATCGCCATCGCCCACTCGCACAGATGTGACCTCCATCATTGTGCTCTCCTCTTCGTTTTCGCCCAGCCGCGGACCGACAATCAAGGCGGCCAAATCCTCGCGGTCGAGCGGCTCCTCGCTGTGCCCCAGCACGCGGTCAAGCACCTTGCCCATCGGATAGCTTACTGGCGCTGTCACGATAATAGCGAACCAGATAGCGTGAATGAAGTAGGAGCACACCGGAATAGCCCAGCGGACAAAGACAGCGAGCGGCAGGACCTCGCCGGCGAAGAGGACAGCCGTGATGGACACGATGAGGGCGGTGATCTCGTCGAACATCGTCTCCAGGAGAATCGGCAGCGTCATGACGAATACGGCGTTCATCAAGACGAGCGCCACGAGAGTCCAGTGCTGCAATTTCAGCACAGCGAGCAGCGACTTGGCCTGCTGGCGCTCCTTAGGTGTGCCAGTGGTGCTGAGGACGCGGAGGAAGAGGCGGTCAATCGAAAAGAGCGCGATTTGGAGGCCGACAAAGAAGCCGGCACTCGCCACGCACACCACCGCCGCGACGCTGTACCAGAACATTTGCGTGCTACTCAGGCTCTCCTCCCCATGCCCGTCGGAGTGAGAGCTTTCCATGGCTCACACGCACGTTAGTGATACAGGTGTATGAGCCTGCCGCTGACCGCGTGCGTGTAGGAATAAGTGGAAGAGAAAGAGTGAAATGTACAGAAGGAAATCGACTCGCTCTGTCTTCTGCCTGATGTGCGCCGCTTGATGGATATACTTTTCCTCTTGCCTGCAGTACTGCTGCCGTTATGATTTCGCAGCCAGTCAAACCCTCAAAATCGACATGCACAAATCGAGCAGAGGGGCTTCAGCGGACCCACGCCCGACTCAGAGGCACAAAGAAACGCCGCGTCTCGCTGCGTGAATGTGTGTGTGTGTGTGTCTGTGTATGCCTATGCTGCTGTGAGACGATATTCATGCATTGCACCACGCAGCTGCCGGCTTCTCGGCTTCGGTGCGCTCGCACGACGGGATCACTGAGGCACCACACCGCTACTGCCCAAAAGGGGTAGTGGTAGTGGCAACACGGTAGGAACTTCAGCGGCGCAAGACACAGAATAGCCCGTGGGGGAGGGGGGGCCCTCGACAGCGGGGGAAGTTCAGGGACGAACGCGTGCGTTTCTACGGCACACGAAACACACTCGTGCACGCGCTTTCTCGGCGTGAGCTCCTGGCTGCAAAGTCTTTCTGCCGCCAGTGAGATCACGTAGGCTGCGGCGCGCGTGCGTACGCCGTTAGCGTACACTGCAGGAGGCTGCAAAAAAAAAAGCAACCACGCAAGGCTAATCTAGTCGCATCGATGGCAGTGGCCCTGTACGTCAGCGAAACGGAAGAAAAGGCGGAAGCGATGAGCCCGAGAGCGGCAAACCAGCGAGGAGGTGTGGAGCGTCAATCGAAGCAACGAAATAAAAAAAGAATCTCTGGAAGAGAATGCGCTGTATCGCAATACGCCAGCTCGCGCACAGAGAGACGAAAAAAGGGGCTGGGCGAATAGAATCCGCACCCAGACACACACACACACAGCACACATGCCGCCGTAACCGCCAAGCAAGCGCCGGCATGAGAAGAGGAGGAGATGGAAAACAGAAGAGATGACGAACAGAAAAGGCGAAGCTGGCATGGAGTCGCGCCGCGAGGGCGCTTGCTGAGCTCCTTCGCGCGCGCACTTGACAAGCACGGTACATCCTCCTTGATGCGCCTAGACCGGAGAGTAGGGACAGTAATGGAGGGCCGTTCTGCACCACTGCACAAAAGCAAGTGGAGAAGGTGCATCATGTATGATGAGGAAACGCACATCAGTCCCTCGGACTCGCATTCAGCTCCCAAAGCACGACGCACAGTTCACAAGCGCGCGCGCACCGACACATACGCACGTCTGTTCCATCTTTTTTGTTGCAAGGGTTCATGTTGTTGTGCGTATCTTACCTTTTAGTCCCACCACTTGCTTTCTTTTTCCTTTCTTCTCTGTTCTCTTGCCCTGGCGCCTCGCTGCAATCTGCGATGGCGGAAGAGCGCGACAAGAGCACTGGTGCATCAACGCAGAGGGACACAAAATACACGCACAGACACGGATTCACGACAGCCATGTACCAACAGACAAAACAGAACGTCACCGTTGCAGCAAGCCCCAGCAACTGCCCTAGCACCACACCAGATGAACTTACTTACACTTTGATTTAACAGTGAACCCGCCCACCAAAAAAAAAAACAAATACAGCCGGGTGGAAGGCATTGACCAACACAGAACAAGGAAAATAGAACGTGGCTGGGTGTTGCAGGACTTCATCCGACAGCATGCAGCCACGTTACTCTACTCGTCGTCCTTGTCATCGCCGTCGTCGCCGTCCTCCTCCGAGTCGTCCTCGTCGCTTTCGTCGTCGTCCTCCTCCTCCTCGACGACGATCAGCTCTGACTTGTCACCAGGCTTCATGAGGATCGACGGGCAGATCGAATGGCCCTCGATGAAGGGTCGCATGATGTGGTCCACGATGGCCCACATGTTCGACACGTCAATACCGAACTGTGTGGCGAGCGACGCGGGCGAGTAGGTCTGCACGGAGAGCACCTCGTGCTGCTTGTGGTCGAACACGCGCTGGCCCTTCTCCATTCTTTCCTCGCAGGTCACGAAACCGATTTTCATCAGCTTTGCGTCCGACAGTAGCGACAGCGCCGTCCAGCGAGCGATCTTGCAGCCGTTGTGCGCGTACTCGATGGGCAGGAAGGAGGCGGCGTTCTTCAGCAGGCCCTCGCGGCGCCACGACGAGTCCTTCTCGCTGACGACGCACTGCTCCAGCAGCGCGAAGCAGCGGACGCGGTCGTTCGTGCGCGGCATCAGTGCATCCACTTCGCAGCGCACGACGATGTCGTAGCGGTCCGGCGTGCCGTCGTGCATGATGTAGCGGCGGTAGCTGTACATGCGCGGCTGCTTGCGGGAGAAGGGGCTGCGGTTCGTCTTGATTTGTGCAAAGCTCTTCGCGCACGAGGCGCGCGCGAAGCAGTCGTACACCTTGGTCGACTCCTCGCCCAGGGAAGAGATGCGCTCGGCACGGTTGTCGGCGCCCTCGGACGGGCGAATCTCATGCCCGGCCGTCTCGCTCACCCACTGCTTTTCAATGTTGCTGTCCTCGCCCTTGACCAGGATCCAGATGTTGTTGTAGTTGAGCACGCGAATGTGCCACGGGTAAGAGGAGCGGGTGCACACCATCAGCAGTGACAGAATCTCATCCGTGACAACCACGAGCGGGTAGCGCTGCGCCTCGCCCATGATCTTGCGCAGCTCCGGATCCTCCGTGGTGAGCCCACGCATAAAGTAGTCCTCCTCGTACTTGGATTCGTCGAGCGGCAGCGGGCGTGCGCACGTGGCTGCCTCGATGCCGGTGTTGTAGATCGGTGGGGTACCATAGAGGCCGAGCTCGATCACCTTGGGTAGCGCGCTCATGCGGAGTTTCGTCATATCCGTCTGCTTCATCACGTGCTGCACCACAGCCATCGCAGAGGCGTTGTAAGTGTTTGGCAGCTCCGTCACCTTGCGGCGGTTGCGGCGCTGGTTGTTGTTGCGGCTGTCCTTGCCGCCCTTCTTGCCGGCCGCCAACTTCGCGTTACGCGGGCCGTTGTTGCGCGGGTTGAACATGACTGTCTTCTCGCGCTCCGTGCGCAACGCGTTGAGACGGGCGTTGTCCTCCACCTGCTTGAACGCCTTGCGCTTGTTGGCCGCCACGGCTTCGTCGTCGCTATCGCTGTCGCTCACATCCGCCTCTTTCTTGTAGGTGAACCAGTCCAGCGCCTCCAGCGGGTCCGCCTTGGAGTAGAGCTCGAAGGGGGCGCCGTCGTCCAGCTTCATCTCCCCCTCGGGAGGACCCCAGGAGAACTGGGGGTTGATGTACAGCTCGGGAAGCTCAAAAGACATTTTCTCTTCCGCTTAGGACGGTGCAAGCTATGCGCGCGTGCGTGTGTCCGTGCAAGCAGAAGCAGAACTGAGGAGGGGAGGGACGAAGCGCGGCGTGTGTGTATGTGTGTTATTTCACTTGGATGCGTGAAATAAAAGGGGGAAGATGGGGCTACTGCGGTTGTGCGTCCGTGCGTGGAGGTCGATGCAGGACAGAGGGGTATAGAGGGGGTGGCGGTGGTGCGCAGGGATGGTCAAGAGGAGGGTGGCAAGCGGACAGGTATGGACAGCGTTTTCGCACGAAGGGGGGATGCTGCCGTCTCTTCAGCTCGCAGGGTTGAATGACGATTATATGGAAGAAGAGGGGTGGGTGGAGAGGAGGAAGGGGCTGCGTGGCATATCCTTGCGCAGGAGCCCCCCCCCGATCACAACTGGAGAGGGCGGAAAAGAGTAGGAAGGCAGCGGTTCTCTGAAGAAAACACTCTTTTCGAGCCTATACCCACCCACCCCCTCTGAGCACGGCCGCCCCACCAGCGAAGAAGGTGAGCCGTGATAGCGGCGTATGACCAGGGCGCGACGAAACCGTGCCGATTACTTCTTGTTTCGCTTTCGAGGATGGCGATGGTAAGAACACCACAAGAGATAAAGAAGAGTGAAAAGCACGTTGGCCCACCGCTACAGCAAGAGGGCGGAGGGAGGGGAGAGTGGAAGCACACGCACACGCAGAGTATGTACACATCAACACGTGAGCAGACCGTCCACAGACGGCGACCGGTGTGCGCCAACTGAAGCGAGAATGCGAAGAAGTAGTCGCAAGAAGGCATCATGAGTGCCTTTTCGTTTTCGCCTCTCGATACCTGCACAAGTAATGTCTCTGCGTGCAGCCGCTTATTTGAACTTCTTGGAGGCATTAGAGGTGATGCTAGCGATGCTGCCGTTTGGTGGCTGGGGAGCGGTGCTGCCGTTCAGCGGTGACGTCAGGTCCTCGCGAGAGCTGTGCGGGGTGCTGCGCGAGAAACCCGCAGTGCGGTGCCCGTCGTATGCTGATTTGAGCGACGGGGACGAAACAGTCGAGAAGGACAAGAAGTTATCGCTCGAGTCCTCCGCGTGGGACGCCGCAGCAGCCGACTTCAGCCACGGGTGCTGGAGCAGCTCGTCCGCTGAGGCCCGCTTCATGACGTCGCGCTCGAAGCAGCGGAAGAGGAAATCGCGGCACGGGTCCGACGTCTCCGCTGGGATCTGCGGGATGTCGTTAGTCGAGCCCACATAAAACATGGCGGAGTAAACGTTGTCGAACTCCTCTCGCCACGGTGGCTCGCCACCGTTGAGCATCTCTACGACGGTGCACCCAACAGACCAGATGTCCGCCTTGGTGCCGTACGCCTCGCTCCGAATGACCTCCGGCGCCATCCAAAACGGGGACCCCACCAGCGTGCCACAGCCCACCTGGCTGGAGTTTGCTATGTTCGCCAGTGACTTGCTGCATCCAAAGTCCGCCAGTTTCGCCACGCCATAGCCGTCGATGAGAATATTCTCGCCCTTGATGTCGCGGTGCACAACACCCTTGTCGTGTAGGTACTGAAGCCCCTTCAAGATCTGGAATGTGTAGAGTTGCATGACAGGCTCCGTGAGGTGCGTGAATTTCTTCACAATGGAGGTCAAGCTGCCCCCGACGGCGAACTCCATGAACACCAGCATTGTGTCTTGGATCGTGTGTGCGCCAAAGTAGCGGATAATGTTCGGGTGGGACAACTCACGCAGCATGTTCACCTCCGCCTCCACGCTTGCCAGAGCCTCGGGGCTCTCGCTAACGACGTTCACGTACTTGACGGCCACCATCTTGCCGTTTGTGAGAATGCCGAGGTGCACGGTGCCGTAGCTGCCTTTGCCCAGCGCTGGACCGCAGCTGAAGGTCTCCATCTCCTCCACACTGAGAAGGGTACCTTGCTGCATGTTCGGTGACATAGCCGGATGCACGTTGGATGCGTCGTCGCCATCGTCGTTGCTGTACGAGGCGACGCTGCTGTGCGACTGCAAGTGTGTATCGCCGTCGAAGCCGGTCCCGCTGAAGAAGAACGGCCGCAGAATCCGGTGTGTCTCGAAGCGGTAGCGCTCCTGCTTCTCCAGGTACTCGATCCGCATCCGGGCAATGGCGTTGAGGATGTTCTCCCGTTCCATTGCGTCGGTGCATGCGTACACCTCAAACTTCAGGTCGTGGATGCGGTTGCGAATCTGGGTCATGGAGCAGCGCAGGGCGTCGATAGAGACGTCACCTGTGGCCGTCGTCTGCTCCTGCGTAAAGAGCACGTTGCGCCAAAAGTTGACGAAGAGCGAGATGACGAAGGCCGCCGCGACGACGCGGAACAAGTCGGTGCCTTGCGTGCAGCTCGTGTACACCCCGGTGCGCACCAGCACCACGTACAGGATGATGGCAAGGTACACGAGGAAGGGCTGCATCAACAAGAACATCATGAATCGGTTCACGTTCTTGTACGGCGTCGCCGGAAAGCATAACAAGAAGGCGAGCCGGATGAACTGAAAGAAGATGCAGTTGAAGACCACGCACATCGGGTTGTTGTAGAAGACC
The DNA here is from genome assembly GCF_000002875.2 of Leishmania infantum JPCM5. NCBI lineage: Eukaryota > Euglenozoa > Kinetoplastea > Trypanosomatida > Trypanosomatidae > Leishmania > Leishmania infantum. The sequence continues at coordinate 1,105,833 of NC_009414.2, forward strand.
TTCCACATAACCGTTTCCCACATCTGCGCCGCGAAGTGCACAAACATGTTCGACGCTCGCACCCGAAGATCCATGTGAGGGATAAACATCTGGTTCGTCAAAATGCTCGAGGGTGCCATGACACCCATCGACAAGAAGGAAATGATGGAGATGGCGACCCAGATGTCCTGCTGCATCAGTTCGTACGTGGGCACGTTGCGCAGCAGGGTCGGCCACGCAATCGCGTCCACCACAGACGACATGAGCGGCGCTAGAAAAATGAAGTTGAGAATGGTCAGCACCGTGTAGAGCTTCTGCACAACATCTAGCAAATATGGGTGCCTGCGGCGCAGATACGATATCAGCCAGCTGCCCCGCTTTTTCACGTAGAGGAATGTGAAGAGCCACACAATGTAGAGGATGCCGACCTTTCGGGGGCGACTGATCGGTGTCTGGTGGTGCGGCATGAGCAGCCCCATCCCGCGCAGAAGCATGCCAGCCACCGACGGCAACGGCGCTGGTAGCCCCGGGTGAAAGGCGGCCATGGTGTTCAGGAGGTGGATGATGATGAATCTGCAGAAGGAGAAGTAGTTGACGGCGCTGTAGCTCAGCTCATCCCACGTTAGGGTGAGCTGCAGTGGACACGGCGTCCGAATATCGCTCCACCACTTTTTGTATGTGTACCCCCACATAGTCAGCAGGATGTGAAATGTGCCAAAGCAACAGGCAATGCCGAAGAGCGTCATCCAGATCATGTCGCGCCGCGTCGGCTGGTCAGCTGGCGGGTCGTACGCCTGGCGCATCCAGTACAGGTTGATGAACTGGCGGCGTGAGTCGTAATCGTGGACGACGTCATCGGGGCACGTCATGTCAGGCCGGAGGTTCGCCAGGGCCCGCTTGCGCAGCAGCGCGTCGAGACGGCCCATCGGCTTCATGGTTTCGCCGCCCTCCGGGTCGGCCGGTGCCGCCTCGCTGTCCTCGCCGCCGATGTCGTCATCGCTGGCGCTCAGGCAACGGAAGTGGAACCCTCGCGCGTTCGGCGCGAGGTAGAGGCGCCCCTCCACCAGAAGCTCGTTCGCGCACGACATCCCGGAGACACCGCGTAGCTCGATGATGCCCTCCTCCTTCACCTCCACCAGGCCCTTCAAAACTGTGTTTCGCGGGTCGTTCACAACAAGGGTGCCCTCGATGATGATGTGGCGCGCTGCCATCACTATGCCATAGGCCAGCACAAGAGTGGAGCCGACCCGCACGATGATTGTGTCCTTGATGGTGATGGGGACAGACTCCGTGACACGCGTGTGGCTGTGAACGAGGGTGAGCTCGTCAAGCAAGAAAGACGCCGGGCTGCGCACGTATACCTTTTCGCTGAGCGCCAAGCCGCTCCGCAGGGGCGGTACGCTGCGACGGTTGTGCCGGCAGAGGTGCGGCAGCGTCTCCGGATCGGCAAAGATGCAAAACGTCTGGTGCAGCAGCTCCCAGTCCGCCGAGTCCTCCAGCTTCACCACCGCGCCGCTGATGGTGCCGCCTGCCGGCACCTGCACACATCCACGCAGCACAAGCCGCCCGCTCACCGTTAGACGCTGCGACGTCGGCAGATACACTTCACACGCTTGCGTCTCCACGGCCGCCGGGCCGCTAAAGATGCTTTTGTTGAAGGGGTCCAACGAGGAGACGATGCCCTTCGCAGTGGACGAGCCGCCGCGCGCGCTGGCATCGACCGCCTCGTCCAGGCGGAAGGTGTCGATCACAAACATGGTCGCATTTCGCGACACAAAAGACGCCATGGCGAGCGGCAGCGAGTAGCCGGACAACTTGGTGAGGGTGCGACGGAAGTTGAGGGCTTCGCCGGACATGTTGCCGTACAGCGCTGCCACGCCGCCGATTTGCAGAATCATGTTGCCAGTGAAACGCACCGTGACAAAGTCGGCGAGGAGGCGGCCGAGAAATGTCACCTTGGCGAGCCCGCTAGAGGTCACGAAGTTGGCGTTCGTCACGTGCACTAGGGTATCCTCGCCAAAGTGCGTAGTGCCGTAGGCGATGACGGAGATCGGGTCGGTCATACCTACGCCGAAAAGAGCGCGAATGGAGCCTGTCACCGTGAGCGAGTTGAGCACCACGTCATCCCCCAGCAGCCGCACCACGCCATCGCCCGAGACGGTCGCCGAAACGAAGACACACCCCTTCATCAGAGTCAGAACAGATCGCTCCTCCACCACCACGGCGCCGCCAAGGTGCATCTTGTGGGTCGTGAGAAGCGTTCCACTCTTCAGCGTCACGGTCGAATCTGCAAAGCTGGAGGCATCGGTGAGGTTGATCTTTCCCAACAGCAGCACTGACCCACCTTGGAAGATGAAGCGGCCAGTGAGCAGCGCGTAGGATCGCTCGTCGAGCGCCATGATGCGAATGACGCCCCCTGGGTAGTTCGTGATCGCGTTTCGCCGCCCAGCAGAGAGAACGCTGCTGATGCTGTCCACTCCCATGCTCGAGACGGCTAGTGTCAGGTTTCCGTAGTTGTGGATCGCCCCGTCTCGTTCCATGGACAGCCGCTGCACGTCGATCGTCATCTCGCCGTAGTTGTAGAGCGGCACCGACAGCAGCCGCGTCTCGTAGCCTTGGGTGGTGATCTTCGCGTACCCGGTGCAATTGATGGTGCCTCTGCCAGAGATGCTGCCTCCAGACCAGAGGAAGTACGACACATTCAGGCTGCGCTGGCGCAGGTTGAGGTTTCCCTTGTCTTGGACATTGAGCCGCGAGACGGAGGCGGACTGCAGCAGCTTGACGTCCTGGTCTATCAGCACATTCGGGCTGTCGTTATCGATTACGACATCCGCACCCCGCTCTACCAATAACGTCGACACCAGCACGTACATAGGGGAACCTTCGCGGTGGTAGCACACGTGATAAATACCGCGCTTGTGGAATGTGCCGAAGAAGCTCACTCGAGAGCTGCTGCTGAAGAAGAGGTCGACGAAGAAGACGTTCTGCGACGTGAAGTCGGCGCACAGCTCATCCGTAATGACCACCGTGTCGCGCTCCGTCAGGTTGGTGCCGTAGATGGTGCCGGAGAACTCTAGGTCCGCGTGAACCTGTGGCGGATCTGTCGAGACCCCTTCTGGGCCCGCCACCTCGTACGAGTCCATCAACTTCACGCTCAGAAATGGCAGCGTGTCTGGATAGGGCACGTAGCAGAGGGTCTGCATACCGCCACGGTGTGGGGTAAAGCGGTAGACGCTGCCGCGGACGTCCCAGCGGCTGCCACGCACAAAGGCGCTGCGCGTGTGCAGACACGTGTACCCCTCCATCACGCGAAGCCGTCGCTCCAGCTCGGCCTTGTCAGAAACGGTGCTGGAGGTGCCGGCGAGAGGGATGGAGATGGGCCCACCGGTGACGAGCACTTGCTGCGACGGGTTCCATCGTGCCTCGTCCAGCTGCAAAAATGATTTTTTGCTCACAAAAAAAGGGTCTCCGGCGAGGCAGTTATTCGGCAAGTCCTGCACCCCGAGCCTGCCCAGCTGCTCGAACAAGGAAAAGGGCAGACAGGGGACGATGAGGGCTGACGTCTGAGCCGGCAGCACCCACTTCCCACTCGCAAACCTCACCTTCACGGCATGCCCATTCGGGCTAACCTCGATCTCGCTATGGGAAAGAATATCTTTCACAAAGCGCCGCCACGTCAGCCACGCCTTCGTGTGATTGAACGCATGTGCCGCCGCCTCGCCTTGCGCCGCCGGCTGCATGCGGCGCACGAAAGTCCCGGCGTCGTCGACAAGGCGAACGTTGCTCGTCAGGATGGACATCATGATGGAGCGAACGAGCGTAATGTTCGTCGGAAACGTTGGGATGGACACCTGAATGGAGAAGGTGCTGCCGCCGCGCTGCAGCATCTCCTCCGTAAGGCCGTGGTACACGGAGCCGCGGTAGTGGACTGTTGTGGCCTCGGCAAACAAGATCGGGCCCATCGCCGCTTGGCCATCGGATCCTGAGAAGTTGTGCAATGGAGGCCCAAAGTCTGCCCACAGCATGTGCAGGAGTTGCAGCAGCAGAAATATGAACGCTGCCCGTCGCGGCGATGCGCGCCTGCCGAGGTAGCGACCGTGCGAAGCGGATGTAAGTTCATGCCCATCAAAGCATGGCGAAGCTGACGATGAAGTCAGTGATGCGGGATGCGATTGCGGCCGGTGCGGACCAGATACCTTTCCCGCGCACGGTGGCGGGGACGACTTGGAATTATAAGATGCAGCTAAACGGGTCGCCTTCGCCAGGGGCGCGGCATTCACATCGACACATTCGTGTACGACACGCGGGGCCTCTATGACCGCCGGCGTGGTGATGCTGCTCCGTGGCGAGCAGCCCATCTCAGACTCGGACTCAGTCACATAATTCTGCCATAGCAGCTGCCTTAGGCGATGGCGCAGCGTCAAAAGCACAATCGACTGCCATTGACTCATTGGCGGGCGTGGGGGGGGGGGGGAACGGGGATGGCGAGGGAAGGGTGCCGCGCCGAATGCTTTTCGACACGCTGTGCCGCAGCGGTCGGTGCAAGCCAGAACACACGCGAACGCACTCCTCAACCATGCACAGCTCGTATATGCGAGTGGGGAGGACGAGGGGGGGGGGCGTTTGTGCGTCTTCGAACGAAACACTTCCGTTTTCTTACCTCTACCCCCTATTCCCTCCCGCGCGCGATCACTCTTTGCAGATGACGATAAAGGCGATTCGTGACAATCCCAGCGAACCAACGAGCTAACGAGCGAGCCAGCCAAATAAAAAAAATGAAAAATGTAAGCAAAATCGCCGATATAAAGTCGAATCGAAAATCATAAATGATAATAAAAAGAAACAAAGGCCGTGGCCAAACCCGCGATCAATGCGCAAAGCCCGAATTGCGGACGATGGGTGATCGACCCTCCTTTCCTGTGGCAAAGAGCCCCTATGGCGTGTGTCCGTCCCTCGACAAGAGTTGGCTAGACCCCCTCGTCGGTCGCCTCAGCGGCCTTCCCCGAGACGAAGCGACCAGCTGAACTCAACGGAAGAAAAACAAGCAAGGAGAGAGAAAGACAGCAAACAAGAAGGATGGCAATGTCAGGCAGCGAGTGCTTCCTCTTTGAAGTCATGCACGCAGAAAGTGTGTGTGCGTGTGCGTGTGCGTGTGCGTGCGCACCTAAAGCGGTCTGCCGTGACGATGATTGCAATACCAAACGTGATTACCTTCTCCGCTTGGTGCGCACCCACACCAACAGCTTGCGTGCGTTGCCTCAAAACAGAGGAGGCAGTTGAGACCACCTCTCCAGCACCAGTGTACCGGCACAAGCGGCAGTAGCAGCAAAGAAGGAGTTGACGAGAGAAGGAGAGCGAGAGAGCGCGCGCGAGGAAAAGACACAGGCAGAGAGCGTTGGGTGGGGGGGGAGGGCAAGCAAAAAAAAATGAGCCCAGGACAGAAGAGGTGAGTGGGCTGAAATGGCTGCGTCTTGAAGTTTGCTAGAAGAGGTAGCTTTCACAACCACAGAGACGGTGCATGGAGTGAAGGGACACGCAATCCACAACAGGAGGGGCCGAGAGGAGAGAAAGAAAGAGGTAAATAGTGCTGCAGGTGAAGCACGAGGCCGGGGGATTGGGTGCAGGGAAGAAGCTTCAAGCGCTAGAAAGGCAAAAACACAACCGAAGCAGGACACGTGAGACGGCGGAAGACTGACACAACAAACAAATGAAGGGAGAAGCAACAGAGCGTCGGCACAAGGTGCGAAAGAGGGGAGGGGTGGGGTATAAAAGACAAGAAGAAATCAAAAAGAAAGAGCACGTCCACTTCGTGCTCGCACGGTGATGCTCTCTTGCACCTCTGCTTTCTCTTCTTGCTGATGCGGCGGCTTTGCTAGAGGTTTGTTTTCGTCTTTTGTTTGTCCCACCCCACAACCATCAGCCCGTGCGTATGGACGTGTGTGGGCGTGTATGCCTGTGTGTGAACTGCACAGTCCACGCACACACACACACACGCACGCAGAGAGAGAGGGAGCGAGGGAGAAAAAAAACGAGGCCCAAGAAAGCGAGAGCGCACGGAGGCAGGAGCACACCGACACACCAGGAGAGGGAGGTAGGAGAGAGAGAGAGAAAAGGGGGCTAAAACCCAAAGGAAGAAGCAGAGGAACAAGGACGCCGACGAAGCACCGAAGAGATACAAGAGAAAAGGAGAGAGCAAGACAACTCACGCACGCACACAGCGCGCGCAAACGTCCAAAGACGTGCGTGTTTTTTTTTGATAATGATGTGAAGAAGGCACGAGAGGGAAAGATAAAGGAAGGAGGGGCCTGGCAAGATAAGAAGCTGTGCTGATGGTGACGTGGAGTGTCGTATGAAAATAATACAAACGAAAACGACAAGTGAGCAAAACAGCAGAGTGGAATGACAGTGCCACCTTGTAGTGCTTCTCTTTAGTATTAGGCTCACTGAGGCAACACACTGCCGGCAGCGCAGACGATATGTCTTCCGTGTGTTCGTGTAGATATATATATGTATGTGCGCGTGTGTGTGTGAGTATGCGTGTCTTTAGGGCTTTCGTTGTTTGTGTAGGTGTGCTGCCTGTTTGTTGGTACTTTTTCCCTTTCTCTCTGTGTGTTTCGAGGCTTCGCTGCATTTGCGAGTGTGTGGGTACGTTGATGTGCACGCGAGTGGGTAAGGTGATACGGTGAAGGGTGGCCGCGAGAGTGGTAGAAAAGGAAAAAAAAATAACGTTACAGCAGATAAGAGAGACATGAACGAGAATCCAAGGAAAAGACAGAGAGACAGATGGAGAGGGTGGGGGAAGATAACTTGGTGCAGCCCAAATACATGGTGGCACAGAAGAGACAGGATGACGTGCGTGCCAGCACTCAAGCAAACAGCGCCCGCGCCCATGCGTCTCACCCCTTCGCACGAAAAAAAAGCATAAATGCGGAAGAAGACACTGCCATGAAAAGGTGGAATGAGCGGCTGATTGCTTCACTGGCAGCGAGCCGTCACCCGACTTATTAGGTGCGAGGACAAGCTTCCAGGGTGGTGAAGCGATCCTTGCCAGCTCTTGCGCTCTCTTCCACCTTCTCATTACCGGTGTGCTGTCGCTGGAACCGCATCGCTTCTGACAAGTCCCACCTCGCCGTCTGATTGAAGAGCGTGTTGAGAGAACACAGCTGACCTGAAGACGCCATATACAACGCAACGGATCGTTAAGCACATGAGCAGAGGCGAGTAAATCGCTGAGGCGCTTCGTTCGACTTTTGCTGTGGCTCTTATCGTTTTGTGTGTGTGTGTGGGGGGGGGGGGGGGCAGAGCCGCTAACACAGCGAGGGAGACGCAGAGCACCAATCGATGAAGACGACTGCGGAGATGAGGCAAAGGAGGGCGAGATGTGTTGCGCACCAGCACACCCCTATTAATCTATACAAGCATACTCAAACACACACACACACACACAGGGGGGGGGACGAGGTGAGGTGAGGGATGTTCAAGACCGAGCAAAGGGAGAACGACAACGAGAGGTGGGTGGAAGAAAGGCACAAAGGAGAATGCACAAAGCGACAATAAAAAAAGTAAAAAAAAAAAACGCAAGACAGCCAAGCAGCGAAATCGCCAATCATGACGAGTACAGGGGGACACACCACACACATACACACATACGCACACATATGCACCTTCGCGCAACACGCGAGGCACAGAAAGACAAAGGACGCCTCACAGAGCCCTCGCGCATACGCGCTCACGGACAGGGCGAAAAGCGAACGCGTCAGGTGAAAGAGGGGGTGGCGGAGGGAGATGAAGGCATTCACAGTGATGAACAAGGAGGCGTCGCAGATGGCACGTCGCTACCGACAGCGGCAATGGGAATGAGTTATTAAGGAGGTCCTGTTTTCAGTTTTTCCTATTCAATGATGCTGCGGAGAAGCCGCTCGAAGAGGTTGGAGCTGCGGCGGTGCTGCTGATTAGCGTAACGCGCCTGCAGTTCCATGAGCTCATGCGTGGTGCGCCGCAGCGCCTCGTCGCGCATCATTTCCTTCTGTATCGTTCGCTCTGTGAGCTCCTGCAGTGCCGTCATCGCGCTGTTCTCGCGCTCGCGCAGTTCCTTGTTGCGCAGCTCCGTCTGCCGAAGGACGGCAGCGCCCTGTTCACGCTCGGCATTGATCGCCTCGAGCAGCCGTTTCATCTTCTTCTTCTCGTCCTGCTCCCGCTGCAGCTGCGCCTCCAGCTCGCGCTGCTTTGCTGCCTGGATGTCAAGCTGGTCCTTTTCCGCCTTGACGAGGTCTTGATAGCGCTCCGGCAGATGACAGCACGGCTCGAGCCCCAGCGCCTCCATTTGATTGATGAGCCGCGCACTCAGCGTCGCCATGTACTGCAGCATCGCGTTCTTCTCAAGCAGCATTTCATCCTTCATCTCCAGCTCCGTGTCTCGTTCCTCCAGCTGTTCCTCGAAGAGCAACCGCTCGGTCGTGGGTGACTCCGTTGCCTCCGCCTTCTGGCGCGACTGCAGCACAAGTAGCTCCACGAGAAGCTTGCGGTTATGGGAACGGAGCTGCCGTAGCAGCGTGCTGTACTCCTCCAGCGGCACCCCCTCCACCGGCTGCGAGCCGCTCGACGACGTCTCTGGCGGTGTCTCGCCGGCATCGCGTAGCAGTGTCTTCAGCTCCTGAATATATTTTTGATCATTTTCGTATGCCGACACCGCTTTTGACAGCTGCCTCTCAAGCTGAGCGATCAGGCCATCCCGCACCTCAATCTCCTGCTCCTTGAAAAGCAGCACGAGCGCGGCGTCTGCGCTGCCAGCAGTCAGCAGCGACTCCTCCGTGTGACTCTCAGCGCTGGAGCTCTCCCGGTCCGACGTGGAGGCGTCTGGGCGAGCAGGCCCGCCCCTGGTGTTGCCACCGTGACTAGCCTCGGCCTCCTTATACTCCGTGGCGCACCCGGGTGTCGCCTGTACGGGGATGCCGTAGAGCGTGAGCGTGCGCTCGAGCTGCTGAATGCGTTGCACGAGTGCAGCCCTGTCACGGCTGCTATCCGACAGCTGGCGGTTCAGCTTTTGAATCATTTTCTTGTACGCCCTCTGCATCGCCTTTGCCTTTGGCCCCATCTTGTGCACACCGTCAGCAGCGTTGCCGGAGTCACCACGCCCCTGCTCACGTGAGGCGTTGCCGCCCAGGTCCTCCGTACCTTCCCCCACGTCCTCCGCAAGGATGCGCTTCAGGGTCTCGGGGCTGTCCAGCACGTTGCGACGTCGTGCCATGGACTCGCGCACGCGCGCCTCGTTCACACGTCTTAACTCTGCCTGCAGTTCGTCTCTCTGACTGCGCAGCTCGTCGATATCCGTCTGCATGAGCAAGCGAAGGCTCTCAAGCTCTTCGGGGTCAACCAGCTCAGCCCGCTTCTCACGAAGCTCCTGCAGCTCCTCGTTTGACTCGCTGATCTCCACACCGGCCTGGACAAGCTTCTCGTGCAGCCGCTCTGCCTCCTGCTGCAGCTTCGACACCTCCTCCATTCGATCGCGCGCCAGCATCGAGGCGCGATCCAGCTGGGTGGACAGGTCGACTACCTTGTTGTAGTTGCGCTCCACCTCACCCTGCAGGCGGGCCCGCATCTCCTCCACCTGCGAGACATCAAGAAAAGTCTCCGGAAAGTCGACGTCCGCTTGCACCGTGCCACCGAATGACCGCACCTGCGTTGTGAGCGCGTCGATGGTGGCATGTAGGCGGGCCGTGTCGTTGGCACGCGAGGCGAGAATGGCGTCCTTCTCCGCGAGTTGCTGTAGCGCGCGCACGAGATCCTCGTTCGTCCCGCCGCGGGCGTTGTCGAGCTTCCGCTGGAACTCCTCGACCAAGCGCTCTTGCGCCAGCTTCATCTCCATCAGGCTCTTCGCCTCTTGGTGCTTTTGCTCCTTGATGAACTGCGTGATCTCCTTCGAGTGGATCTCATCATGGTACCCGATCTCCTCTTGCTGCTGGTCCTGCAGGTTTTCGATCTCCACCTGGTAGACCTCCTTGAGGTTGCGGATCTGCTGCTCGCTCGCCCCGGACGCGGTCAGCTGCTGCAGCTCCGCGGCGAAGCGCTGCTCAAGGTCGCCGCGATCGCGCTGATAGCGCTCAAGCAGCTCCTGCCGCTCCGCGTCGCGGCTGGCGATCTGCACCTCCAACGAGCTGATTCGCTCATCCCGCTCACTCAGCAGACCCATGAGCTTCTTCGACAGCTTCACGTAGTCCACCGTAACAGACATCTTCGCTTCCACCTTGACGGCCATGGCACGCAGACCAAACTGAAGCGTGTTGGTTGTTTCGTACAGGTGCTCGCTACTGGGGCCAACGGTGAGGATGATCGAGGTGCGGCTACGCCCGCCGATCGAGTCCTGCAGGATGCGTGTCAGCTTCGCATTGCGCCACGGAACGTGCTTCGTGCCGGCTGAGAGGGAGCTGACGACGTGGCCGAGAGCCAGGAGAGATGCGTTGATCGTCTTGGCCTCATCCTTGCGGATCGGGTCGGCGTTGGTGATGCCAGTCTTGCTAAAGCGCTCGTAGCCGGCCAGATCGATGAACGTGATCTTGCCGCGCAGTTTACCTTTGCTGATGTCCTCCATGTCCTCAGACGTGACGTAGACGATCATGGCGGTGTGCCCGCGGCTCGACTCCGCGTTCATGGCGGTTGACCCGATGACGCGGCGCGCATTTCCCTCGTTGTAGAAGCGCATGAAGTCCTTGGAGCTCGCCAAGGCGTGGGAGGTGCACCCTGTCAGCGACACCCCGTTCTCCTCGTCGTAGTGGATCTCCACCCGATCCTTGCCCTCATGCACCATCAAGTCACCAAGATTATCGCGGTAGATCTGCACGAATTGGCCCGTCACCACGTACGTTCGCGTCGGGTCGCTCGCCTCGTTGGCTTGGATCTTCTCGAAGATGTACTTCGCCGCACGGGGGATGATGCCGAGGTGATGGGGGTCGGTGTTGCACATGGTGTAGGACTTCCCAGTGCCGGTCTGGCCGTAACACATCAGCGCGGAGCAGAAGCCGTTGAAAGCATGGTCAATGCACGGGATCGCGACGGATTCGAACACTTCCGACTGATCGGCGAGCGGGCCGAAGCTGCCGTCAAAGTCGTAGTGGCGCTCATCTTTGACGACGACGCGCTTGTCCTCCAGAGTGACGAGCGCGTGGCCGCCTTCCTTGTAATCTTTCTTGATGGTGGGGCGCAGTCGACAGTACACAAGGCACCGAGAGAGGGCCTGGCCGTCGTCGTTGTCGCAAACATCGATGCCGCTGCCGCTGGTGCGCCTGTTAGTCGGCGTCTTGGCCGACTTCTTCTTCGCCTTCGTGGCAGCCGATGTTGTCGAAGTTGGCGAGGCGGCCGCTGCTGAGCCGTCGTCGACTTCGTCTAACGCATCGCCGACGCGAAGACGTGAATCTTCGCCTTCCACCGCCGATCCGGCGGCTACGCTCACCTCACCAGCGGAGCTCATCAAGCACCGTTAGCCGGGGAAGGGTGGGTCGTTGTATCTTCTCTGAAGGCGGGCAAAAAAACTGCAGTGTGCTGCGCAGCTGCCCGGGAAGTTGGCACGTGCGCTCGATAACGGAGCGAATGCGGAGCGGAGTGCACAAGACACACGCAGCAAAAAAACTGAGAAGTCAAAACAAAACAGCACCTCGGCTGCACGGAGGAAATGAGGAAGAAGAGCCCACTCAGAGGGAGACGCGAGTGGGAGGGAGATGAAGATGCTGTCGGTGAGGTGTGGTCTTGCCGTCCTTCTCCGTGCGTATGGGAGTGTCTTCGCCAACAGAAACGAAAAAGTGCAAAAAAAAAGAGGTTTGCTCGCGCTTCTGTATCTGTGCGTAGGTGTGCGCGTGTGTGTGTGTGCGGAACACAGCGTTTGTGGTCCCTTTCTGGCGCAAGAAAGGGCGAATCAACAGGCAACAGGCGAATACGTTCTCAATGAAGACCCCATGTGTTGCGTCAACGTGTGCGTGTGCTCGACTCTCCACCTGCCCTTTCCGTCTCGGCAGGGCTCAAGCGTCGGGCCCTCACTCGTGTATGTATGCAGGTGTGGAGAAGATTATGAGGGAATAGGAGCGTGAATATGGTGAAAGGTGCTTCTTTCTGCTGTCGCTGTACTTGCTCTCGCGCATATGGGCACCTAGCAGGGCGGCAGCGAGATAAGTGGCAGCCGCGATGCTTGCCCACTCCTACTTGCAAGCAAGCACACACAGACCAAGAAACGCGAATGCACACATGATCGGTGGCAACACGTTCAAAGAAGTGAGCCCAGAAAAAAAGAGAGGAGGGTGAGAGGGGGTATGATAGACGGGGAAGGAGGGGGGTATGAGGAGAGGAAAAGTCGTACAAAGAAGGCTTTGACTTTCTCACATGTGCAGGCAGCACAATGTCATAGAGGCTATTCGCAGAGATGTCATGAGGGCCATGGAGAGGAGGGGGAGAAGGGAGACATGCTAGCTGAGCCTGTGTCGCCACCAGGAAAAGTGCCCTCACCCAAGAAAAACGAGACACGCAGCAATCTTCGTAGGTGGCGAGGTCCTGTACATACGCAATACACACACGCGCGCGCATATGTAAGTACGATAAGAGACGACTTCTGTCTGCGCGACATCTTTCGAGTCGCTTTTCTTTCTTTCTTTGTTGTTGCTTCGCACGAGTGATCCAGTCGAATGTGACTCTTTTCGACGTGTGCGTGTGCGTTTTGCGTTCGCAGTGACGTGACAACGGACGTGAGGGTCCTAAAGAGGCGAGTGATGCGTCTGGCATTCCTCGTCACAAGGCGGGATGCCTCCGTCCTGGGAAAGGGGGAGCCGCCAATTGGACTCCGTGGGCACGTCGCCCCGCACACGGCACGCAGCTGCTCAATACAGCATGCCACAGACCTTCGTGCGGAAGGTAGGCCGAACTATTCGACCCTCTCGCACGGGCACTCCTCAGCAGCTGCAGAACCGTTTTCGCTGTCCAGCCTGCAATTTGAGCAACCGTCATCACTAACCTCTTCATCATCGCCCTCCTCGTCACCTGATCCTGTCACGCTCACTCGCCAACGTTTTCGTCGTCCTTTGATCACTTGCTGAGCGCGGCGCGTCGGCAGCGCGCCGTTGATCGCCTGTGCCCAGTTTGGAGTCCCGGCGGCGCGCAGCTTCTCATACTGAATGAGCACCTCCACCAAGTGATTGATCGTCAGCACCTTGCACCGGTTGCCGAGGACAACACTCTCCTTGATGGGCAACCGAGCCGTGCGCACGCCGTGGCGTTGCGCGGAGGCGTAACTCAAACCCTTGTGCGCGTTGTGGTCGACGAAGGCACCGACAATGTACGCCGTATCTGGCTCGATGCTGGTGAGAGTGTCCGGCGAGTCAGCGGTGAGGAAAACGACTTGACTCGGCGCAAAGAGTTCACTCCAGTGCTGCACCTGCGTCACACTAGGTGGAAATCGGCGGAAGCCCTCGTAGTTGTTGAGAGCCTGCAGCACTTTGGCTTGGGCGGTCGCGTCGTGCTCGGTGTCACTGGCCTCCTTGCCCATCAGCGATGTGATGACGGGGCGGAAGGGAAAGCCGGCAGTGCGCAGGGCGCTGTAGCTCAGCATCACCTGCGACACGGTGCTCTTTGTGTTTGCCTCCGTCATGCACCACGCAAAGCTGAGGTCGAAGACAATCGTCGGCACATGAGGATCGGCAAGCTGGGCCTTGCACCGATTCACCAGCGCCGTTTCTGCCTGCCGACGCCTCTCGTGGAGCAGCACCGCCTCAGCGCGGCGAGCCTCCTTCTCTTTCTCCGTCAGGCGCACCCACTGCGCCTGCTGCTCCTTCTGCCGGTCAGCAGCGGCGGCTTTCCTGCGTCCCCTCTTCTCTAACTTCTTCTGCTTCCAAAAGGCGCGCTTCTCTTCTTGGGTCCAGGACCTGCGCTGACGGCGATGTCCTGTAGGTGTGCGATGGGAGGCCTCAGCGACACCATCGCAGGTGTCGCTCGCGTTGGCGTCTTGTGCATTGGCGCCTGAGGTCCGCAGGGAAGACTCGCAAGGCGTCGCCGGAGAGGCAGTCACCGCTGCAGCGCACCGTGACATCATCTAAGGTACTACAGCAGAGCGTCTGAGAAAAGCTACCTCTATAGCTAACTTTTTCTTTCCTGGTTCTCAATCCTACGTATGCGTATGCACCACTTGTGGAGCAAGGCAAGGACAGCGATGGCGTGCGCGCGCCAGATAGATGGGCCACCGCCGTGTCACATATGTCAGCTGCTCCACATTAGCAGTCAAGCAAACCGCGTGAAACAGAAGGAGACAAGGATAGCGGGTGGAAAGCAAGGAAAGCGCACAGCGTGTGCGAGTGGAAGGTGAAATACGTACGAGAGTGTCGAGCACCCTCCTCCTTTGCGAGGGGTAGAAGTGGGAGCGTAGACACGAACACAACCGCGCCCACGCAGACAGGCACATCTTTTAGCCTGCATGGGGTGGCGGCCCAACTGAGGCCACCGTTTGACCCTCCATCACACGCCAAAGACAGAGCCGCACACGTCAGCAACAGCAGCAGCACGCGATTTCATTCATTTTCGTTTTGGGCGAACGCTCCTTAGCGTTCAAGGCTACAACAAGACATGCGATGGCCTCCGTAAGCACGCAAACACATACACACACGCAGAGGCTGAGTTAATAGATGGAACACAGAGAAAACCAGACAGCGCATCGATGCGGAGGAGGGCAAGAAAAGGGAAGGGGTCGGGCGCGCTTCAGCGACAGAAAACATGGCAGCTTCAGTCGAAGCCGAAAAAAAAGAAAAATAAGACCAAGCACATGCGAGGTTTTCCGTCGGCCTAGGCGTTAAAAGCCGAATGCCCCGCGTGATGGAAGATACACAGCAGTGGGATCAGGGATGGCGCTGAGCTCGCAATGCGCACCCCTACGCGCAAGAGGGACATGTCGATGGACGCCAGTTTGTGAGCTTCCCCCTATCCCTCCTCAGAGAGACCTCCTCTCTTCCTCTCCCCGCCATGACCGCTGACGCACGCGAATGCTGACCGACACACACATGAACGTCTCCGTTAAATATTCCGACGGTGTGCGACCCTGAAGACGATAGAAGAAAAAAACATATTCCTAACAAGTGCATCTTTTGCCTTGCAGCATCAACTCGACTTCACCCTGCTCGTCCCCCACCCCCGGGCACGTCACAGGCCCCGTCGCCCGGTGCAACGCAGCGGCCGGCACGTGCATTACGGCAGCGCACCGGCTCGGCCACCTGCGCACGGGCCCTGCCTCGTACTCTACCCACCTCTGCCTCGCAGGTTACCTCACAGCCGCTCCCATCATGCCGGCCGCCCCGCCGGTGCATCTCCCTCGGGGTGGCGCTCCAAGCTCTCCCCCAGTAAGCAGCGAGGGCCGGGCGAGACACGCTTGGGTCACGCTGACACCCTGCCCATCATGTGGGTGGTGCAAACGCGCTCGCTGCCGCAGGTCGCTCCGACGCAACGCCATCTACGACCTGAGCACCGGCATCAGCAGCCATGCATCGCTCTGACTTTCCCACGCCGTAGGTGCCCCTGTCACCACCCGAGGCGGCTCGGCACTGGCAGGAGGGATAGGGGGATAGGGGGGAGGGGCGGCCCGGGGCCATGAGGATGCCACGCGTTGCGGCGTGCCTCCCGTCATCAAGGAGCGAGGGAGGCACACAAAGCACTGAGGAAGAAGCGGCGAGAGAAACAGAGGCGAGAAGGGAAGAAGGAGCTGCTCCGCACACACACACTCACACCATGTGCACCTGTGCCGATGTCTTGTGGGAAGAGAGGATCGCCGTCCCGCGCTACGTGCAACCGTCATCTCCTGGAGAGATCATTGGCACCCATCCATCACCGCCTACTGTCTGCTGTCCATCAAGTCTAATTACCTCGTTGTTTCTCAGATGCTGGTGTACTGAATGTTCGGACGGATACAGGTAGTGCCAGAGAGGTGCACACCGAAGTCAGACGGCATCGTGATGATCACCCGCCCCTGCACGCCAACGGCCTCCGCCGCCTTCACCATTGCCTCCGCCACTACCTCGGCCTTGCGTTCTTCCATCGGCTGGGTGAGAAGATCACCGTGGCGACCAGGAACCATGGCGCACACGCTCGGGCCCGCGCCGGACAGAAAAGCGTACACGGCACCGGCCTCGCGCGCGGCCTTCGCGCACGCGCTGTAGTGCGGATACAGCTTGCGAGAGCGTTGCTGCTCGTGAAGGCAGTCGCTTGCGTCCGTGAGCATCCGCAGGTCGCCGGTCGAGAGGGCCAGAGTCAAAATTGCTGTGCCGGAGATATTGCGAACGGCATCGCGGAGCGACACTGTCGTCGGTACTAAGTCACGGGTGACGTGGGTGCTGGCCTTCATGAGCTTATGCGGCACGAATAGCACGATGGAAAGGTTCGGCGGGGTGGGCACGTGGTAGGTCATGGCCCTGTCATCGTCCTTCTTGTAGACGAGCTGGATGCCTCCGTAGATAGCCGAGGCAGCGTTGTCGGAGTGACCCTCGATCTTCGAGATGGCGGAGAGCAGCGACTCGTTGTTATGCGTCTCCATTGTAAGGCCGGAGAGCGTCATGCCCGCCACGAACCCCGCCACCGCCGCCGCTGAGGACGAGCCGCAGCCGCACTTGTACGGTATGTTGTTGTGCATGGTGAACTTCAGTGGTGGCATGCTCTTGTGCGCGTACTCCTCGAACGCGATTCGACAGGTCTGCACCACCATATTGTCCTCGCCGGTGCTGATGTACTCTTGGCCCTCGCCGGTCACGGTCATGGAGAAGGTTTCCGCCAACTCTACCGTCAGCTCCATGAAGATGGAGAGCGCCATGCCGAGGGTGTCGTAGGCGGGGCCGATGTTTGCCGTCGTCGCCGGAACGCGAAGGCTGACTTTCTTGGGTAGCGGCGTAGCAGCTTCATCAGACATGGTTGTTGGAGCAGCGTGCTGATTCTGGTTTTGTGCAGAGTGGAGAGAAGGAGGGTGCAGTGAACTACGGTGTTGGATGACAAGAGAGTAGCGTTCGTATGCGTGCGCACGCCAGCCAGTCTGCGAGGAAGCGAGACGGGTTGGCCACAAACGACAAAGAGAAAAACGCGGTAAGTTTGACGCGCCGTCGCCACTCCTCCAGTTCGATTTTGTGGCCACCGACAGCGAGGAACGCAAAGAAGGAAGGAAAAGGAAGAAGAGAAAAAGGCGTGGCCGCTGAGAGACGGAAGAGACACCAGCAGGCAGAGTGGCGCAAAAGCAGGAGCTTCTTTCCATGGTGAGCGGAGAGAAATGAAAGCAGCCACCCAAACGCAAAACGAGCGGTAAGGAGAGGGGAAGAGAGGCAGCGGTAGAGCCACTTGCGGACAAAGATGAGAGGCCTTCCCTACCTCCCGCTCGCCTCGCCTGGAGTCCCGTCCGTCTTTTGCGTTGCTTGCAGTCCCTTTCCTGCACCCAAGAGGGCGGGTCATAGAAAGAGTTGCACATGCCCTGCCCTCTCAGGGGCTTGTCCCACTCGGATGAAAGGATCGCCTATTAGTGGACAGCCTGAGCCGCACACGCACACACTCGCACAAACACAGACACAGACGCAGCTTGAAGAAGGTGCGAGGAGACGGGTGAAAGCGCATCGGTGTGCGCGTGCGGCTCATTTTGTTTATTCTTGGGATCACGATTTGCTTGTTGGACAGTGTTAGTTACACTTTACTTTGCGACAGTGTGTCTCAGCACCAACCCGCACATAGACGGGCCCGTGTACGCAACACCGCGTACAGCGAGTCCTAAACGCGTGCTTGGCGCAGACTCGGTTCACTATGCTCAACTTCTCTCTATCTCTCACACACACGACAGGGGACAAAAAGGAGCATACAAAAGCAACCAAGATGAACAAAAACAAAAAAAAAGAATCTTTTTTTTTTCTTCGTGTCATCTGTCCTTGTTAGCTTTCGCCTGCCTACTCACCTAGAGGAACAGCAACGCAAAACACGCATACAGACACCTACGTCATGGTTAACATCCATCTCTCTTTACCTGCCATCTCTCTCTCTCGCATCTCGTAGCTCGCAGCTCCAAGGTACGTCATCGACTTGCTGGAATCTCTTCTCTACAATTTGCGTGCACATTTAGATGTATGTGTGTGTATGAGAATCTCTTCTTGCCCGGCGCCTTCACCTTCACGCTCCTCCTTCCCTTTCCTCATGAGTTTCTTTTCCCTGCCGTATTGTTTTTTTGTTGTTGTTCGTCTTATGGTCATTGACAGGATCTGAGGTGCAAGAGAAAAGGGAGCGAAGCAAGGCGTGGAAGCCCTGGTGGCGCATACGCACTGGTCAGAACTGACCCTGAAATCCTTTTCTCCTCATCTCCTTTTCGTTTTCACTCACTCGCGCCTCGCCTTCTTTTAGCTGCTGCCTTCTCTTTGCTTCTCTTCAGACCAAAAGGAGGTATGCATGGCCAGCAACAGCACACACACACAGCGGGACGTACGCGTTCAACGTTCTATTTCTC
Source organism: Leishmania infantum JPCM5 (assembly GCF_000002875.2). Classification (NCBI taxonomy): domain Eukaryota; phylum Euglenozoa; class Kinetoplastea; order Trypanosomatida; family Trypanosomatidae; genus Leishmania; species Leishmania infantum. Next base: position 1,124,290 of record NC_009414.2, read on the forward strand.
TTGTCCCTCTCTGCCGCGTGGGTCTTCATGCAACTGCATCCTACAACTATGAGAGCGATACAGACAAACAAAAAAAAGGAAAGGAGGGCAAGACACGAAAGCGGGGCGGGGCGGTGTGTGTGGGGGGAGGGGGGGGGTAGAGACTTGTCAACGACACAAAACGGGAGAAGGAAGAACAAACAAAAAGAATACCTGCGACATGCCATTCCGATCGCATCTTTCGCTTTACATTGCTGGCAGGGGTGATGGAAGACAAGACAGAACAAGGAGGCGAGTGAGGGAGTGGAAGTGGAAAAGGGCGGGGGAGGGGGGGGGCAACAACGGTAACCCGTAGTGAGTGGCATAACGCGGTGGGGAGGGAAAGGAAGAGGTCGAATAAAAAAAAAGGAGCACGGTCGTTGAAGCTACGCTTCACCATCAACATGACACACGCATACACTAGATAGGCCACCTCACTCACTCTCTCTTCATCGGGCACATGCGCACGAAAAGACGCGCACGCACGTTCTTTGGTGTGGAGCCGTGCGGCAAAGAGAGAGCGTCGGGCAGAGCGTGATCGCGCCACTGCGCGTGTGGGACAGGAGGGGAGCGACCACTCGTCGCGCTTCTTGCTGAGCATCTTGCTCGACTTCAGTCCTCCTCAGCAGATGGGGTGAATGCGTGTTTCTCTACGGGTGCACGCACGAGGGCAGAAGAGAATGAGAGAGAGAGGGGATGGCCAGGTGTTCTGCCGCTCTCGTTGTCCTCACGCTTCCCTCGCGTGTGTCGTGGCGGAGAACGAAAAAAGGAGGGGAGGGGGAGGGGCAAGGGAGGAAGGAGACATAGCCGCGAGGAAGGGAGGGAGAAACGCGAAAAAAGGAGGCCATTCCTACACGAGCAGCAACCATGTCACCTCCGGTCTTCCTACTCGCGGGCGCGCTGGCGAAAGACGCTCATCTTCACCTTGGAGACGCCTATCACGGGCTGCGCCTTGGAGAGCTCATCAAAGACGTTGACTTTCTCCGCAAAGTCCATAAAGACGTGTCCCTTGGCTGAGTTGTTGCGCAGGGACACGAGATGCGCAGACATTGGACCGAGGGCGGCGCGGATCTCATCGTCTGTCACGGAGCCGGTCGTGTTGAACATGAGGCGGTCACCTACAGCCTCTGACACCTTGCGCTCACGCGGCGGCAGACGCTTGGACGCCGGCGCAGCCGCAGCCGTGGCGGCAGGCTCAGTCGTCGGCTTCTTGCCACCCTCGTGGGCCACCACGCGCATTGGCTTGTGCTCAGCTGTCTTCACCGGGGCGCGGCTCACCAGGCTAGCCCAGCTCTTCGGCTTGCTGCTCACCGGCGCCGGTGCGGGCTTCTCCTCCTCGTCCTCCAATTCCGCAGGGGCGGCGGCCGACGCGGGCTCCTCGGCCGCCTCCGGCTTCGGCGCCGGCTGCGCAGGGGCCGCCTCAGGCTCAGGCGTGGGCGACTTCGACTTCTCCGCGGCGGCCGGGGTCGGCTCAGGCGCTGGCGGCTCCGGGGTGACGGCGCCGATGCGGGCAATGACCTGGTGACGAACATAGTAGCCGTCCATACCGTAGGTGTCCTGGAAGGACTCCAGCGTCGTAACGATGTGGTAGTACTGCTGCATCTCCCCAAAGGCGGTCATCGTCACGAACACGTTTACGCCACCGTAGAGGGGCGCGGCATTAACGCTGTCCACACGTAGGCGGCTGCCCTGCAGCGAGACGGCCCACTTCTGCACGGCGATCGGCACATAGCTGTCGTGCACCTCAGAGATTCCGAGCTCGAAGTCGTTGACCGTGAGGGTGGCGTGGCGGCCGTAGAGATCGGCAATGTTTGCCGCGTTCTTTGCTACACGCTCGACGAAATCGACGGTGAACGCGTTCGCAACCTGCTGTGCGGCAGCCATCCTCTTGTATGTTTGTCTTCGTGGGCCCCACACAATATTTTGAGAAGAGGCTCTCGTGACAGGAGGGCGCGCAAGTTGAGAGAAAGAGGGAGCGGCAAGGGGAAGAGGAAAAACGGGACCGTCACACGGGCTCACAATAGAAAGAGGGGCTTTAATTAGAAGCACAGAGTAGAGCGAGAAGGAGATGACACACAGAGAGGGCGAGGGAAAGAGAGAATGGATTCTTGTCCGTGTGGCAGGGGGGTTGTATGTGTGTATATATGTGTATAGGTGTATAAGGAAGGAGGTGAAAATCAATATTTCGTGATGCGGAAAAAGAGAGAGAGGGTGGAAGAGGGTGACCACGGGAAAGGCAGAAAACGATAGCAGAGAAACCGGGGAGCCACGCAATGCCAAAAGCAGCGCAGGGGGGGGGGGCGGCAGGAACGTAGCGCGCGCACAGGCCGCATCTTGTCGACGTAAACCACAGAATCGCGTGCTAGCCCAAGAAGAGCCTGGGCGAAGGGGGAAAGGGGAAAATACGATTCTGTTAATAAAAGAAAGGGCGTCCCACGCAGCGTTGTCCGCCGAGATGCGGCAACTCCGTAAACATGTCGTCCGAGTGAATAGAGGGAGGGCATTCGCGGTGTGCATACAATGCGCCAAAAACACGTGAAGGGATGGCCATCTTGTGCACGAGAAGGTGGGAACACACGCACGAGCACCTGAAGGGTGCCGTATGCGCATCTCTCAGCGTGTTAGTGTCGGCAGCGGCGATGACTTGACTCATCTCCCTCCGTCTCAGCGCTTTGCTAATGCCGGCAAACGGCACTCGAGTGCGGCCTTCCTCTTCGTGCGCCCACCCACGAAACCCTCAGTGCTCCCGCCAGGGCGAAAACCCGTCTGCGAGATCGGCAAAGAGGAGAACGAGGGAAGGAAAGAAGAGGGGTGGGGGAAGGGAGAGGGCAAGAAAAAAGATCTGGCAGTGAGTCCAGACCCAGCACGAGCGCTTCGAAAACATAGCACACGCGCACACACTTTCGACTGGGATAATGGGCGTCACTGCAGCCAGTAAGCGACTCACGATTTGTGCGCAGGGGCGTCCACCTTCAGCGCGGCGGCGGGGACACCCAAACTACGCAGCACGGCCGTGCAAAGCGCCACACTTCGCGAGTCCACAGTCGAGTTACTTGAACGCAGCAGGTGCAGAGCCCGCCGCATCGCAGCAGCGTCAGCGGCCACGGCCAGCTCTCGCAGGAGGCGTGCTCCGTGCTTTACATCGACACTCGACTTATGCGCCACGCTTAGCTCCGCGACACGGAGAGCAGCACCGATGTCCCGAGCGTCGAGTGCGACAGCCATGGCCGCGTGCAGCCAGGCAGCATTCACTGCAATCCCGGCATCCTCCATCTCGCGCTGCAGCGACGGCAGCCGCAGAGCGCCGTCCACCGGCGCGGTTGCCGCGTACACCTCTAGTAGAAGCGCGTAAGTGGTGCTGGTGGGTGCGGTCTCATAGCGCGGGTAGAGGCTAAGCACCTCCTCTGCGCGCTTCGCGCTGCCCGCGAATTGGCAGGCGGCCAGCAGCAGGTCGAGTGTGACGGAGGTAACTGGCACTGGTTCGCGCTCCTCTGCGTCCGTGGCCGACGTCTTCTCCGAGACAAGCGGCACAGCAGGATCCTTGAGATGTGCTGCCGCAACAAGTGGGGTGAGGGCGGCGACCACGTTGCGCACAGGGTCCGTTGACAAAAGCGACAGGCGACGCGACTGCAGAAAAAGCTTCGGTCGCTCCCCGGGGCGGTTGTATGGTGCCGGCACTTCCCTTTCAAGCACCCGCAACGCGGAGCGTATCCGCCCCGCTTTCGTGAGCGCCTCCACGTACAGCAGAGCCGCCACGGGCTCGTTCTCCTTCGCCACAAGTCCAAACTGGCGGTGTGTGTCGATGTAGGATCGCATGTAGGCGGCGGCGTCAGCATCGCCGTATTTGGCGCACTTGGCCAGCAGACGGAACACTGTAATCTCGCTGCTCAGCACCGGTTCCTGCGTGGCTGCCGTTGTCGCCGTGGGGGAGGAAGGCGAGGAGGTGTCGGCGGCCTGCTCACTGGCGGCTTTCGCGGGCGACGACGATGAATGACGTTCTCGTGTTTGCATGAGCTTTAACACCTTCACCACCGCGGATGGCGGGGTCGACATGTTCATTGCACTAAGGAGGAGGTACGGCAGCACAATCGACGGTGTCACACGCTCCGGCGCAGCACGATGCAACAGCTCAAAGCTCTCATGAATGACAGCGGTATCGTAGTGCACCCGTAGCAACGTTTGGAAGCAGTGTTGAAGGCGCAGCGGAAGAAGTGGGTAGCGGGCAACGGCGTCGGTATCGATAATGATCTCGACTTCCTCGCGAATCCCGGGCCACCATGCCACACAGTTTTGGTGGCCGAGACGCAGGTACAGGAGAAACATGGACAGCTTGGTCACTACATCCGGCACGATACCTTTTGAACGCTGCAGCTCCACAAGGTTCTCCACCTCGTACTGGTTAAATGTGTCGGTCATGCTAATGGCAAGAAGAAACACATTGAATAGCTCCACGGACGGGGCGCGGTCCTCCATCTCCAGTAAACACTGCGTGAAGAGGAACCGCATCTCCTCCAGCTTTTGGAGATCGCAGAGCACTTTGAGCAGCAACACCGTCATCGGCTCCACGTCCTCCAGCCGACCGCAAAACTGTGTAAGCGGCTTTCCCGGTATGAAGCGTGGCTCAGCAGTCGCATTATCACCACCGGTTGTGCTCGACGACTCTGCGGACGTGGAAGGCGCCTGTGTGCGCTGCGCCTCCTCCTGCTGATATGATCGGTAGAAGCGCTGAAATTGTTTGAACACCTCCGCCGCGGCGAGGAGACCGCGTCCGTCGTGCTCCACAGCCTTCAAAACCACTTGGTACGGTGTGAAGCTGCGGCGACCCGCCGCCTGCGACGACAGCCGGAGCGTCACGCACCGCATGTCCCGCAAAAGGGCCGCTAAGCGTTCGTGTATCTGTGTGGGTGGGTGGATGCTCGTCAGAAAGGCCTGTTGGTGTACTGGCAGCCGCGTTTGCACATGCGATTGTGTAGAAGTGAAGACAAGAGCGATGGGAGACAAGTCAAGGCCTTCGACGTACCGGTAAGAAATCAGCATAGAGAGAGGGATCGAATGCAGACCCACCACCTCCGCTTGCGCCTTCGCTGCTGCCGCACGCAACGTGGTCTCTCTTTCTAGAGCAGAGCATTCGCCGTTGCCTGCTTTGAATCAGCTTTTGCGCACAACCTGGCAGCTCTCCGTTCGCGCTATCGACGAGAAGCACTTCCCTCTTGAAAAGAGGGGGGGAGGCACGAAAAATGAAACTTGTTGCACCACGCATATCGTTTTGCTTAAAGACCTCAGCAAGCCCTGTTCATACAGACCACTTCAGTGCATCATATTAAGATTACCCCGACTTTGTGTGGGGAGGCCAAGAGCCTGCAGCCCGGCCGCCGGGCACGGCTGCGGCCTCTTGGTGTCGGCGGACAGCGCTTGGCTGGCGCGGTGCCGAGGAGACGTGCGGCCATGATCGCGCTTGGACCGGCTCACGACGAGTCGCGCTGACGGCTCACCACATATGCGCGCAGGCGCCCACCGCTTTTCTGCCTTTGCTGCCTTTGCTGCGTTGCGGTGGTGTGGAGCGTGATCGCGGCAACGGCCCGCTCTGCATGCACCGGAATCGCAGTGGGCAGGACGACGCCACACGGCGTTGGTTGTCCCGTCTCCTCGACGAGTCCTCGCTGCAAGTGTGTACGCTGCAGGAGACTCACTTCTCCCCTGCAGGCCTGGAAGGCGCTTGGTCTGCACGGCGTTCAGTCTTCTCGGTGCAGCAAGAGAGGGAGGGAGCGCGAGTGATGAGCGAGAGAGGAGCCCCGTAGTACATGCCGATTATGCCCACAGCGCATGCGCGCGCAGCATGCGGCATCTCCTCCATCCCACCGTGCGGCCGGATGAGGCGCCGACCGCGCGGCACGTATCCGAAGAGGGGGCGAGGCGGGAGAGGAGGGGCCCGCTAGACGCATGTCCCGATTCGACGGCATGACGGTTGCTCCTAGACGACCAGGACGTCGCCGCAGCGCAGCAGTGGGTGCGTGGGCTGTGGCTGTGCATGCGCGTGCTTTTGCTGGTGTGTTCGTGGTAGAAGGACAGGCTGAAGAAGACATATATGTGCAGGTGCCCGCAAAACCGCGTGTCCTCACCGCTTTCGCCCCTCTTCCTCTGGTGCTGCAGTGGTGTTCGCCCTTGCGAATGCGCAAACGTCCAGTTGATCCGTGTGAGCGCACTCGGCTCCCACCCTCTTCTGCAGCACCGCGGAGGAACACGCGTGTCAGTGGCGCCTTTGGCGAAAAATGAGCAATAGAACTGTACCTGAGTGCTTGCGTATGCCGATCGATGCGTCAACTGCTGTCACGGCAATCTCGCTCTTCAACTTGTGCACTTTGCAGTTTGGCACGAGTTACAATCCACATCATCCGGGCACGTCACAGGCCCCGTCGCCCGACGCAACGCCATCTACGACCTGAGCACCGGCATCAGCAGCCATGCATCGCTCTGACTTTCCCACGCCGTAGGTGCCCCTGTCACCACCCGAGGCGGCTCGGCACTGGCAGGAGGGATAGGGGGATAAGGGGGGCGGCCCGGGGCCATGAGGATGCCACGCGTTGCGGCGTGCCTCCCGTCATCAGGGATGGTGACGGCAACAGGAAACTAAGAAAAAGTCAGAAGTATGTGGTCGCCAAATGAGCACTGGAAGAGGAAGGGAAGAAGAATGGCTGAGAAGGTTTCAAGCAACCACAGCGCCCCATTCCTGCTAGATGTCCCCCCGTTCTCCGCGTCCAAGATGGCCCCACCAAGAATATTGGTCCAACGCCGTCCACACGGACAAGCGCTGCAGGATGGCGATGGCTAGCTAAGGTGCACATGAACACAAAGGGAAAGGTGCTCACGTAGACACACGCGCGAGTCCACCTATTAAATAGGGAGGCGCAGAGTTTTTCCTGCGTTCTCTCGCTTGCATGTATTGGTGGGCGTGCAGCGTCTCGAGCACACGGTGATGACCTTTGCGCAAGACTAGTCGGGCCCACCCTCGGCGCCCGGTTCCGCGCCTCCGACTGCCGTATCTGTCTCTTCCACCGCAGCCGTCCTGACGTAGTTGATCTTCATAGCCACGTAGCCCGGCGCGAACTCGTTCGTGGTGCGGTGGAGGAGATTGTACTCCGGGTAGTACTCCGGTTCCACTCCGATCCCCTTGCCTTCGTTGTACGCCTTGCCAACAGGGCTCTCGGGGTCGAGGAAAACAATGACGGTGAACCGCTGCGGCCGGAATACGCCGAGCACCTTCTTCATCCGGTCCGAGTAGTTCGCCGCTCGGCTGTTCGTTTCGTAAGAGGCAAAGGAGCAGTGATCCTCTGGGGTAATGTGCATCGTCTGATACTCCTCGTCACGGATGGCGTTAATGCTGTAGCCGCAGGGCTCGAACTGGAGGTCGTGTAGCGTCCACGTGCCGTCCACAACGCGATCCAGGTGCGTCGCAGCGCGGATCGCCGCCGTCTCCGCGCTGGTGGAGATGAAGCGGTCGCTGAACCAGTGCTTGGTCTGCTCCTTGTCCAGCCCGTACATGGTCATACTGAGCTGTGTGTCATCCTCAGAGCTGCAGGGGCGGATGATGTCATCGTAACAGAAGAGAAAGTAATGGTCGCTGTCCACAGGGCCGAAGATGTAAGGCTTGCCAGTAGGGAAGTGCTGCTTCAGTGTCGCAAACTCGTCCGCCAGGGACGTGTGCGGCCCTTTCTGCATCCACGGAAAGGAGTAGTTTTTGTGCATGAAGGACACCCACTCCAGCTCCCCACGCACCGCGCTGATTGCCTCGAGGATGTTGGGGATGCTGTTAAGCAATGTGGTGGTGCCGCATGTGATAAGAATAATGCGGTTTTTCATCACAAAGAGAGAGCTCTCGGTCAGAACGTAGCTGTTTATGTACTCGTTCGACTCCCTCGACACGATCTGCGCGTTGAGCGAGCCAACCACACCGGACCACACGGAGTCGTCGAGGCTGCGCAGCCCATCCACGTGCGTCTCCAGTGTACAGCGCAAAATCACCTCGAGGCGCTTCTCCGGACCTTCGAAGCTGAACCCTTGCTCCGGGTTGTACCCTTTCATGGAGCCCCACATCGCCATGAGCGTGAGGGGGTCCTTTGTGGTGTTCGAGCAGACATTCATGGTTGCCAGCGAGTAATTACCCGTGTTTCATGTGTGTGCGCCGCCTCAGAGCCGCTCTTTACGCGCCTGGGTGTATCAGAGAAAGTGCACGAATCTGTGGAAAGGAGTGGCGACGCCGCAGATCTGTTGGGGTGGGGGAAAAGCAAGAGGCGATGAAGCACAGATTTTTCGGTACGCTGAAGCACCTCGGCCAAAGACGATGAAAGGAGAATGTGAGAGATCAACGACACCAGCGTGCACAAGTACGTGTGATATTTCCAGGAGAGAAGCAGATAGGGAAGCGCGCAGACACAGTAGGATGGTAGAAACAGACAAGAGCAGATGGGAGGTGGGGGCGATGTGGGAGAGGGGGAAAAACCACCCGTGTGCACACACACAGGCCCAGACAGGGACCGCTGCATGCTGCTCCTGTTGTGTGCGCCGACTTATCTCCAAAGTAAAAGGCTCCTTCACCACATGAGCGGCGTGCGCATGCTACTACTGAGTGGGCGTGATGTCACGAGCCTGTGCGCGTGAAAAGCTTCGGGGCACACAAACGGGGTATGCAGGGAGGCAGGGGATAACGAGGGCATTGCCCAAGAAAAAGAAGCGAAGAGACTAGCAGTTCCTTTGTCGGATGACGTCGTCCGTCGTCTGCCTCTTTTTGGCCTCCCGCGTGCTCCCTCGTCACTTGTTCGATCCGTATACGATGCCTCATCACCAACGCTGCAGAGAGAATGAAGTGACTCGACGCCAAAACTAAAAAAGTAAAACATCTGACGAGCGTGAGGCAACGACGGGAAGGGGGCTGGGAGGGAGACACGAAGCAGCCGGAAAGAAGAGGAGGGCAGAGTGAGAGAGACAGGCCAGGTCAACAGATGGCAACAACGAAGACATGGCAATGACGATGATGTTTTTTTTTCTTTTAAAGGCGAATAATGATGATAAAGAGAAGCAGCCAAACAAGAGAGGGAGAAAGCAGCGCTTTGTTGTTCAAGGCAAGCACATGTGGGCCGAGAGGCGGTGGTACCACCACCACCACCACCACCAGCAGCAGCAGCAGTAGCACACACGCACACACACGTCATTGACTGAGCAAGGAAAGGGGCGGGGGTGGGTGTGGAGGCGTGTAAAACAAGAATGCCTTCCTGAAGGCAGAAAACGGTAGACGAAAAATAAGACCACAAGACAAGAGAGGTGCTGCTGGCTTGTGCGTGTATGTTGATCTGCGCCTCTGCTTTCTGCGGTGGAGGGAGATTTGTCTCTCGATCGCCGACCGCGCCGCTTCGTTCCCCTTGCAGCTTGCACTACTTCTCCCGCTCTGTATGTGGGGAACAAGTAAGGCCTGTAAAAAGCGGCAACCGCCGTCGTGCCCTCCGATGCAATCCCTCCCTTTTGAGCACGCGTCCTTCACTGTGGAGTGCGCATCGATGGCGGTGAGAGGGGGAGTCGCAGTCAAGCAAGTAGACGAAAAAATGCACTCTTTCGTTGTTGGAGCGCGCCGTCGGCCGCTCCTCTCGCTGCCTTCTGCTCGCTATCTCACGATCAGCCTTCACGCACACCGACACTACATGCTGTCGTCTCACACGCTTGGCAGTGGGTGGCATGTGAGAGAGGTCTGCATGGGGAGCGCGAGGGGGAGCTTGGGGACAGAGAAGGGAGGGAGGAGTAGGGGAGGGGGAACTCAAACAGAGACCACGGGATGATACAACGAGGAAGGGGGTGCAGGCGCGGAAAAACGCCAGAGCAGCATAGGAGGAGGAGGGAATCGGAATCACGAAAACAGAGCAAACAGAAAACGCTATGCTTTTATCAGATCAGCACTATCGTCATTAATCATGTGGCACGTGTACTTCCCTTTTTTTCTGAGCGTGTGCGACCACCACCAGCAGCCGCAATGCTACTTCCGCTTGCTCCTCTGCCTCGAATGCAGAGGAGGAGGAGGAGGGGTAGGGGGCTTACCGAGTTCAAGCGATTGACACCAAAAAACGGAGAGAACAGAAAGTTTTCACATATATATATGAGGTAAGCGGGGAGTGAATGAGAGGGATCTGGCGCTGGGGGCCGCAATGTCTGTATCGTGGTGAAAGACCCTTATGCGCGTCGTTTCGTATTATGCCCTCCTCCCTTTGCCCACTGCAGGCTTGAGGGCTGTCTTCTCCTGTTCGTGAGGAGGTGGTCGTGGCGGTCTTCGCCGTCGTGGGAGAGAGAGGGGGGAAGGGGGTAATCCTCTTGACGACTTTGAGGTACCTTCTTGTGCGAGAATTGAGAAAAACGGGTGCACTTGAGCATTCGTGTTTCTGTGATCCCTGGATTAGGGAAAACGCTTCCGCAGCCTCTTTTTTTTTTGCCGACACGCGGATGAAGAAAGCGTCTTCCTTGAAAAAGAAACGCGAGGGAGACGAAAAGGAAGGGGGCGACAGAGAAGGACTACGGCTGTTTAGGGGTGTATTTGCCTCCGCGTGACGTGTGCTGAATGTCCCTCTCATTGGAAGCAGGCATGCACCGTCATGGTTTCATCGCTACTCTTTTCCATCGATCACTATGCCGGATGCCTCGGTGCGCGTGCATATATGTTGGGGCAAGCGAGCAGGAGTGCATCGGTCTTGGGGTTCTTTCCATTGCGTGTTTTCCTCCATTCTCATGAATGAACAAAGTGATTCTGCGCAACGAGACACACGTCACACGCACAACTACGCCGACGCATGAGTACTCGAGGAAGAGAGCACAGCATCATAATGGCGGTGGAGGCTCACGAGAAACCAACAGCAAAGGAGAAACACAGGTACCAACAGCGGCCGCCAGTCATCCGCTCACATACTCGTCAGGGTCGGTGTCCACTACCGGCATGAAGGTAAAACAGGCAATAAGAGGTGCCATAACAGTGAGGGCGATGCTGTAGGACGGCAGTAACGAGAGAGAGAAGATATCAGAAACGATGCGGGCGAGCGTGACACACCCACAGAGAGAGAGATGGAGAAGAAACGAACGTGAAAAAAAAAACACAGTTTCTTGTTCGACTGTCGCGCGACTCTCTAGAGAAGAGGAGGTGAAAGGATGAAGAACGCGATGCGCACTCATTGATGGCGCACCCGTATAGCCACCTGCGTCCTTCAGCACTCCGCCACATTTAAGCAAAACAAAAATTGGCTGTGTCTTCGCTACGCTCGAGGGGCCGCTTTCATCCGTTACGCAGACGTGTGACCAAGGGGACAGGCCTCGTCCACCCATGGCTGTAATCACCTTTGTGGGCGTATCAGCTGTGCAGTCCGATTGGGTCCGTGCGTGTGTGAGTGCCGCACATTGGCAGTGGTGGCCCCTGCGCTGCCCGACGTCAGCTGCATAGAGGGTTGCTGCCGGGCCCGTAAGATCGCGGTGCGTGGGGAGGCTGAGTAGGGCCCCTTTCACCGACGCAGGGGCTTTTGAGACGAATGACTACTTCCACCCTCGCTGTAAAAACGTCGCGCCAAAGCCCACTTGTGGTAGACGGGATTGCTCGGCGGCTGGAACACTGGCTGTCGTCGCAGCAAGTTCCATCGCGGACTCCTCGACATCGTCCGTGAAGATGATGTATGCCCCAACCAACCTGTCGATCGTGGTGAGAGAGTAGAAAGTCGCGCATCCCCTCGTCGCTGTCACCTCTTGCGGCCCTTTACGGTGTTGCCACAAAGCGTGCCTTTTTTTTCTCACGTGCCAAAAACCGAGAGCACCTTCTCGTGGAATGTTCTCTCGCCCACCAAGGCCTTCTCTCTGAGTTGCTGTCAAGTTTTTAATGCACGTCTCGACGCGTTCCTATGGTTCTCGCCGCGTTTACCGGCATGCGTAAACACCGGTGAAAAAAAAACAAAAAGTGTTTCAACAGGGAATAATGCACAGATGAACGCTTCGAAAAATGTGTGCGAAGGCGGGGCGGGGGCCCAAGCGCTTCACCGCGTCACTTGACACTTGTGCAGAACAGGTACAAGAAAAGCTAAGAGTTCAGTTTCGCAAGTTCAACTTAGCTTTCCCTTTCCACTCACACGGCCCCGCACGCAATCCCAACTCGTCTTCGCCCCGGCATCGCCGTCCTCTTACGTGTGAAATACATCATTTGTGCTCAACTTTATCTCAACCTCGACCGAGCTGTTCGTTTCAGCAAGTCCATTCTGCCACAGAGCACGAGCTCAGCTCCTCTCCAGACACCCCCGGGCACGTCACAGGCCCCGTCGCCCGGTGCAACGCAGCGGCCGGCACGTGCATTACGGCAGCGCACCGGCTCGGCCACCTGCGCACGGGCCCTGCCTCGTACTCTACCCACCTCTGCCTCGCAGGTTACCTCACAGCCGCTCCCATCATGCCGGCCGCCCCGCCGGTGCATCTCCCTCGGGGTGGCGCTCCAAGCTCTCCCCCAGTAAGCAGCGAGGGCCGGGCGAGACACGCTTGGGTCACGCTGACACCCTGCCCATCATGTGGGTGGTGCAAACGCGCTCGCTGCCGCAGGTCGCTCCGACGCAACGCCATCTACGACCTGAGCACCGGCATCAGCAGCCATGCATCGCTCTGACTTTCCCACGCCGTAGGTGCCCCTGTCACCACCCGAGGCGGCTCGGCACTGGCAGGAGGGATAGGGGGATAGGGGGGAGGGGCGGCCCGGGGCCATGAGGATGCCACGCGTTGCGGCGTGCCTCCCGTCATCGGGGGCTTCAAATTCATATGAGGGCGAGAAGACAGGGAAAGTCTCTTCTCCTGAGGAGCAAGACACGGAGTCGGTGAGAGCTGGTGCAGCAGTTTCCGAGATCGCACGTCCGTAAATCAATGTACGTTCGTGTGGGTGCGCGTGCCTGGGTGACGGAAACAACAGAGGCGCATCTCAAAGTGCGTCCATGGAGAAACGGGTGGAGGGGGGATAACGAATAAACGAAGAGCTGAAAATGGTGTCAAGTATCAGAAAAAAAAAGGAACGGACAAAAAAAAACACCTATTCGCTGATCAACGGTGCGGAGAGTCAGCAAAGATACATGTAGACACGTATGCGGAGAGGGGGGAGGGAGGAGGGAGGAGGAGGAGGAGGAGCGCGCGAGAGAAAGGCGCACGCGTGCCGCGAAGAGCACAACTGGCAGCTGTGCATGCATATCGTCTCTGTGCGAGCAGGGTGGAGGGGAGGTGTGTGGTGAACGTTAAGCTCAGCAGAGGAGTCACAGCACACGCGGCCATCGATGAAGTACAGATCTGGGCTGTCTCTCCGTCTTTCGCACCCTGAGCCCTTCTTTATGCTGTGTAAAGTTCCTCCTCCTTTCCCACTCTCTTAATCTGCGCTGCGGGCGAACAGCAGTTGGTGGAAGGCGTATCCTTCACCAAATAAGTTCACCGTTCGGTTCTGCAGCGTGTAGGGGGTGAAGGAGTTGAAGTTGCGACGCAGCGCTAACCCGTCGGCGTCTCTGTCCTGGAGGGCGGCAACCGTGAAGTGGGCAGGCTGAAAGGTGTCGAGGAGCTTCTGCACGCGCGTCGGAGACGCTACAGCAGCCTTGGCGTTGGTCTCGAAGGAAATGCACGGCACACCAGCGAAGGTGCGCACCACTTCGTACTCGCCACTTTGCAGCGCGTGGAAACGCTGCGTTGTCTTGTCCACCTCCTCCAGACCCGCAGCGACGTCGTAGAGGAACACGTTCACCTGCACGTCCTCCTCCTTACGCCCCGCCATCCTTTCAACGTTGTCGTACACGAAATTGAAGCAGTGATGACCATCCACCGGGCCCGTCAGGAAGGACTTGCCGGCCGGGAAGGCGGCCTTGAGCTCCGCGTACTCCTGCGCCATGATGTCGCTCATCTCGCTCTCGGCGCACCATGGCGAGGTGATGTTCTTGCGCAGGTACGAGGCCCACTCCACACGCACGCCCTTCGATGTGAGAAGGGCGATGGTGGGGGTGATCACCTGGTGCAGCATCACCTCAGACGCGGATGTCACCACCAGCTTGCACGGTGTCAAAATGATAATGCACTGCGTCATCTCTAGCGATAGCAGACCATCTGCAGAGGAGTGGTGCTGCAGCCTCTGCCCAGCTGCCGCCAGCACGTCCTCAAGCTCCTCCACCGTGAACGTTCGCACATCCACGGCGGCGGCGAAGTCGAACTCGAGACGCTTCTCGAGTCCGCTGTCGCTGTAACTGGTGGGGTTCGAAAACCCTCCCCACAGCGACATCAACGCGCGGACCGACTCAGGGAACACATCGCGAGAGGAAGCCCACGAGTTTGCGGGCATCTTTTTGTCTTCGCCAAATGGCGCGATGGAAAGGGAGAAGGACAGCGAGGGGGAGAGAGGTGGGTGGGGTGCAGTGAAGATTTAGTGCAAGGGACGTGGTGAGTGGTGAGAAGCAACCACGATGTCGTGGAGGTATGGCACAGCAGGCAAACGCCAGAACGCCGAGTTAGCAACTGAAAGCAACAACGAAAAAGGATCACACGTATAAAAGAAAAGAAGCACACCCAGGGGAGAGGAAGGAATATCGATCGAGCGTGGGAGGGGAGGCGATAGGCGCTTCACGGGGTGATGTCACATACGACGTTAGAGTGTCCTTCGTTTTATTTTTACTCTGTGCATACATGTATGTGTGTGTGTGTGTGGAAGAGGGACAGAGGAGAGACGCGGAAGCGGCAGAAGAACAAAGTAAAGAATGGAACCCATGATGAGTGTGAAGGATGCGTACTACGCGCGTGGGAGAGCGAAAGAGAAAGAGAAACAGCACGCAAGCCTAGACGACGAGGGTCATCTCGGCGCGCAGATCGCCGCCCTCGACAAGCTAGCCGTTCATCTCCGACTTATGCACTACCGTTGCAACACGTCACACCGACGGTTCACTTGGAACGCCACGGCCGGGTGTACATGAGCAAAGGCAGGAGCGACGGCGCGCAAACGCGCGACTTCGAAGGTCAGTGGCCCACACGCGCTGTCTGCAAGTGTGCGTTCCAGCTGCAACACGGTGTGCATGAGTCCGTTCTCCTCGACGCCCACCCGGTTACTTTTCAAGTACGGCTCACTACATGCGAATGTGTCAGCGAAGAAAATACAGGGTACGAAGCGGCGTTACATTAAAGCACCTTGTCTTTTCCTCACCTGGGCATGCGATCGAACGCGTGCTAGTGCCAGCATAGCATTCTTCCAGGCATATCGGAGAAGCACAGCATTGGCTTTTTTGTTTGTGTGTCTTTCTTATTAGGCTACAAGACAACAAGAGAGGGTTGCTGCTGCTCACCGGCTCCATAACCCGGGCCCCTGGCATTCCATCATGATCCCCCTTCCATTCCTATCCAGACACATGTACACCATCACATACGCGAGTCGGAGAGGGGAGAGGGCAGGGTTCTCCGCCGCAACAGTGCATACGCCTTCTTAGCGTTCGCCTCGTGTGTACAACCTTTGTTTCAGTCTCACTACTCACGAATGTTGCCCTCTGTCATTGCTCACATCCTCATAGAGGAAGGGCCTCATTGTATGGGGAGCGAACCAACACAGCGGAGTGGATCAAGCCGCTATACCGTGGAGGCACCCCGCAAATGCGGGGTGGTTCTCTCAAACGGGAGTATACTCATTCACACACACACACACACGCACACATGAGAACAGATACAACAACGAATGGAAGACGGCATTGGTCGCGAAGGTATCCACAGCACTGAAGCAGAGGAAGGGAGAGCGGATACACGCAGAAGGAGAAAGGGAAAAAAGACGTTCGGAAGGAACATAACGTCGAAAACAAAAAGCGGCACACACACGCCAACAACAAAGAACGGCAACAAGTGAGGAGAGCACACGGAGGGCAGGGGGAGGGGCGATTCGCCACCCCTGCAACTCTCTGCCTCTGCTTATCTTTGTGGCTGAGTCCGGCCTTCCTAATAGGCAAGCACACAGAAAGAAAGACTTACGCATTTCATGTCAGCGGGCGCAGTTACGCAATCCGCATTAGAAAGCCCACCCCACCCCCATCATCATCAAGGCACACACACACAAAAGAAAAAACGAAAACGGCCTCTTAGACCGTACTGCTCCTAGGGCGCACATCGGCACCTCCGTGTTTGTGGGCACACAGATGCATGCACAGATCGATAGCCAACGAGCTCAGCGGCTTCACCTTTTTCGGTACTGATGACGGTTGCAGTGGTGGCGTTTATACTGCCGAAAAGAGAACCCAGAGGAGAGAGAGCTGTTGTGTTCACTTGAGGCTGCTCATCTTCTCGATGCCATCGCGCAGCTGCGCGCTCTGCGCCTCTAGCGTCTTGAGCTTCTCCGTGTTGGTCACGCGGATCTCGGCCGGCACCTTAGTTTCGTAATTAGGGATAGACATCTTCTTCTTCATTCCCTCAATCTGCTTCATGAGGCCGTCCAGCTGCTTCTCCAGCTTCGCCACCTCCTTCCCGACGTCGATGAAACCCATGAGCATCATGTTCACGCCCACCTCCTTTGTCACCACGGAGAAGCCGCAGCCCTTCGGCACCGCCGCTGTCTCCTCGGCCGGGGACACGACAGTCACCTCGCCCACGACACCGAGGGTTGAGATCATCATCTTTTCCGCCGCGAACAGCTCCTGCAGCTCCGCCGTATGCGCCGTCACCCACACGTCTGGCTTGTGCTTGTTCGTTAGCGAGTACGAGGCCTTGGTGGAACGTACGCTGTGCACGACGTCGAGAATGATCGACATGGCGCTATCCGACGCCGCGCTCAACCATCCGCTCGGTGTCGGGTACTTGGCGAGCATGATCGACTCGCTGCCGAAGCTGCTGTAGTTGGGCAGGCGGTGCCAAAGCTCCTCCGTGAGAAACGGCATCATCGGGTGTAGCAGCCGAAGCGCCTTCTCGACGACGTGCAGCAGCACGTCTTGCACCAGCTGCTGCTTCTCTCCGCCCTTCTGAATGGTCGGCTTCGTCAACTCAAGGAACACGTCGCACAGCTCGTGCAGCCAGAAGCGGTAGACGGCACCGGTGGCCAACGCGAAGTCGTAGAGGCCCTCCGACATGCCCTGCGTGGCCTCCGCGATGGCGGCGTCGAGGCGCGAGAGAATCCAGCGGCACTCGAGCGGCAGCATGGCGGCGTCCTCGGCGGGGCTGAACTGCTGCTTGCTGGGCACGTAGTCAGTGCCCAGGGCGTGATACAGCACGTAGCGCACCACGTTCCACAGCTTGTTGCAGAACTGGCGGTAGGCCACGACGCGTTGGATGTCGAGGTTCACGCTGCGGCCAGACTGGGTGTAGGAGAGGAGGCCGAAGCGCAGGGCATCGCTACCGCACTCTGGAATGCCTTCTGGGAAAAACTCCTTCTGCTGCTTGATGGCCTTCTCCACCTCCTTGTCGCCCAGGTTGCCGCTGCGCACGGTGTTGTGGAGGGTCTGCAGCGAAACGCCGTGGATGACGTAGAGTGGGTCGATGACGTTGCCCTTCGACTTGGACATCTTCTCGCCATTCTTGTCGCGCACCATTGCGTGCAGAAACACCTCCTTGTACGGCAGCTTGTTTGTGAAGTGCAGCGAAAGCATTACCATGCGAGCCACCCAGAAGAACAGGATGTCGTGGCCGGTCTCCATCAGCGAGTTCGGGAAGAAGCGCTTCATGTCGTCCGAGTCGGTGGGCCATCCAAGCGTGGCGAAGGGCCAGAGTCCGGAGCTGAACCAGGTGTCCAGCACATCCGGGTCCTGCTCAAACGAGGCCTCGGCGACCTGCTCGTCAGTCAGGCCGAACTTCTTCTTAGCCTTCGCGTGCGCCTCCTGCAGATTGCGGGCGACCACCCATGGGTCCACGTCTTTCGGCAGCGAGCCGACAACTTTGTAGGCAGGAATGCGGTGGCCCCACCAGAGCTGACGCGACACGCACCACGGTTTGATGTTCTCCAGCCAGTGGTACCAGACGGCCTCGTGCGAAGGCGGGTACAGGCGCAGGTCGCCGTTGCGCACCGCCTCGACGGAGCGGCGGGCCATATCGGAGCAGTCGATGAACCACTGCGGCATCAGCATCGGCTCCACAATGTCGCCAGTGCGCTCGCAGCGGCCTACGCGGTACTCGTACGGCTCCACGCCGCGCAGCAGCCCCATCTCCTCCAGCTTCTTCACGATCTCGCGGCGGCAGTCGAAGCGGTGCATGCCCTTGAACGGCTCCATCGTCACGTAGCCCTTCAGGTTCATCATGACAAGCTGCTGCAGGTTGTGGCGCTTGCCGGACTCAAAGTCGTTTGGGTCGTGAGCTGGGGTGATTTTCACCGCGCCGGTGCCGAAGTTCATGTCGACCAGCGTCGCGTCCAGCACGATCGGGATGATGTCGTCGCGGAACGGGCACTTGAGGAACTTGCCATGGAACTTCTTGTAGCGCTCGTCGTCAGGGTGAATGGCGACGGCCGTATCGCCCAGCAGCGTCTCAGGACGCGTCGTCGCAATCACCAGCTCGTCGTCGCTGTCCGCCAGCTTGTAGGCAACGTGAGTGAGGCTGCCCATGTCGACTTTGCGGTCATAGAGAGGAATGGTCATCTTGGATGTCTTGGGCACTTCGACAAACTCCACCTCGAGGTCAGAGATGGCGCTCTGCAGCGCGCAGCACCAGTTTACCAGCCGTGTGTCGCGGTGCACCAGGCCGTCCTCGTGCAGGCGCACAAACGCCTCCACAACAGCCGCAGACGACTGTTCGTCCATCGTAAAGCGCTCGCGCGTCCAGTCCAGCGACAAGCCGATCCTGCGGAACTGCTCCGTGATCATGCCAGCGTGATTCTTCTTGAATTCCCACAGGCGCTTCATGAACTCGTCGCGGCCGAGGTCGTGCCGGCTCTTGCCCTCCTCCTTCATGACGCGGCGCTCCACGACGACCTGGGTGGCGATGCCGGCGTGGTCGGTGCCGGGCAAGTAGAGGGTGTTGTCACCCTTCATGCGGTGGAAGCGGATGAGGGTGTCCTGCACAGCGCCCGTGAGGGCATGGCCCAGGTGCAGGTAGCCCGTGACGTTCGGTGGTGGGGCGATAATCACGAACGGCTTGGTCGCCGTCTCGGACTTGTGGTCTGAGGCGGGTCTGAAGAAGCCAGACTTCTCCCACCACGGATACCAGTCCGCCTCCACCGCGGCCGGATCGTACGTGGCCGCCATTTCGGGAGCCAAGGACTTCATGATGAGCGCGCAACGTCGGAACGTTTTCGTGAAAAACGTGGAGAAAAGGATATGTCCTCTTCTCTTAAGATGGGAAGATGATGAGATGGGCACGGCGCTAAAGGGTGGGTAGTGTTTGTGTGTTTTTGTGTGAGGGAGGTGGGGGGGGTGAGATATGAGCTGCAGGCGATGGTGGTCGGGGCTTACAGTAGAAGAAGAGACGACGAGCAAGTCTACTTTATTGCCTTCACACTCGCCTGTCCGCACGCGCCAGAACGCAAGAGTGAAGAGAGAAACAGATGCTTTCCGTGCCCACTGCAAAGCAGGCGCGCACGCTCATATGCCGCACAAGGATGTTTATCATCGCCGCAATGGCGCGTCAGGGAGGATATGTGGAGTGGGGGATAGGAGGGGTGGGGGTACACGAGGTGCGTCCGATGCGACACGGAGGAAAAAGGCGCAGGATGAGACGAGAATCAGTATGCGGCAGAGATAAAGACGGAGGGGGGAGGGGGTCAACGCGTCGAGAGGGAGGCAGATTCAGCAGTGGAAGAACAAGAAGCAGAGAGAGAAAGCGACGTACAGATGCACGTCTGTGCGCTCCTTCCTGTACGACGCAATCGAAAAAAAAAGACGCTCATGTGTCCCAGACGGTTCTCTGCACCCGTTGAAGGGGAAGCGTTCGCGCCGGAAGCAGTGCTGCACAATCTCCCTCTCCGCACTTTCCTACATGCCATCGGACATGATAGCTGCACAAGAAGCCGTCCATGCAGTTGTGGCGACCCATGTGCGCGTTCAAGCAAATCAGTTCTGCTGGTTGCGCGCCTCCTTTTTGTTGTTGCTGCTGCTTGTTTGTTTCGTCCGTGTGCCCTCGTCAGCATGGAAAAAAAAACCTGGAAACACAAAATAGAATGTTGTCGAGTGGCAATAGAGCGAAGAAACACACAAGCACACACGCACAGGCGCGCGCACCTGTGAAGACGTCTCCAGAGGCAGCTTCCACATTCCGCTGCTCAGCCACATCTCTCCCCATTTCCTGACACAAACGCATTTTCTGCCCGAAGAACAGAAAAGGGAAAAAGCGAAGACGTTTCGTCGCAGATGAGACAGAGACGCGCGACGCTGCGCGTTTTCGTCTCCCTCTCTCCTGTATACGACTGCTTCACGTGAGCTCCTACATTTTTTGCTGTTTTTCTGCGTCTTCTCTACTCCGCGCTGCGGCTTCGTTGCTATTGCAGTGCTTCGTTCTATTCCTTTTCCTCTCGTCTTCTCGGTGGACATGGAGAAGGTGGAGTGCACGCTTGTAGGCCTGCATCTTCGATGATGAGCCGCCGTTCCAGGTTGTGTGGCTGCCGCCAGCAACTTCCAGCTTGGACTGCGTGTCTGCCTTCTCTGTGCGCCGCTTTGCCGTGGCTACTGTTCCCTCCCTCTCGCGCGTGGTCCTCTCGTTCAAGTTTCGATGAGAGACCCATGAGCGCACGAAACGCACGCACGTCTAGAAGTGATGCGGCCCGCTGAAGAAGACCACGAGAAAAAAAAAGAGGCGCACGCTTTCCACAGCTGGAGAGGGTGAAGAAGCGACGCACAGAAATGCGCGCGCGCACAGACAGGGCCACACATACAATGTGCAATCTCTCTGCATCGTGCCTGCTTGGCTTCTCCTCATTCACCCAGAAGGGAAAACTGTCTTTTTTTGTTGTTGTCTTTCGTTGAGCACTGCTTCTTTCTCAACTGTCACCGCTCTGAGCGCCCCATGTCAGACGACCACCTCAGCTTGCCGACGCGCCCACACGTTTTACGCAGTAAAAAAAGGGTGAGGCGCAGTCTTACCCTGCTCGTGTGGTATTAGGGATAAGGTGATACGGGAGGAAGGGAAAACGGTAAATTATCAAAGGAAAAACAAAACGGTGAGCCTTCGTGAGTAGGGTGGCAACTTAAAACGAAGATGAGGTGTGTGCTAAGAGCATGACGGGGTGGCGCGGCTCTGTGTGTGTGTGTGTGTGTGTGCCTGTGATTGAGTGCTGGCAGACGCTGACGTTGGTTGACTGGTTAGCCATCCTACCTTCCGGTAGCTAGCAGGATCTATCGCGCTCCTTCACCCTTGTTTGATTCTCCAACGCACGGCGGCTCTCCCGTACTCGTTCTCTTTCAAGTCACCTCTTTGTGCGTCTCCTGCGTTGCGCTGTGCACAGCCAGCTTAGGCTCCTTGTCTTGCTTTTTCCTCTCTTGCGCACGGGCATCAGCACCGCTGCCTCAGGTGATGTCGCGGTGTGGCGCACCACTGGCTGACCTTTTCTCACAGTCACCCTTTTGCTACGGCCGCATGTTACATGCACGGGACATGCGCGTGTCTGTAAGGCGCGCGTTGCGCCCGGCATGAGAGATCCGCAGGTGTTGTGAGAGGAGATCGGCAGCAGAGGGCACACAGTGGACAGCAACACAAGCAGGGAAGCGCACCCAAGAGAGAGCGGAGAGAAAGAGAGAGCGAAGAGAAAGAGAGAGCGGAGAGAAAGAGAGAGCGATCCGAAAAGCAGAAGAAAACAAAACAACAAAAAAAAACGGCCGCCGCACAGAGAGGAATAAAGAGAGCGGGACGAGAATTGAGTGCGGCAGCGCCTACATGTACACACACACACACAGCAAGTCCAACAGCCCTGCACACACACACAGGAAAAAGGAAGAGAGAAATTCCTTACGAAGCGCCTTCCGTCCATTGTCTCTTGTCTACTTGCTTCGTTTTACTTCCGTTTCTTTCCTGCTGCTACTGTTGCCTCCACCCCATTGCACGCCATCAAGGCACGCAGGCACCAAACACGTACAAGCGCACAGAGAGACAGAAAGAAGGGGCACACACGGGAATGTTAATGAGCTGGGGAGCACGCACAAGAAACAACAAGAGGGTAGCCGCACAAAACAGCACAGCAACGGCAGCGAAGGAGAACTAGACGGCACAAAGCGCACAGCAAGACGCGCCGAGGAGGAGGGGGGAGGGGGGGGCAAAGGAGGGCTATGCGTGAATCTGTCCTTCGAGCAAAGCCTGGAGAGCGACGACCAACGCGCACACGCTGGTGGGAAGAAGACGCGCGCGCGCACACACACAGTATATACGACCATAAACGAAAGAACTAAAAAAAAAACGAAAAAGCATCGAAGGCACTTGTGATATATATGACGAAAAGAGAAAAGCGCACAGCCGCAAGAAATTCAACACGTACCCGTAAGCGTCTTCCCTTTAGCCATATGCACGGTCACCCGCTTGTGTGTGCAGACAGTAAAAAAAAAGAGCGAGAGATTCGTACGAGGAGGATAAAGTAGGGCGAGAGCAAACGAAAGATAAAAGAAAAGCACACACTAGCAGCCTTATGGTATATACTCGAAGCACAAACACATCACGCAGCAAAGACGGCATCCAACACTTACTATGACGACAGAGCAAGCGGAGGTGATGGTGAGAAAAGAAGGATGTAGGATTGTACAAAGGTACGCACAGAGCGACACACAAACACACAGGGGAGGGAGGGAGGGAGGGAGAGAGGGGGGACAAACAACAGCAACAAAAAAAAAGAACTCCGAGTCCGCAAGCACGAAAATGTCAAACCCAAAGACAGTCACTACTCACCCATCTTGCACGCCTCTTCTCCCGCAACCGTGGAAAGAGAGAAAGCTTTTTGGCTGGTTTTGTAAAAGAGGCAAAAGAGGCCCGAACAAAAAAACGCACGCGAGGCAGCGAGGAGAGGGAAGGGGGGGGCACAGGACCGGAAAGAGGCAAGGCAAGGAAAGCGTCTCTTCTGTTCAACACTCAAAAAGTAACGCACAAGAAGAGAAAGAGGGTGCAAAATGTGAGAGGCCGCCAAACAGAGGAGCTCATAAAGGCTTTCGTGCTGGGGTAACCGGAGGAGGCGTGAGTGAAGCCAATAAATAGCACAGTTAAAGAAAAATGAAGACGCCCAAAGCCGTCAGCGCATCCCATCCCTGGCCAACGGTAAAGAGAGGGACGCTTGACAAGGGAAAAGGACGCAGACACGCATTGGCCGATGAACATGAAGCGGCTATTCTCGAAAAAGAGGATCGAAACACACGACAAAATGTGAAGAGAGGCAGTGATAAAAAAAAAAAAGAAAGGGTCACGAAAAAGAGCATGAGAAAAGATGGTGCCGACCGTTAAAGTCAAACGGAAGAAAGCGAAGAGGCGCGCACGCACACGCGCACGCAACAGAAAAAAACGAAAAGAGCGCCGACAGCACACAAGGAGAAATGGGGAGAAGTACAACGAAAGAAAAGATACTTCCCAACTCAGTCTACCGCTCCTTGGCACGAGGGGAATGAAAGGCTGGGGGAGTTGAGTGAGCACTCGCGGAGAGAGCGGAGGGTGCATGCGCGCGCACACAGACAGACACAACCACAAATGTGGAGGCGCACAAGCACACACATCAATGAGCGCGTGTGTCCCTGGCCAAAGAAGAACACACACAAGTCGAGAAAAAAGCCAAGCTATGAAGACAGCTGTTTTCTTTTGTTGTCTGCTTCTTTTTGCAGTGCCGTATCGAGTAGGGGCATGTGCGTCTCCATATGCGCGTGCCCCCGATAGCGAATAGTACGCACAGCTGATTCTTTTTTGTTGTTTCGGGAATGGGGGAGAGAGGGGACTTTGTTGTTTGTTTTGCGTTCATAAGTCCCTTGCTAGTGCGTGTCTCTTCTCTCTCTTTTGTTGTTTGCTCGGCGTCTAATCCGTGCTGTCGTTTCATTGACAGCCTGCGGCCACACCAACACACGCGCCCACGTTCGGATCGAGAGAAAGACCCCATATGCGCGCGCCATCCATCGTGTACACCACCAAAAAGAGTTGCCATTTTCGGGGAGAGGGAGGGGAGCAAGGAGGTAACACCGAAGCGAACGCCAAAAGACACGATAGGCGAAACAACAACAGCAGCCCGACAGACAGCAGCGAAGCAGGAGGACGCGCTCACGCACACGGGATGTTGTGAAGCGAGAAAATCAGCCAGAGAGCAAGAGACGAGAACAAAAGGGATTGAAGACGTGATCAGTTTTAGGAGCCTCTCCACTTCTCTTGCTTCGTTCCTTCACCCGAGCAAGTATGCGCTGTCGGTGCGGTGCTTCAGTTCTGCTCCCCTTTTCCTTTGCCGCGCCAGCTGAAGACCACCAAAGCTGCGCTATCAATTACGCGCACGCACACACGGATATAGGGAGAGCTGCAGCAATCTTCATCTCTATCAACACACACACACACAGCAGCAGCAGCAGCAGCAGCCCGACTAATACGAAAGGGAAAACGAGAAACAGTGGAAAGTAGGAAAAGGTGCACCAAGCACGAAGAAAAGGCTGAAAACTAGACCAAAGCACTACCACGACCACGAAGAAAAAAGAAGCAGCAACAGCACACCTAAGAGGCCGTCGAACCATCTACACACTCACATCAGTCAATCGAAAAAAAAAGGCGAGCAGGTGTTTGAAAGGACCGATCTCACAAGAGAATGAAGAGAAACGGCAAACACAGAGAGAGTTTCCTTCGTCGCATTGACGGAAGATGAGATTACCCTGCTGCCCGACACTGCAAGTCTCTCATCTCTTCATGTGAGTCCCTTTTCTCTATTTCGCCCTCCCTCTCTTCTTCGCCTCTAGCACCATAAGCCTGTCCACTTTTCCTTCTTTGTGTGTGTGGCATCATGACGCTTCTGCTACTGAGAAGAGCGCTGGCAAGATCAAAATAACCGAAGACGAGAGACGGAAGATGTCCAAGAGACAACGAGAGAAAAAGCGGTGGAAAACATCAAAGGCCGTCACGCGCGTACGCTCAGACACATTACACAGATCGTGTGTGTGGAGGGGGATCACAGAAATGAACATGTCAATCCAAAGCTGCCACCTGCCTTTCTCTGACATGCAGTGCTACTGCCCAGTCGACCGCCACATTTTTCTGCTTTGGCTTTCGGCCGCTCTATGCCCTTCGCTTCATTGTGGCTCTCGCCGTCCCTCTCCCACCCACTGTTTTGCTGTCGTCATTCCTTTCCATTTCTCTCAAGCACGGAGAGAGAGGTGAGGTGGCAAACGAACAACCACGAAAAAAGGGAGCCATTCCGAACGGCTGCAGTGCTTGTGTGTGCCTGCGTGCGCGTGGCGCACGTGTGTCAACGTGTGCACATTCATCTGAGCACATGCATGCTCTCACCTTTGTAAGTGCGGGGAGGGGAAGCCCATCGAACACAGATGCATACCAACACCCAGCGAAGCGCACGTACACACACACACGCTTACAGCCGCTGATGCGCACACCTAAACGCTAACGAAATACTTTGAGCGGGAAGCGATGAAAGGGGGAGGCACAGCGGAGACGTGTACACGTCACGCGATAGATTAGATGACGATAACGTCGATCACAGACAAGCGCAAGCACGCGCACACACAAAACGCAGCCTCACCTGTCTTTTTCATCCAGCAACCCCTGTGTAATGCGAAGGAGTAATAGAAAAAGAAAAACGTCCACGTCGACTCTCGAGTCCTGAGGGCGGGCGCATCTGCATCTTTTTCGTTCGCCATGCTTGTTCCATTTCCTGACCGCTTCACTTTAGTATTCGCTGTTGCTCCACATCCTTCTTCCTTTATTGATTACGTCACTCGGCATGCAACGGCACAGGAAGGGCACATGCATGTGAGCCCGTGTGCTTGAGGGTATAGAAGGAGGACGCGAGTAGGCCGCCTCCGCACACGCCAACGCCTCGGAGCACACAAACAAACCACCCAAGCTACGCAGTGTTGCAAGCACCCGAATAGCAACGTCGGCGAGCGCACAAGAATTGGAGCGCTTAAGGCGTACGGAGAGAAGGTAAAAAGGAAGACGGGCGGACGGAGAGGGGCACCCAGCGAGGCATAAGGGAGAGCAGGCACTTAAACTGTCACCTTTTATGAACTTGTGCACACAGAGGCACATCCGTAAACGGAGGAAACTCAACGAGGCACGCAAAAAAAAAAAGGCAGGAGCCCCCTCCACACACGACAAAAAAAAACACAAGAAGCACTTCTGCAGCTCAGGGATTAGTGCTTGCAGGTGGACGTGCCTGCCTCTGTGGGTTCATATCGGCGCGCGTGTTTGCGTGCGGGGCACTAAATGGGTTCGTGGATTAAGCACGAAAAAAAAAAACAAATGACAACGATGGCACGAGAAAAAAGGGGAAAGCTAAAGAGAAAAGAGGGGAGGAGGAAGAAGAGAAAGAAAAGGGAAGGAAAGCCACACACACACACACGCACAAACAGAGAGAGACATATAACCACACAAAAATGTAAGCAAAGAGAGTCCTCAGCCCATGAGCCCACTTGTAAACCCAGGGAGCTGAGTACGTGTGGCTGGAGATGAGCGTGTGCGTGTTGTTTTCAATTGATGCGAGGCAAAAAGAAAAACTAAAAGTACAGGCGAGCCAAAAAAAAAAGGGAAATCCGTGAATGCAACCACGAAATGCGGCGACGGATACAAAGAGAGCTGCGAAAAGGACATGGCGCTGCGCACGACAAGTAAGGAGAGGTAAAGATTGAAAAAAAAAATTTCGAGCATGCGCCGCAACGCCTCATCGTCTTGCTCATCAACCCACCCGAGCACCAAAGCATAAAAGCACAAGAGGAGCAAAAGAGCACCCATGAAAGCAGAAATATAGATTCGGTGAAGCCTGCGACATTCCCAGGGGTGCCTCGCACTCTCATTGTTCATTGAAACGGGCTTTACACGTCTGTGTCGACAAGTAAGTTGCTCTTTTTTTTTCGCCCAGCTGTTCGCTCCTTGATGACGGGAGGCACGTCGCAACGCGTGGCATCCTCATGGCCCCGGGCCGCCCCCCTTATCCCCCTATCCCCCTGCCAGTGCCGAGCCGCCTCGGGTGGTGACAGGGGCACCTACGGCGTGGGAAAGTCAGAGCGATGCATGGCTGCTGATGCCGGTGCTCAGGTCGTAGATGGCGTTGCGTCGGAGCGACCTGCGGCAGCGAGCGCGTTTGCACCACCCACATGATGGGCAGGGTGTCAGCGTGACCCAAGCGTGTCTCGCCCGGCCCTCGCTGCTTACTGGGGGAGAGCTTGGAGCGCCACCCCGAGGGAGATGCACCGGCGGGGCGGCCGGCATGATGGGAGCGGCTGTGAGGTAACCTGCGAGGCAGAGGTGGGTAGAGTACGAGGCAGGGCCCGTGCGCAGGTGGCCGAGCCGGTGCGCTGCCGTAATGCACGTGCCGGCCGCTGCGTTGCACCGGGCGACGGGGCCTGTGACGTGCCCGGGGGTGGCGTTTGACACAGGTTATATGGCCGAACGGAAACTTTGAAAACTCCGGCAAAAAAGGAGAAAAACGCTGGTCATTTCGCCCAAAGAGATTCACACGTTGAAAGGTGCACCTCCACATCCAGCGGCTTTCTTAGCGACGGTGTGCACCTCTGCGGTGCACAGACGTTGATTGGTTGTCGCGTTCCCCCGTCGAACTCCTCACCCACAGAGACCACGAAGACCATCAGCGCGCCGGTGCCCTCGTCCATTGCACTTACTCGGCCTGCCCTCCTCTCCACACTCGCTACTGATGCTCGAGAGCATGCAGACGGACGCATGTGAGCGCACAGGCAGAAACGAGGAGCCCGGCACGCATGATTGGGCGACGGCATGCCTCATGCCCAAGAGACAGACTACCTCGAGAAGGGGGGGGGGCTATGCAGCTCGTGAAAACTGAAAGCGACGCCGAAGAACTGCCACACACAAGGAAAGGGGAGAAGCCCACAATGTCGCAGCCCCTGGCTTGCGCGTCCATCTTCATCGCTGTTCACGAACACACAGGGGAGCGATATGCACGGAAGAGAAAAAGAGGGGCCTACAGAGGATGGTGCGGTGGTGCATGAAGCAGCAATGGCGAAAACAGGTGGGTTGTCGAGAAGCGAATGAGGCATGGATTTCGGTGCCGTTGCCAAAGCGGAGGAGGCATGAGCAGCAGAGCTGTATAAAGAAAAAAGACTCAAATCAAAGGCACAGCACGAAGCGGTGCTCAAACACAGGCGTGAGGAGCAGAGCGCGGGGCCAAGGCGGAGAAGCTACGCCGACAGTACCAGAGCAACAGCGGTAAAGCGCAAGCATCATCCAGAAACACACGCCCCCGCCACACACACGCGCACAACGGAACGCAAACAGGAAGCGCACACGTGACATTTCGATAGGTGAGCCCTTCCTGATTGCTTTCGCATGCGTGTATCCCTTCTTCGGCCTATCAGTCCCAACAGCGACAGAGGCGGCAACGCCGGTGGTAGCCTGCGCATGCTTTCTTCTCTCTACACTTCACATGCATAGACTCTCCACCTCTTACTCGCCCTCAGTCTACCTTGCGGTGCTGATGCCGTCCACATATCTTTCCAACGCCTGTCACGCGTGCGTAGCGCCACACTCTCTCTCACGACACGCACACACACATGCATACCTCGCCTCAAAACACATCATTCAGAGCACCCATACCCCAAAGGAGCCATTGAAGGGAGGAGAGATGCTCGACGTCAACAAGAGGGAGGGAAGCGGGGTGGAGGTGAGGTGAGGTGAGGCAAGGGGAGCGGGGCGCAAACACACAAGCAAGAGAAGCCATCATCGATATAAACTCAGAGGGGGCTCTTCGAACACGGCAGGAAACGACAACAACACATGCACGAAAAAAGAAATACAGAAAAGAGAAAAGAGAAAAGGGAGATATAAAGGAAGAAAGCAGCGGCGCATTACTGTGAAACACACACATGCACACGCGAAAGACAAGCACATGCACATAGAGAAAAGGAAACACAAAGGTGCGCCGTAAATGAATGATGATCTCGGAAGACACGCTCACACCCAGGCATACAAAAAGGCAAGGCAACGGAGGGAAAGTGGGGTGGGCGGAAGAGCGAAGAGAGAAGCCAAAAAGGGCGAGGAGTACAAAGAAAACAAGCCAAACACTACAAAGAAAAGAATGGCAAGCGAGCGAAAAATGGTGAGGGAGAGGCACGTGGAAGGAGAGGCTAACAGGTGCTAAGGTGTGGCGGAGAGGGCAATGGGTGAGAAGCCCGAAAACGGAACGAGCAACAACAAAAAGAAGACACGCCGCGCGAAGAACTTCCGTCAGCGGTGGAATACTTATCGGTCACAATTAAGAGAGAGGCGCAATGTAAGAGAGGCCCCGGAAGGACACCAACACCTACCGAAAGAAGAAGGAAACCACAGCAAGAGGAGAAGGGAGAGGTGAACACAAAAGGAAAGAAAAAGAAAAGGGGCATCTTTATTGTTCCTCTTCTCAGCAGATTCTCTCCTTTTCCTTTTGCCGTTCCTCGCGTGCCTGTGACTGTTTCCGCTAGCGTACGAGTGTGGTCATACATGCGCTACATGACTTTTCTTCGGAGCTGTATCTTTTCTTTTTTTCCTTCGGGGGAGAGATTGCTCTGTGGTGCTTTCCTCTGCGTTTCCCCTTGCCCTTTTCTTCTTTTGGTACCGTCTGACGCCATCAGCGCCGTCGCCTTCTACCACTACGACACCGAGTAGTCAAACACTTTACCCCTGCACCTCCTAGCTTTCTCTCCCGCCCTATCCTTTCTTACCATGTTCTGTTATCTTCGCATGGTAAACAGCGACCACGCCTGACGCGAGAAAAGAGAACAGAGCAAAAAAAAAAAAAAACTGTGTCTCTCAACGCACGTGCTCACCCCCTTCTTTTGATTTTTTTTCGAGTTTCGCCGTCTTCCCTGACTTCGGAAGGGCAACCTTCCCTTCCGCCCCTTCCTCCACAGCATCCTACGAGGCACGAAATAACCAAGACGCTATACGAAGTGACATCTTTCAAGGTGCTATTCTACAGCAAGCGACTCAGCAGGCTTACCCTGATGAGTGTATCCGTCAAATCGCGGAGGCGATTCGTAGTGAGCTGGGGCAGATGCGATCATGACCGCAAGTCTCACCGGCACAGCGCCAGCCCAGTCCTGACTGCCGATACCAAAAGTCAGCCATTATGAGCGGAGGCAGGCTGCAGGCTCTTGGCTTCCTCACACAGAGTGTGGTGTACTGGGCCCTGATACCACGGTGAGCGCGCACCCAGAAATCAAATAATAATAATAAAGCAAAAAGAAGAAAGGACGCAAAAAAAAAGGGCGCGATTCAAGTGCGAAAAAAAAAAGGACGGAATGGTGTATCACTGACGTACTCGAATCCACACGCACACACACACACACAGTGAGAGACACACATGCACACAACATCAACCTTCAAGCAATCATCAGCAATGACTAAAGATAACAAAGAAGTCAATAGGAAGAGCGGGGGTGCTCAGCGTCGGAAAATCGACTATATCGAGAGAAGATCATTGAAGAACGTGTGCGAGTCTGCGCAGGTGACTGTGGCTGCGTCTGCGTGTGTCTTCACCGTTTGAGAAAGCGGCGTGATCACTGCTGCACGGCGAGGTGTGGGATGCGTTGGTGTTCTGTGCAGGCTTTGTCCCCAAAGCACAGCATAGATAGGCGCACACAGACGCACTTGTATGAGTACACGAAAATAGAAAGGAGGCAGACCCATCAAACCTCATGCAGCTGCGCATGCACGCCCACAAAAACAACAATGAGCACCAATCAACTGGAAAATAAGTCGCTTAGAAGAAATACTAGCAAACAGTGAAAAAAAAAAAGAGATACTGGAATGTGCACCACCGACATGCCAAGTCCCTTCCTTTTGCGTAAGTTAAATGTAGTCTTCTGAGACCTTCTTGTTTTCCTCCGATACCAGCAAAGTCGACTTTGTCCTTCGAACTCCGCGCAGCAAAACACCAACATGTGCACTTACTCTCACGCACAGACACACACCTAGACACAATGATGCAGCTCTTCCTTTTTGTTTCTTTTCTTTGAAGTGCTGCCAACATAAGCGGAAAGGCGGCGCAAGAGCTCGTTCTTTTTGTGTGTGCGTGTGTGTTGCGCGCATGAATGTGCAACGCACCCTTCTGCGCATTACACATGTGCGAATCTAGTGTGCTTTTTCACAAAAAAATGGTTGGGCTGTTTACGTGTGATTGCACGTTACGTTTTAGTTTAGGATCGCCTTTGCTGATTTTGGTTTCTCTTTTCATGCCACCTTCTCCGTTGTGTTGCACCTCTTTGCGTTTTGTGCGCGGTTTTTTTCTTCCTGTTTTCCTTTTCCCTTCTTTGTTGCTGTTCTTATCCGCGCTTTTCCGCTCGCGCAGAGCGGAGTCGCTTTCATTATTTTTTACCTCTTTTTCGTTCTTCGATAGGTCGTCGTCAACAAATTTGCACTTCGTTACGAGTTCGAGCCAGAACGAAGACGAAGAGACGTCAGTCTGTGTTGCGAGTTCGTTGGCGGAGTTTTCTCCCCTTCGCTTCGGTGCCGGGCTTCTTTCCTTCCTTCTGTTTCTCAACATGTGTGCTTTGGGCTGCACTTGTGATGATTGCCTTGGTGATGGCACGTGCGCGTGCGCGCGTGTCTCCTCCTTGTATATGTACATATATATATATAGCCATTGCCGCAGTGGTGTGCTTGCTCAGGGAGGCTAGACCCTCTTGGGCTCCTATGCACGCTTCCATCTATGCGTGCGTACGTGCGTGTGTGTGTGTGTCGTCTGCGCGCTGCACATGAAGCGAGACAATGAACAACAACAACCGCAAAAAGTCGTACCACGAAAACAAGGAAACGGGTGTCGAAATCTCAGCAAGCAACGAAAAAGGAGGAAGGGAGCGCACTTGCATGGAAGAGGGATGATACTTGTGCGTCCATGTCAAGCCAGAGATGACGCCATCCCCATCATGGCATGACCAACGAAGACACCGACACGCGCAAGCACACACAAAGGCGAAAGGACACAAACGAGAAAGAGAAGCACAAACAAAAGCTCGTGCACAGAAGACCCGCACTGGACTACTGGCATACACGTGCACCCTCCATGTCACCACGGCGTGCCAAGGTCACATAAATTCGCGTGGGTGGACTGCTGCGCCTTGCATCGTCGAACATGCGCACATGCACATGCAAAACCCCAAAAAAGAACGCACAGCTCACAACGCACAGATACGTCTCACTTTCACTGCCACTCACATATACGCGTCCGCGCCTCATCCGCATGCAACCGGCTTGACGCAGCGGATGAACTGTGTGCGTGTGTGTGTGTGTACCTGTCCGTGCATGTGGGTGGGTGCGTGCATGTCCGATTTGAGATTTTGCCGTTGCGCAAGCATGTCTGCAATCGTTCATGAAGCCTCAAGAGAGAAGGGAGGAGAACAGAGACCGGGGCGGAGTTGTAGTCTGCCGTCTACAAGAAGAGCCTTCCGCTCGCCTCCAGCTTCTTTAGCGTCTCGACCTGCGCGTTGCGGCGGCGGGTTATCTCCGAGTCGCAGTAGCCATACGCCCAGTGGCGGATCTCATCGTCCCAGAGCATCATCGATGACAGCTTCGCCACGACGCTTTCGTACGGGTCAGGGGAGAGTGAGAAGATCGCCTTCGAGCCGTAGTACTCCTTTCCGATAGCCGCCATAATGCGGCGCCACAGGGGGCGGTTGGAGACGCGGTTAGGGTCTCGGAAGTATGCCGCGCTGATCAGCTGGCGCAGCATGATGTGGTGATCCTGGCGGCTTACGGTCGCCTCCTTGGTTTCGCGAAGAATGAACTCGTTCAGTAGGTTCTGGCGAGCCGAAAGAATGCTCTGCCGGTCGTGGCTGCGGTTTGCCCGGCTGGGGCCGTACCGAAGACGGTAATGCCGCTCTTGGCGCATCCTCTCCGCCGCCTCGGCCGGTGTCTCCTCGCTCTCCTCGCTGTTCTCTTCATCGAACTCGTAGAGCACGTCGCCTCCCTTGAAGCTGAAGCTGTCAGAGTGTGCTGTGCACGGAGGGCCGAGAGAGCTCGCGATGGAGGCAAAGCTCTGCTCCAGCTGGTCGCACGGAGACGACTCGTTCGAGTCATCGGAGAGCACGACCACGTGGAGCATCCTGTCCTCCTCGCTCATCAGGAGTGATGCAGACACTTTTTCGCGGTTGTTGGAATGTGCTGGAGAGAGGTGCACGAGTGAGAGACCTGATCCTTTGCGACTTGCCGGAGCGTGCGCGGGATACACCTGTGAGTTCAGAGTTAACGGTAATCTCCTCTTTCTTTGTTCTTCCTCGTCGTCTATGTCTCGGGTGAGCTGTTGAGCTGAAGCGAGCGGCGAACAAGCACACACAGAAATGAACGTAGGCACGTGCTGTACGGGCTGTGAGTGTGATGAAGAGGCTGTGTGTATGTGTGTGTGATTGGGTGATTACAGCGATGGACAGAGAGAAAGAGAGTGAGGCGAGAGGTGTGGGACAGCGGTGAAAAACGGGGGGGGGGGCAGGCAGAAGGGTGAGGCAGCGTTGCTGGATGAGAGACAGTCGAACTGTACGTTGGCGTAGGGTCGTGAGAGAGTGGGAAGAGACAGAAAAGGCAGAGAGGTGCACGCCGTATACTGTGTTCACTCCAGAGTGCTACTGACACTGCAGCCCGTGTACGTGTGGATGCCAGTGTGTGCGTATGTATGTGTGCGTGTGTTTACAAAGAGAGAAATGGAATAAAGAGTCGGCAAGGAGGGGTGGCGGAGAGGCAGACGGCGGTTGGGAGAGGGTGGAACAAGAAAAGAGGGGAAGAGGCAGAGCCATAGGCACAGAGAACGTACCGCCACATGAGGACGAGTAAAAGCAGTGCGCCGCTTCCTTGGCATGATGAGGGCGACAGAGATAGAGAGGCTAATGACCTGCCGTCCACCTCAGCATTCGAGCAACGACACATGGCACCATAAAGTGGATCGGGGCAGGCCCAGGCAGGCAGGGTTCTTCCCACATGCGTGCCACAGAGCGCGCACGCTGCGTCTCTCGTTTCGGCTCTGCGCAACGAGAGACATGCGCGTGCAGATGCCAAGCCCGGTCTTACACACACGAGAGTCAGCACTGCACCCTTCCTCCTCTTCATTGCTCATTGCGTTTCTCACGTGTGTGCTTAGAAGTACTTTTTTCACCAACCAAAACAAATACAAAAGACGACTTCACAACACAAGAACAAAGAAGCCCAATGACGATCACTTCGGCGCACAGAGGTACGCACGCGCAGGCGCTTGAGTCAAGGAGAGGGATGGATGAAGGCCACAACCAAAGATCGCAGCCACACACACACGCACAGTATAGTGTGTGCACGACAAGTGGGAAGTGAGATAAAGGCGCACACCATTCTTCGTAGCTCGTCAGCGTGTCAGTGGTCCGAAGGGAAGGGGGAGGCTCAAGAAGAGATCAAGAGGCGTCCCAAAACGGGCCAAGGTAAGGAGGCACGACCTTTGCGTGCACGATGCATCCATTTGGAGAAAAAAAAGAGTGAGGCGGCGACGGCGGAAGAAGAGTTATATTTACCGAACCACCCAACGTTCGCACGCATGTCGAATGCCTACTTGACATTTAAGTCACAACAACGAAGCGGACGAGGAAGAAGCAAAAAAAAGGTCGTCATCAGAAGCCCAAATCGCATCCTTTCCCTCCCTTTCTCCGTCGTTGCGTTGATTGAAGCAGCCACTTTACGGGGGCAACGATGAGAGAGACACACACGAGCATCGAGGTGAGCCCCGGGAGTGGCGGCTAGCGATCTCCTCAAACCTGCCCCCTTCGTCCCTTCCGAGTTAGTCCCTCTTCCTCTCTTCTTTCCACTATCATGGGCACTCACGAGGCAGACTGGGAGATGGCCACTAGTCGCTGGTGGTAGTGCATGTGAGTGTGGGTCGGGTGGGCGAATCACCCTCGCCATACGCCAACGCTCAGCCACCTACTTGCTGGCCTTGCGCTGGCGGAGCA
Organism: Leishmania infantum JPCM5; assembly: GCF_000002875.2. NCBI lineage: Eukaryota > Euglenozoa > Kinetoplastea > Trypanosomatida > Trypanosomatidae > Leishmania > Leishmania infantum. The sequence goes on from NC_009414.2 coordinate 1,159,344, forward strand.
GCGCGTCCACCTCGCTCTGCTTCACTCGGTACAGTACGTAGGGAAACAGCGCCGGGATGGCGCCTAGGAAGATGTACGCCGTCGACTCCTTGATGTAGCGCGCGTGCAGGCGGTCGTAACGGTCGCGGGTGAGGACGGAGATGACGCCGCGAAAGCTCTCGTCATCGACACCCTCGCCGTAGTAGTACGCCTCGCCCTCGCGGATCAGGTTGCTGAGAGCCTTGCGGGCCGTCGCAGTATTGCCCTGCTCAACATTGTACGTCACCTCAGCAACGGAGACGGCGTAGTTGCCCAGTGCGGTAGGGGTCACCGTGTAGCGCAGCGTCTCCGAAGCGCCGTAGGGGAGGTAGGCGATAGACTTGCTCTGCAGCGAGCCGTCCTCCAGCAGGTCAGATATCTGCACGTCAAAGGCGGGACTCTGGCCGTAGTTCGTTACCGTGACCACCACCTCCACGGAGGATCCGAGAACGATGTCGTCGCTCGATGTCGTCTTGGACACAAACAGCAGCGGATGCGGATTTATCTCTGCCTCCTGCGCCACCTGCGCGAAACACGTCGTTGCCACCAAGGTGGCCAAGCACAGTAAGAGCAGCACCTTGAGAGTGGCCATTGTCGGCAGCGTAAACAAATAACTGAGCAAAGATCCTTCTCGCCTACAGAAGACGTAACAGGGAAGTAAAGATGCGCTGTGCAGCCGCCGACTACCGTGTGCGATAGCCAATCAGAGACTCAACACAGGGGGGAGAGAACGCCAAGTCGAAAGGAGATACACTGTCGTGGCGGAGGGAAGCGGGAGAGGCGGGGGAGAAACAAGAGTCGAAGCGAAATGTGGACGAGGAACAGTGAAAGGTGCCAAGGGCGCGGAAGGCAGCGCACCACCTGGAAGCGTAGACGCGTGGAAAGCAGAAAGCAAAGCAGCGGTGCGCAGGGCGGGATATTGTCGCGTCCCTGCCCTTGTGCTTATTTCCTCCATGTGGTCGCCAGTCAACCTTCGCGTCGAGAAGGCCGCACATTTGTCCAGCGACGGCACTCGCATTTGCTTTTTTAGATGCCTATGAAGGCGCGCCCACAACGGGCGCCATCGGCGCACCACACCTGCGCTTCGCAGCTGTATTACCTTCAGCGTGTACGTGATTGTGCATAGAATCGAGAGTTCATCTGGATGTGGCAGGCACCTTTGAATTAGGAGCAGATATTGAGGGAGGGCGAGGGCGAGAGCGCGCTGGGTCTCCCTCATCTCGTTCCTCCCTCTGGTTGTCGATTCGAGGCTGAAAAAAAAAGCATCGCAAGAGATGAAGGAAAAGGGTTCCGAGCAGGGGGGGGGAAGAGGAGGGGGGGGAGATGGCAGCGGCCCAAGGTGCAGCACAGCTCAGTGTAGTCGCGCTGCTCTGTATATTTAGCTCTCCTTTATCTCTCTGTCATTTTGAGCTGGTCCTCCACCGCCGCCATCCCTTCCCCTCCCCAGCAAGGCATTTCTCTCCTACCCCAGCCTTCGTCTCTCTCTCGCCGCTCCTGCGCACACCTCGTTACACATACCACAAAGCATTCATCTGTGAGAAGACATCAAGAAGAAAACGCGTCGCCCTCAAAGCCGTCTTCATCCCACATCACGCATCCTGTTGCAGTCTCCTCCATTCGATCCCTACACTCCGAACCTGCCAGAGGGAAGAAAGTGTAGCAAAAAAAAAGGGCTGTGAGAAAGGCCGGCAGCGGCATAGCAGTCTAACAAGCGTACACTCAAACGCATGGGGGAGGCGGGGATGCACCTTTACAGTAGAGAGGCAGGCGTCAAAACCGCCTCGCCAGCACTGACCCTTCCACTTTTGCACTCGTCACCACAGTCCATCAACGCCACGTCCCGTCCTCAAAACCGGAGGGACTCCAGGTCTTCGATGGTCATGCTGGAGAGCTCCACGTGATGTTCCATCAGCCGATGACATACGCGCTTCGGTCCATGCAGTTTGCACAAGTGGCCAAAGGCCTCACGGGCAGAAGGGGTGATTCTGCCAATGTCGACTAAATGACCCACGCACCGTTCTACGTACGGCCAGTCCTCCATCTCCACTGCGTACGCCAGCAACGGGGCGACAACGTCGGCGTCCCCCAAGACCCGGGCGTGTTCGAGATGTTCGGAGAGTGTCTGCAAGCTGCAGCCTTGCTTCAGGATGAAAGGAAGCGCTTGGCTGTAAGGCACGGCGTTCTTTGGACAGGCCGAGATCATCCTCAGCACCTCCTCCCAGGTGCACTTAGCCATGAGCGGCCACAAGCTGCTCAAATCCGAGCGGGTCACACGCGCGTGGCTGAGCATCTCCGCTGCCACGTCGGGGCGCTTCTCTGCGAGAGCGGCGTGGAGGAGGCTGCATCGGGTGACAGTGGAAAAGGGTAAGTCATCCACGAGGCGCGTGTGCCACTCCTTTCCCGCCCCCTTCAGCAGAACGGCACACGCCTCCGCCATGCCTATCTGCTGGGTGGCACCACTCACGCTGGCCCCTGACAGAGCTTCGCTGATCATCTTACCATCACCCTTATTGAGCGCCTCCCAAAACAGCGACCACTCCACCTCCTCAGACTTGCGGCGCTGTAAGCTAGCGGAAAGGCGTATCTTCTCATTAAAGCGCACCTTCACATCCTCGATGCCGACACCGGTGTAGTGCATGATGGCCTTCAAGAGGTCAAATGTATCTGCGGGTGGGGTGTGATAGGGGTGGCGCTGATAAAGCTGAAGCGCACGTAGCCAGTTACCCGACTCGAGAGCAGCATGGAAGGCCTGCGGCAGCGGGGCTGCCTTCCATATTCGCTCCTGGCCTCGCATAGCTGGGTACAGAAGCGCCGACAGAAGCTTGCAAAATAAGCCGCTGGTAAAGGAAGTGGAGAACAACGAGACAGCGTGGAAGCCAACACGCACACACACTCTTGCGTGCACGCTTACCTGCGAGGAAGTGTGCCTCCCACCCACCCACAGAGAGAAAAGAAGGAAGGAAGCGCAGGAAGGTGCACTCCTCTTTATGGGCAGGCAGCAAACTTGAGTGTTGCTGCTCTTATGGTTTGGGCGTTCTTGGGAAGGTCGGCGTATGTGGCACGCGTCATGGCGCGGCGCACGCGCCGACAGCGGAAGAAACCGGCAAAGCGAGACAGGGAAGGGGACAGATAGATGCGTGATCGCCAACGCATACGATAGAGCGACAAAAGAGCTTCTTCGTGTGCAGCATCCCACCTAGGAATGTCTGCTGGAGAGGAAGGGCGTCGAAAGAGAGTCAACATCATTGAGGAGGGGGAAGGGGGAGGCACCATCTCGCGAGCCGCCACCCGCCCTCATTTCTTCGCAGTGCAGCCACCGACATCACGCGCATCATACATGGCGGATTGCGCGACGAATTGAAAAACAGCGCAAGACCGAGCATGTGAGAGATGGTGTGGGTGCATGCGAAAGCAGCTGAAGTCAACGGCGGGGAGGGAGGACAACGCTTGCGCGCCAAGAGCTACCCACGAATGACGACACCAAACTCGAAGGTGGAAAAAAAAATTGCTGAGAACGTAAGTGCCGAGACAAACTGTTTTGTGGTTGTTGAGTGCTCTGCTGCTGGGAGAGGCAGACAGAAGGGGGCACCTTCAGTTATCCCTCCCTGCATTGCGTGACAACACGCACACGCAATACAAAACACAAAGGCCGCCTATACGGCAAGCGCGACAGCTAAAAAAAAAAACAGAAAACTCAAATCGCGCATTACCACCACCATACGCTACATGCAGGGGAAGGAAGGGCGCCTGCGCAGAAAACATAGACGCAAAGGCCAAAAGCAAAGACCACTGTTGCTTTTTTTTTCGTTTCAATGTGCCATTAAACCACAACGCAGCAGCTCGCAAAGGCACACGCATGCACAGTTGCAGCCCACGCACCCACTGCCGCGCTGCGGCGACGTCCTGGCCGTCTAGGAGCAACCGTCATGCCGTCGAATCGGGACATGCGTCTAGCGGGCCCCTCCTCTCCCGCCTCGTCCCCTCTTCGGGTACGTGCCGCGCGGTCGGCGCCTCATCCGGCCGCACGGTGGGATGGAGGAGATGCCGCATGCTGCGCGCGCATGCGCTGTGGGCATAATCGGCATGTACTACGGGGCTCCTCTCTCGCTCATCACTCGCGCTCTTCGCACCTCTGGATGCTTCGTCGGGAATGCGATGCACCATGCCGGCTCTGCCCAACTGCGCGTGCGCACAGCGCTCGCACATTCGCAGCGTGCGGCCTGCTTCAAGGCACCCTTGTTGGCGGGAGGGGAGGAAGGGCTCGCTGCCACCATCTGCCGTTGCCGGCGATGACACGGGGGGCGTGCCTGGATGGCCTGCCCACATGCACCGTGGCAGGTGCGACACTGCCGTGAGTCTGTGGCGGCGGGGGGCATTCCGCCTCCTCCTGCATCCGCACGCCTCACACAGGAGCCGGTGTGGCAGGCGCAAAGGGGCCCGCAGACGGACGTGCGCCAGCGCGCAGAGAGCTCACAGCCTGTCGCAGCGAAGGGGGCACAGGGTTGGGAAGGGGCAGCCGTACGCACCCGACGGGGGTCAGCTCCTCGCCGCACCGCACCCGCACGCCATCTTGGCGCTGCCAGCTACCCGCCGCTTGCAGGAATCCAAAGCAGGCACAGGTGCCCGTGCGGAGCTGGGCGAGGAGGGTCCGCCTGTCGCCTCGTGGGCTCCGCATCTTTTTTCTAGTGTGGGGCGGTCGCCGTCAAGTAGCGCGTGACGCATCGCGTGGCCCGCGGTTCCGGTGGATGTCGGCCTGGCGTCTGAGACCAGCGACCGACACCGTGATCCATGCAAGTGTCGCCTGACCCTCCGCCATTGCCGACTTCGCATGCTTGTCAGCTTCGTCGGTGTGTCTCCATTCGCAATCACCACACACAAACGGAAGTGAGAGGCGCCACGCGGCGGGCTAACAGCACCAGCATTGGGGCCCAGGCACACCTCATAGCTTGCAAACGTGGAAGCGAAAAAAAAAAGATAGTAACAACCTCTAAGCGCTTCAAAGAAGGAAGAGCGGTAAAAACTCGCGGGACCGCACCGCAACAACAGCAACAACGACGGCAGCAGCAGCGTTCTATGTACATGTAAAAGTGGGCTACCTGCCTGCGATACTCACTTCCACAGCCCATTTCGCCGCCGATGTGCGCGCGACCTCGTAGGAAGGCAAAAGAAAAAGTGGGAGTGCGAAGTAGAGCGGAGCGGAGGAGCGTAGCCGGATGTGAAAGCAGCAGTCGACCACAAGGGCAAGAAAAGAGGGCAAATATATATTGTCCGTTAGCGTGCGGGCAGTGCAGCGTCGGCAGTCTTTGACTGAGGCAAGAACTGAAGCTTCTCCTCGTCCCGCATGGCGAATACAGGGGCATACGAGCCTAGCTTGGGCAAGTGCTGCGCCAAGAGCTGCGCGCGGGCGCGTCGGATGTACTCCTGGATCTGCTCCTCCTGCTTGCGGTCCTGCTCCTCCACTTTGCGTTCTAGCTCCTTTTCCTGCTCCTTGAGACGTCGGCGCTCCTCCAGACGCTGCTGCGCTTCGGCGATGTGCTGCCGCTTGATCTCCGCTTGCTTCTGGCGGTTGAGCTGTTGCAGCTTTGCCTCCGCGGCCATTTGCTCCATTGCCTCCTGCCGAAAGCGCATCTCCTCGGCCAGCTGCTCCTCCTTGGCAAGGCGGCGCTGCTCGATGAGCTTTTGGTTTTCGTGATTCACCGCGGCTGCCATGCGATCGCGACTCGCCTTCTCTGCCGCGATCAGCATCTGCTCCTTCGTCAGCCGCTCCTCTTCGTAGTACTCCTGAAGCAGCACCTCCAGTTCACGCTTCTTGCGCTCCTCCTCGGCAATGCGACGGCCCTGCTCTTCCAGAATGCGAGCCTTGACAACGTCCCGCTCACGCGCCATCTTGTCATCCATCTCCTTTCTACGTGCCTGCTCATCGAGGTAGGCACGAATCGCCGCCTCTTCCTTGGCCTCACGATCCTGCTCCGCCTTCTTAATAGCAGCGCGAAGACGGCAGAACTCATCCTGCTCCTCCATAATCCGACGCTGCCGGTCGCGACGGGCGAGGGTTTCGAGAAAGTCCTGCTCCTGCACTCGAGCCATTACAGCGTCTACGGCGATGCGCTCCTGTTCGCGCTGCTTCGCTTCCTCCATAGCGGCACAGCGATGCTGGCGGATTATCTCCAGCTGAGCTGCCTGATGGCGTCGGAATCGCTCCATGTTTTCCTGGTGCCTCTTCTCCTCTTCTGCCTTGGCAAGTCGGTCCTGCTCGGCAAGGTACTTCATGTGCCTACGCTGCTCCTCTACCTCCAGCGCCTTAGCGGCGCTGCGGTCCGTCACCTGCTCTGCACGGCTCTTGCGCAGATAGGCGTCCTTTAGCTGACTCTCTAGCGCCCGTACCTCCGGGTAGTCACGCACTAGCTGCAGCATCTTCGCGTCTTTCAACTCAAGTCGCTGCTGTTCAGCTAGCTCGGCGGCTAGGGCCTCGTCAGCGGCAGCCGCCTTCACTTTGGCTGCTCGCATGGCAGCTAAGTTGTCCTCCTCCTGTCGAGCGAGCTCCGCCTGCACCGCTTTATAGCGGTTTACGCGGCGCAGTCGCTCTGCACGTGACTCGCTAGAGCTCATTCGGATTCTCTATACGCTTCTTCTGCTGAAAAGGCGCCGCAGTGCCGGCGGGTGCGTGCCGCGCGTCGAGATAGAGGTAGGGAGGATGGAAAGCCTATATGCGCACGAGAAAGACAAAGAATGCAGCCGCAGTATGAACTTTCCGTGACTCTTCTGTGCTGGTGGTCGTCGTGGGAGGGGGAAAAGACGGGCGCACGTCGAAAACAAAAGCACCTGTGAGTGGTTCCGTGGGTATTGCGCTTGCCCTCTGCGTGTCTCTCTGTCTGTGGCCGCGGAAGCCGGAAAAAGGGAAGAGGGAGAGGAGAGGAGAGATCGGGATGTGTGAGCGAACCACTTGCTCAAGCTCTGACGAATGAGAACGCAAAGGGCGTATAGCGACAGCAGAAGAAAATGGGAGGTGAAAGCAAGCCGACCGCAAACACGTCGACTGCTCTTTCGTTTCCGAATCGGGGCTTGGCGCATGGCACACAGTCCAGCCGAGTCAGTGTACAAGGCGATCAAAGCCGCATGGGAGCTGCTGTGACCGACAACCACGCGCTTTTGCCGTCGCAGCAGCGCAAAAAAGGCCAAAAGAGAGAAGAGAGTTGCCACAATGCGCACCAGTTGTTGTTGCTTTCGACTTGTTCATTCTGTCATAGATCATGAGCTCCTCTCCAGACACCCCCGGGCACGTCACAGGCCCCGTCGCCCGGTGCAACGCAGCGGCCGGCACGTGCATTACGGCAGCGCACCGGCTCGGCCACCTGCGCACGGGCCCTGCCTCGTACTCTACCCACCTCTGCCTCGCAGGTTACCTCACAGCCGCTCCCATCATGCCGGCCGCCCCGCCGGTGCATCTCCCTCGGGGTGGCGCTCCAAGCTCTCCCCCAGTAAGCAGCGAGGGCCGGGCGAGACACGCTTGGGTCACGCTGACACCCTGCCCATCATGTGGGTGGTGCAAACGCGCTCGCTGCCGCAGGTCGCTCCGACGCAACGCCATCTACGACCTGAGCACCGGCATCAGCAGCCATGCATCGCTCTGACTTTCCCACGCCGTAGGTGCCCCTGTCACCACCCGAGGCGGCTCGGCACTGGCAGGGGGATAGGGGGATAAGGGGGGCGGCCCGGGGCCATGAGGATGCCACGCGTTGCGACGTGCCTCCCGTCATCAAGGAATGCGCAACGGAGAGGAAACACCAAGCACCAGCATTTACAAACACGCAAGTACAGCGGGTGCGAAGAGTCTGAAAAGGGCCAAAGATAGCGAGAGAGTCTGTGGTCAGTTAGGAGAAGCACCATCACACAATAAGAAAGGAAAAGCGCACACAAAAGCGCCAAAGAACCGGCGCGGCCACAGAGGCTCTCAAAATCTGACGAGTAGGTGAAGGAGTCGCACACGAAACGCAGAAATGCACATCTGTCATCCACATATGAGCATTGCCGAAAGAATCTGCGAACCGACCCCCGCATCCGCGGCGCACTAAAGCGGTGGACAGCGGTGAACGTGAGAGGTGACACCGCCCATAGAAGCTGGCAAGCGCCCCTCCCTCTGACACAGCGGCATGCGTTCGCTCTCGAGACCCCACATGCATGCATCTAATGACAGGAAGTAGCACTGGCTTCTTTTCTTTTTGTTTCTTTCTGCGTGGTTGGGTGCTTTAGGGTGGGAGTGAGGTGGGTGGGTGGGGGGGGGGCTCACCACTTCTATTTTCGTTCTCGTCAGAACTGGAGGAGTGGGAGGGGAGGCCCAAAAGAGAGAGCGCAGTGGAGATGAAGGCAAAGCACATAAACACGCAGTACAGAGAAATGTGGAGACACCCAAAAAATGCGATCAGAAAGAGCAAACATGGCAAACAGAAGCTCGGAGAAGAGAAGACGTGATGACGGCGAGAGAGTGGCACACTCGAGCAGATGCGGGAAAGGGAGTGGGGAGGTGTTTGAGGCCTCGTTGTGGTGTGGAGTGGACGTGGACAAGAAAGAGGGGCAAGGCGCCGACCAACAGCACCCACGCACGCACGCCAAAACAAATGCAATTAATTCCATTCCAAGGAATGGCGGACTTCACCCTTTGCAGCTCGGCAGAAAGCAAGGAGGGAGGACGGTGCTATGCGCAACAGGAACGCAAGCGTGGCACGCGCGCAACAACCACAAACGCGAGCATGCGTCCGGAGACGAGCAAAAAGAAGTACCGAAGATACACAGAGGTGCAAACAAAAGAGGAACTCGCCTTTCACGACAGCGACAACAACGAAAAGTGAAGAGATGGGATGAAGCAAAAAGAAAGGCCAACGATAAAGTGCTGTTAGTTACCGATCACACCCGATAACACCCAAACCGCCTAAGTACATAGCGCCACCCTCTTCCGCAAGTTCAAGCCGGGTCGCACAAGAGAACCGATCGCCATGTTGGGACTTAAAGAGGCAAGTGTAGAGCAGCAAAAAGGGGCAGAGAGTGAGGGACATAGGAGAGGATCACGCCTATCGAAGTCGTGCGTACATCCCTCATTCGGTGCCCTTCGCCCCCCTCCCCTTTCCTCGCTAGTAACCCGGAGTGTGGTGCTCGAGGATGATTTCGCTCTCAGAAGGCGGCGGCTGCACCCCAAGGCGTTGGTAATTGCTATCGAACTCGTCCAACATGAGCGGGCGAGGTGGCCGCTTCTCCTCTGCTGCCTTCATGAACTCCTCCCCGACTTGATGGCCGTAGACGGAGACGGCGGGACTATTCTGTGAGTAGAGGACAATCATCGGCAAGTTGCGGCACGTCTGGTAGTGGCAGTGCAGCGCCGCCACAGCAGCGTCGGCGTCATCGACGGTGCCATATGTCACCTCTGCGTAGCGGTGTGGGCCCTCGCCGAACAGCTCCACGTGGTGCACAGTTCCGTACGCCGAGAATAACCGCTCTAGGTATTGCGCATTTGCGATCGACGATATGTTCGACACGAACAAAATAGCCTTGCTGTTCATTCTCTCAAAGGAATCCGTGATGAAAGGTGGTTGCTCTTCTACTGCCTCCTTGTCCGTTATTAACGCACGTGTCTTCGTGTGTGTGTGTGTGTGTTACGGTAATGTGCAAGAGAGAGCGAGATAGGTGCACAGTCACTGTTCTGTCTGCTGGTGATCACCCTGTGTGAGTATGAATATCAAGGTGGACCTCGAGCGGGCGCAAGACAGCACCGCGAGAGCCTTGCGCGGACGTTATGTGCGTGCGCCAAAGATGCAGGTGGAACTGTTGTTTCAGTGTGGATCCGAATGTTGAAACATGCGAAGGTAAAGGAGGGGAAGCGACGGGGAGGTGGGAGGGGTGGTGGACGACAGCACAAACCCGCGGCGAGAGACGAACAGAGTGAAGAGATAGGATGGAGCAGGGAAAGAGAAAGACATTGCGTCGCGCGCCGTAACACGCGCACAAACGGCAGGGCAACAGCACAAAAGCAGTAGTATGCGTCACAGTGCCATCTCTGACGAGAGAGAAGGCACCGTCCTTTTCGATAGCAAAATCTCCAGTCAAATACGCTGTCGTCCAGTGAAGATCCGTGCTCTCACAGACACAAACGCTTGTATGTGGCCGATGATCACGCTGTACTTCGACGTGTAGGCTTGTCGAGTATGGTCAGGGCTGCTTGAGCAGCGCCCCGTTATGCACCTGGTCTTCTTCGCGGGGAAGAAACAGTGAGAGATAAATAGGGCTTACGAGAGAGTGAGCCCACGTTGCAAGTATGCCCAGTGGGACGGAATGCGCTCGGTGTGCATCAGAGAGAGATTGCCTTGTGCACAGGTCTGCTCTCGAATGGAAGCACTAGGCGCACACCTGCCACCCAGCCAGCCTCGCCGGTCCCTTGTGGCTTTCGCCTTTGGCAATACGACAAGCAAAATCTGCGCACCTACAGAGAGTCGGAGAAAACTCAGAAAATCTGTCGTTTCTTCAACAGCACGGCAGGAAAAACGGAGGGAAGCAGTATCCTGACGTGGTGGATGTGTTGTGGTGGATGCGAGTCAGGTGATACGCACTTGCCGACATGTCAAAGCTGTTACTCGTGCTGTTGTTTACACTGTTCCATACGCTGCCTACGATCAGCTCTTTCATTGCTCCGCTTCTTCGCCCTCTTGAGTTGCTCTGTGTGGCTCTTGATGAGCCTTAACAATAAGAGCAACGGAAGTCGCTATCATGGAGCACTCGCCGCACAAAAACAACGAAGCCGCACACGAGCACCCCAGCATGCCTTCACACAGAATCGCTTAGACAAGCTAAAGAAGTAAACCGAGAGAGGGAGAGCGGACGGAAGACGGTCCACCAAAGCGCAAACGAAAGAACAGGAGCAACGGAGATTCCCATCCCATCGCACGCGCGACGTGAACACAACTGTGCAGCAGATACGCTCTTATTCTAGGAAGGCGACCATTCTGCCACAGAGCACGAGCTCAGCTCCTCTCCAGACACCCCCGGGCACGTCACAGGCCCCGTCGCCCGGTGCAACGCAGCGGCCGGCACGTGCATTAAGGCAGCGCACCGGCTCGGCCACCTGCGCACGGGCCCTGCCTCGTACTCTACCCACCTCTGCCTCGCAGGTTACCTCACAGCCGCTCCCATCATGCCGGCCGCCCCGCCGGTGCATCTCCCTCGGGGTGGCGCTCCAAGCTCTCCCCCAGTAAGCAGCGAGGGCCGGGCGAGACACGCTTGGGTCACGCTGACACCCTGCCCATCATGTGGGTGGTGCAAACGCGCTCGCTGCCGCAGGTCGCTCCGACGCAACGCCATCTACGACCTGAGCACCGGCATCAGCAGCCATGCATCGCTCTGACTTTCCCACGCCGTAGGTGCCCCTGTCACCACCCGAGGCGGCTCGGCACTGGCAGGGGGATAGGGGGATAAGGGGGGCGGCCCGGGGCCATGAGGATGCCACGCGTTGCGACGTGCCTCCCGTCATCAAGGAGCGAACAGCTGGGCGAAAAAAAAAAAACAAAATAAAGAACACACGTTGCGCGTTCTGAGAAATATTGGCGCACAACCACGCAAGAGCGCAACCGCAGGGTCATGCCAAGTGAATCTTGCGGCAGCCCTGTCCTTTGAATAAAGCATACGGAAGCACCAGTAGGAGCACGCCGGCTCAGCCAAAGCAACATCGCAATTTCCGTGCTTAAGTTTACTGAGTCGGAGGCTTGCGGTTCAGCTTCATGTGGGCGCTCAGCAAGTGGCCAGCTGCAAGGCCGGACAAGAGGGACAGCTCCCCGCAAATGACTGCGCCAGCGACGACGCGCGCGATCTGGCGGGAGTTGGCACCTGGGTCCTCCTTGTTAGAGCCCGCGCACCCCATCAGCTCCAGCATGGCCCGCTGCGACGACAGACCTGTGCCACCGCCTACGGCGCCGACCTCGATGCTCGGCATCGTGAGGCTGATCACGAGATCCTCACCAGCCTTGTCAACCGTCGTCATGCAGGTTGCGGACTCCACTATCTGTGCGGGGTCCTGGCCAGTGGCGATGTAGAGCGCGGCCACGATGTTGGCAGCGTGTGCGTTGAAGCCGCCGATGGAACCGGCAAGCGCAGAACCGCGCAGGTTCTTAGTCACATTCAGCGACACAACACTGTCCACCGTGCATTTGAGAACACCCTCGACCACATCACGCTTGATGACGGCCTCCGCCACGACCGACTTCCCGCGTCCCTCCACCCAGTTCAGTGCGGACGGCTTCTTGTCAGTGCAGAAGTTGCCCGACAAGGTCAGCACTCGCACAGAGGGAATGTGCTGCTGCAGCACCTGCAGCGCCTTGTCACAGCCCTTCGTGATCATGTTCATGCCCATGGCATCTCCAGTAAAGGCAGAGAAGCGCATATGCACCTGGCGACCCGCCATGGCGCACTTGATGCTCAGCAACTTCCCGAAGCGGGTCGTCGACTCGAAGGCCTCCTTCAGAACGTCGAACCGCTCCTCACAGAACTTGATCACGGTGATGGCCTCGTCGAAAGAGTTCACCTCCACTACAGGGGCGCGCGTCATGCCTTCCTTCAGCACCGCTGTCCGGCATCCGCCGCTCAGGTTGATGGCGCGAGCACCGCGGTGCGCACTCGCGACCAGCGCGCCCTCCGTCGTCGCCATCGGCAGTGCCACTTCCTTTCCATCCAACAGCAGCGGGCCAGCCAACCCTACCGGTACCGGAACGTAGCCGAGGATGTTCTCGCAGCTCTGGCCGACAACACTGCTCCAGTCGTAGTTCTTGTAGGGAACCCTCTCCAGCGGATGTGTGGCAGCGGTTGATGGACACATCTTTTTCTTCACAATCTCACGACGAATGGCGATGGCGCGGTCATAGTCGGGTGCAAGAGCCTGCTCAAGGCCGTAAAATGCAATCTTCTTATTCTCCACCTGCTTCATGATCTCTGCATCGGGCATGGATGCCCAGCTCCCACCCTTGGCGGCGGAGCAGGCAAGCAGCAGAGAGCGACGCATGGCTGTGAGAGAGGAGAGGGGAGACGGGTAATGCGCTGTTCCACCGCAGCGCCTGAATGGAAAGAGGAATGTGAAAAATGAGGGGAGGGGCGATGCCGACAATGAACGATGTACCTCAGCTGCACGTGGCTTCGGCGCGGCGACTGAGGGGTGCTGTGCACAATACAGCACACTCAAGAGGGAGGTGGCAGGAAACGAACGAAACCAATAGAAAGAAGGTAAATAAAAAGTCAGTGAGAAGACGCCGAGCCCCGAAGAGCGAGATAGAAAGCTAGCGCTGGAAACGATACTATGAAATTCACTCCCATATACGTTTTGGCGTGTGCTCTTGTCAATAGGGAGGCTGAAAGGAGGGAGGAAGCACCAAATTCGAGCAGATGCAGTTCACACGTCGCTTCGCCAAAGCTAATGTCAAAAAACGCGGAAGGAGAGAGAGAGAGAAACGCGCTCGCTGCCGCGCTGGGAAGGAAGGGACAAGCTAGTAAGGATCCAATAAGAAAGAAGCGCGAAAGGGAAAGAAAATGCGCGAAAGAGAGAGATATCGAGCTGTACCCGTGAAAGATGGGGAGAAGAAATGCGTGCAAGCTCGAATCAGGTGGTACCGGTCGTAATTAGCTGACTGGGGTACGTTTGATGGAGTGTCTGTTTCCGCACAACGGTATCGATGCATTCAGGAAGGGGATCTATGCGGATGGAGCGGAAAGCCAGCACCGCGGCAAACGAGACAGGGGAGAGGGGGAGAAAAGCGAGGAAAAAAAAAAGAGGAAAGTCCGAAAGAGAAACGGCGACAGGAGGAGGGGCAGGAGGTAGAGAGAAAAAGGAACAAAGACGCAGTAGAAGGAAAGAAGGGAGAAAGATACAAAACACGAGAGAGGCAAAGAGGAAAGAGACGGTTGTAATTTTTTGTTTCCTGTTGCGCGGGGCGGGAGAGTAAAGAGAAAATGTGATGATACGAGCGATTTCATTCTGTGCACGTATGTGTGTGTGCGTTTGGCCATGCATGAAGCGGTTTCATCGCACAACCGTGAGCAGATGCGTGCCGCGCGGCAGGCATTGGTACGATTTTTTTTTCGGCGACATAAGGAGAGGAGTCAGGGAGGAGTGCAAATAGAAGAACCAACACAATAGTGAAGCACGTAATCACTTAGGATCGAGAAGCCTGATGGCACGAAATTCACCAAAGGATCTCTGACGTGCAATGCGGAGGGGGGGGCATAGCCTTGCGCACGCCAGTCATATGCAGAAAAGGAACGCGAAGGCGACACGCGAAACGCATCGATGGCGACACGTGCCCTTACACGTCTGTAGTTTGACTGCCATGAGCAGCAATGACGTATCCATACGAAGGACAGCGGTGTGCGAGTTGCCGCACGGTTGAGACGGAGCGCATAGCCTGCCTCCTGCATCCTGTCCTCACACGCCCGAAGTTTAACTCAGGCCATCCGGATTTGCCTCTACACACCGAAGGCCTTCTTCCCGTCTTTTTTTGTTTCTATGTTTTCTTCGAAGAGAAACTCAAAGTAAAAAAATCAGGTTGGCAAGAGCGTCATGTGTGAATCATCCTTGCCTCCGCGCGCAGTTTTTCCTTTACTTCTTGCCAGCCGGGCGGAACGGCACCTTCCTCGTGTAGCGTATCTTGCGGTTTCCGACCGGGCGAGCGCGCACGGTGCGGCTGTGGATAGCGCACGCTATGCAGAAGCGCTGCTTCATGTACAGCTTCGGCATCGGGAAGTTTGCACCGTACACCGGGGACGCCTCCGCCACATCGCGGGCGGAAGCGGCATCCAGCATGCGGCGCACCACAAAGCGGCCGACGGCCTTGTCCTTCGGGGTCAGACGACCGCAGTTGAAGCAGTGGATCGGCTTGACGCGACCGCGGCTGTGCGCGGGCTTCGAACGTCCGTGGTTGCGGCGCTTGGTCGTCATGTTGTTGTCACACACAATTCGCTGTGTAGGTGTGTGTTCGGTCAGGAAAGGGGTGGGACGGAGTCGTGATGTGTTGAAAGCGTGTTGGTTTGCATGAAATGGGGAGGGGTGAAAAAGTTTGGGTGCATGTGCGGGTGAGTTGAGGCACACAAAAGAGAGAGATAAGAAGACGTCATGAGAAACGTGCAAACGGCGATGCAGCAGGGAAGGCACCGCAGTATGGATTGAAGGTGCCAGCCCCTCAGGCAGACGAATCGTGTATGCTTACGCCTTGCCAGCAGGTGGCGCAAAACAAAAACGCACACTCAAAAACGACTGCCTGATGTTCCAGATCTGGAGACAAGCGGCAACGCCATGTCACAGAAAGTTCTTCTGAGAGATACTCAGGTTGCGCACACACAGGGAGAGATTGAGCTCACAATAATCAGCGACTCCGAGAAAAGGTGAGTAATCACCTGGAAAACAGTGAAAAAAGAGACACCGGAAGTACACCAAAGAAGAGCAACTTACAGATGAGCAAAGAGAAAAAGGGAAAGGAAAGCTGACCACTAGCTACAAGTGGGTGCAGTGCGTTCTAAAAGCGACGCGCTTTTTGTTTCCCCGTTTACTCCTGTTTAAACGGGGTTGTTTGAGGTTGTGAGAGATGTTCACGCAAGCGAACAAGTCCTAGAAAGAAGGTTGCCGCTGATGCGCAGTGGCCTCCGTTCCCCCGGCTGCACCGCTGTCACCTAAGTATCGGATCTTCGTCGAAGGAAACTTGACGCGCTGTCGTGGTGACGCCTTTTGAATAGCCGCCGTGTCCTGCGGCTCGCTTTGCTGAGACTCTGCCACCTCAGCGGGTTGGGCAGGGGCTACTGGAGCCGGCGGCAACGCAAGCGAAGGCGCAGGAATGACGGACTCTACCTCCCCAGGAGCCGCCGGCGTTGCTGACGGAATCGGCGCTGGCGTTTCTGCCGTGATGGATGTAGTTGTCTCCGTCAAAACTGGAAGGCGGTGATGCACTGCTGGGTTCAGTAACACCTTGGTTCCCATGGTCTCTGCGGAAAGTACGGGACCTTTGCTCATCGGGGCATAGGGGAACGGTGGACGGAGCGGTGGCATGTAGGTGGGTTGATTGTACACGCTTGCTCGCACCCATGCCGCCACAGCAGCCCGTTCGTCTCGCGCCAGCTGCGCTTCCCTCGCGCTCTCCATCTGCTGGAAGCGGAAGGGATCAAACTCTGCCCCGGACTCGGCAGCCCGCATCATTGCTGCCAAGCAGGGCTGACTGATTGAGGCGGCTCCACACAAGCGGATGAGGCGAACGAGCCGCTGGTACACCTCACCGACCTTGACAGCGTGCTCCTCTTGCGCCGCTTCAAGCTGGGTCGAGAGGGTGTTGTTGTCATGAAGGACTCGCGCCAATGAAGTTTGGAGGGACTCTATCTCAGAGGTGAGACGGCGCTCATCCGCCTCGTTTGCGGCGCAGTTAGCCTGCACACGCACCTGCAACGCCGCTGCCTCAGCCTTGCATCGCTGCGCGTTCACCGCCATGTCGTGCGCAATCACATCCCCTTCGTTGGCAGCGTCCGCAAGCCCCTCCTCCACGCCCTGTGCCATGCCTTGCTCGTAGGCTTCCGTCGAAACCCTCTCCTTTGCTTCTTCATACTGCCGATCACGTGCGGCCAACTCTTCAATGAGGTCCTGCTTGAGCTGCCTTAGTTCAATCGCCGCCTGCTCTCGCTCCTGCTGTATAAGCTGGGCGTAGTGCGTTCTGTCGCTCTCCGTCTTTGCTCTAATCTGCTGCGTCAGTGACTCCTTGAGCTGCATATCGTCCTCAAGATTGCGCAGCTCCTCTTGTAAGGGTGCCAATTTTGACTCTAAGAGCTTGCGCCTGGCTACCTCTTCACTGTATTTCTCCTGGAGCCTCAGCAGCCTCTCCTCGTGCTTCTCATGATCTGTGATGGAGAGCGTCAGACGCAGCTTTTCTTCCTTCACTTTTAAGGCTGTCAAGCGAAAAGTATCTTCGAGACAGCAGAGGAGTCGACCCAAATCCTCTATCTCACCATTGAGCCGAACAATTCGCGCCTGCGTGTCAGCAAGCTGCCGATCCAGCTCGATGCGCTCGCCGGCGCTATCATCAAGAGCCGCCTTCGCCTCCTCCCCCAATGTTTTCGTCGTCTGCAGAAACTTGGCGAGCCGCGCCTCCAACACTTGATTTCGTGCCTCTGTTTCACCAATGAGGGCTCTCTTGTCCTCCAATACCTTTTTCTTAGTGTCACCCTCGGCAAGAAGGTGCTCGATCGAGTACTCGATTTGTGCCCTCGTCAAGCTCTGCGTTCCAGACTGGCGCTCGTGACGTTTCAGGTCAGCGCAAAGGCTGTCCAGCTCGCGGCGAGTGTCACGCAGCTGCTGTGTGAGAGTAAACACCTGATCGCGCAGCCTGTCCACCAGCAAAAACTGCTCCTTGCTGAAGCCGCTTGCCATCATCGCCGAGTGTCCATCTGCGAAGCCAGAGTTTATGGCGAGAGGCTGCGCCGGCGAGCCCGTAGCCGTTCCACCATCACCCCCGGTCAAAAGCAGCTGACCTCTCTCCTTGGCGCTTCTGTGGGACTGGGATGTTGAGGTTTGCTGATCCTTGCGGCGAATAACCTCAACATAAAAGCACATGTTGACATTTGGCCCGCGTCCACGTTTTGCTCTGAGAGGGATCACCATGAGGCGTTGCCCTCCTTCTCTCATACCAACTGTCATGCCCTCGAAGCCCCGCATCGACGCCATCACACATTGATGGCTGGCTGGCGCCGTGAATTTCACAGCATCCTCGCTCTCCTTCTCCAGCAAGCTGCCAAGACGCGGTAGTCCGTCGCTGGAGTCGCTAGACTGCACCACCCATACACGGTAGAGGGCCTTGACGAGGTCGCCGACAAAGATCTGCTTGTTCTCCTTGCCCTTCACAACATCACAGGAGAGGATGCTGTCCGTCGGTTCGCCGGCCGCGCCAAACATGGCGACTGCAACCTGCGCACAGAATTCAATGGCGGCATCCTCTGCAGCAAACTGCAAAGACCAGTAGTGACTTTTCTCATCACGAAATGTGACGTACGCGCCGTCACGAGCGATGTGAGCTCCAGCATCATTGCTCGGCGATATAGTTGCGGTGCAGATGTATTTGTTGTCACGATAGCAGCCAAGCTTAAAAGTTGTGTCGTTCGCCTTGCTCCCAATGAGCGCACAGCTCACCGGTCCATACTCGTCATACGTTCCGGCAGTCTCAGAAAACGAGTACAACACCACATTTACAATGCACGTGCAGTCAGCCGCTGGCATGAGCTCCATATAAAGCCTCTAGAAAAATACAAACAGAAAACAAGTACTGCAAAGAGAAACGGATGGAGGAACTGTAAGTGAGGAAGCGCAGATAAGGTCAACTAGGAGGCACTTACGAGCGCATGTCGCGGCTACTCGCTCATCTGAAAGCACCACAATTGCCTGTCATGTGTAGCCACGAAGAGGAGTCGATAACAGCCGGGAAAACAAAAACAGACATGGCATCAAGGTGATAAAGCACGCTTACTCCACAGCTGTCTCAGACACTGAAATGATTCAGCCTTCCAAGTCATGATTCTGATAAACTGCTTGTCGTCTGTATGTTTTTTTTTTTATGTGCGTCACCCAACAACGACAAGACAACCTTCGCTGAAAGAAAAACACCTGAGATGCGGCACATACACGATGCGCAGATTTTCATCGGCGTCGAAGCTTCGCTAAAGCGTCAGCCACTCTTCCTCATTTACTGTCTTCTCCAACTCGCAGTAGTCCACATCCTGTGCATCAAGCTCCTTCTCGTACAAAGAAATCCACGGCACTGCCTCCTTCACAGAAGCTGGTGACATATCCAAAACGGTCTCCGTAAGGCGACGAAGCGAGCTCGAGTCTACGTAGTTCGGCGGAAGCAGAAGGTTGCGGATGCGCACCTTGTCGAGCGGAATGCCCAGAACAAAGCTGCAGCGCCTCGCAATTCCCTCGAGTTGCTTGTTGTGCGGCACTTGCCGTTTGCGGAGCCAGTGATTGTCAGCTGAGATTGTAATCAGAAAAATGTCGCTTCCGCGGACGTACATAAAGTCAGGCAGTCCATAGATGGAGTCGTCGTGCGTGATCTGATTCTTGCTGTCCCCGTAATCAAACAATGTCTCTTTGCTCGCGCTCACATACAAAAGAACGCGTCCATTGGAAACGGGGTTTGAAATGCTATTCTTCTTGGACAGACAGTGAATGAGAAAGCGGCCTAATGAAGGTCGGTATCCTGAAACTACATTGAGTCCTAGAAAGTCGTGGATTAAATCAATTTGCGGATAGCGAGAAAGAATGTACGCCTGCAGCTCGGCAAATGGGTTCGCTTCGTCGACATAGAGCTTTCCAGTCGACGGGTCTTGAACAATTATGTTGCTGAACGCCTCATCAAATGTACCTTGCATGCCCATGCCGTAAATGCAACAAAGTCGCTCCAGCAAGCGATGATCTCGAGAACCGTACACCTCTAGGCGCAGAAAAGCGTCTCGGAGCTCCTTTGCCTTGTTGACCTCGCCTTTCCATCGAAGTTTGGAAGCCTCTTCCTGAAGCCACGCACGGTTCTTCTCCCTAACACTCTCCGGCGAAATACCGGTTATGGCTGCCACTATTTGAATATCACCCAAAACGTGCTTGTGCTCTTCTGCTCGATTCAGGCAAAGAGCTTTGAGTGTCTCGTGCTGTAGCATTACCTTTTCTCGCTCTGATGGGTAGAGAAGAGGCGGAACTCGAAACTCCCACCTGTTCAGGCGCCACTTCGCAATGTAAGACTCCGTCTTCTCCAGCAAAGTGAGATCGTCTTTCACCACTGTGAGATCCCCATACTTTGCTAGCATATCCTTGTGCTTGAGCGCCTTCGCTCCATAAGTCGCATGCCATCGTGTTGCGCCAACGCTTCGCACTCGTTGCGTTCCATCGAAAAGGCGCAACAGCGCTTTCATAATGCTGTCTATTCTTGCAAACTAAGAGTAGGTGCAAACAGACGCATACATACATCTGTATATATATATATATATACACATAATATTTGCGTGGGCGAAAGGCATAGCAGGAGATGACGAGTAAAAGAAAGGTATCGAAGGTATCATTGCGCTCACATACTTCGCCGGATTAAGCAACACCGCAAATGAAAATAGGCCTGCCCTGGTCATATAGACCTTTTCCAGTGCACAGATATGTGATATCGTGCTGGAGGGAAAGGGTCCTTGCTGAGAATTTCAGCTACTCTGCAAAGATCACAAGAGAAAAAGCACCATGCAACTGGCAGATCACCTTATATTTCCATTCCTTTTTTCTTGCGGCCTCCCTTATCCCTACTATAGTACAAGTTTCACTGTAGATGCGACAAATGAGACTTCGATATGCTTGGCACACAAAGTGGCTATAAAAAAAAAACTACCGACAGAGACCTTCGCTGGAGGTTGGAAAAGACCGTTCTCCTCATCCAACTTACGTCTCGAACATTTATGTAGAGAAGCTCAAAGAAAAACCTACTAGCAGATTCTTCAAAAGGAGAAGCAGGAAAGCGGTCGTAGAAATTTAAAAGGACTCCTTCGAGTGTATGTGGCGCAGCCACTCTGCATCAAGGGTGCTGCCGCCCCATTCGATGTAGTGATTGTCCATTGGCGAGTGCATCATCGCGTCGAGATATGGTTTTTCTCCGTATTCACCAAATGCGTTGGCGGCGATAAATTTAGGCAGGCCAAACGGGAACACAAAGTAGCACGGAAAGAACCACATTAATAGACGGCGAAACATCTCCCAAGTCGTTTCGTAGCGGCGATTGTCACGGTCAATCCAAAGCTCCTGACGGCCATAGCCCCAAAACATCCAGAAATTCAGCTGGTACTGATGGAAAACAGATGTGTTCGGAGCCTCTCGTGGATAGTTGAACGGGTACTTGGCCTCATTGTGCATCTCAAACTCCTGGTAGCGGTACAGCTTCGCGGCCGTGCGGCGAAACATCTTTGCAGTCCTAAAACCTAAAAAGAGGAACACTCTAAGCAGCTTTTATGCCCGCTGAGCATGCTACAGGGAAAGGCAATGGAGAGGGCACGAGGTGACAAGATACACAAAGGAGATCAGGAAAGCTGGAAATTAAGGTATGCATTCCTACTCATAGTCATTCACACAGGAGCGTGTTGAAAAGGAATGAGCAGAACGCTGCAAGAGGTCCTATCGGCTCAAGCAACAGCTCTTGTGACATCGGTGCAGCAGAAGAGCAATCCAGTGGCGCCAAGAGTACAATGACATGTATATTGAAGTCCCGCACTTATGCAGACTCTTGCATTTGTTTCTTTAACTCACGCCAAACCCATCAACAGTGCTGTGAACGTCTCCTCAGAAAGATCCTTGAGACTAATGCTTAGCGATCCTCGTCGTCAGCGTCGAAAATGCCCTCACCGAGTTTCCACCACGCCAGCGTGTAGTACATGTGGAGATCGTGATGCTTTTCAGCTTCGTTAAGATCGCTCCAGCCCTCTCCGGCGACGGGCCAATGGTACATGGAACGATATGTCGAAAAGTACCAAGGAATGTTCTTGTCCAGCTTCTTCACAAATCCAGGCTCCTTCATACCGTGAGGAAACTCGCCTCGTGTGGTGAGCTCCAGGTTGGCGTATTTCATGCAGTACCGGCTGGATCTTCGAAGCATTGCGGAAAGTGCTGCCTACCTGCAGGGCTAACGGTTGTGAATGAGAGAGATGAAAAAGTGAAAAGGAGTCCATCAAGTGGGAAAAAGGGTTTCATCAAGATCCAGCATGAGAAAAGTCGGCTAATGACTCGGCGATGAATGCGGCACGATTTCCTTCTTCATCGGACAACCAGCACAGCTTTGTACCAAAACGGCGGCACCACTCCCTGGACGGGGCGGTATTTGCAAGACTTGAAATGCTTAACCGGTGGTGACTGGGAGTGATAAACATCAAGCAAATCTTTTTTTTTCACGTGCACTATGGAAACTGCAAAAAGTGTGTGAAAAAATGCGCGGACGGTTCTGAGAAGAGAAACGAAATTAGATCGGCATTGCCAGAGATGTTCAGAACGCCGAAGTTCTTCTTGTCGTCAGTGAGGGCTGCGTGAGAAGCACGAGGAGTGGAGACAAAGTGGAGGGGGGGGGCTTTGGCCACAACTGTACCTGCACACCTTTGCTTCCCGACGATCTAGCCATATGAGAAGGCTGATGAGTAAATGCGAGCCGAAGGAAATTTGCCCTCCCCCCCAACTTCTCAGCATGATTCATTTTAGCTGCTAATGAGTTCCTCTGCCTTGCAGTTTGCTGACAAATGTACCAGTGCACGTATCGCCAATCCATTAACGTACGCACGTTGGAAGTGCTGCACCTTGCACAATCTCTGTTTGTCTGGTGAAGTTCGACGTCAAACATGGTGCTTGTTGCACGCTGCTTTCGGCGACTCGGCTCACCGGTATCAGTTCGAGGGCAGAAGCTGTATATGCATCAGCCTGTTGATTGTGAGAAGCGAGAGGTGATTCTTTGCCGATTCGAACGTGAGAAAAGCAACTTTTTATGCTGGAGAATCTGCTCCTCCTCTTTGTTGTCTTCGATGTCACACGCGCATTCTTTCATTCGTCTCAAGTACTGTAATTTCTCTTTGCTTGCAGTCCACGCTTATAAGTGCACTGAAGCTACTCGATTCAGGATCACTTATCTGTAGCAGGAAGGCTTCCCGGCTTTTCATGCTTTATACTTGCTTGACGAAACGTAGTGCGAATAGTCTGAGTCCTTGAACTGTAGAGACTCCAGGATGCGCTGTTTCGAGTCCCCCGGTCTGCGTATTCTTTTTGCATGCATGCTGTTTTCCAGCATTTAGAATTCGCAGGCTTATTGTGCTGATCCCCATCCGAGCGAGGATCAGTTTCGCACGAGTTTTTAGATCTGATAAATACACCATCACTTCTCTGCTTTTTCGCTGTTTTGCTTTTCTTCATTGTTTTTTGTTGTCGTAGATTAAGTTTGTGTTGTAGGTCCAGGACCGTCCAGTGTCGGGGCGTATTCTTGTCTTGACACTCTAAAAGTATTGACTGATCGTTTTCCTCTTACTACACTAAACTGCCCTTCAGTGATTTTTTTGGGAGACGGGTTACACAAACGAAAGAAAAAGCGCTGTGGCTGCTTCCTGGTGCACCAGAACGCTATCAGGTGTAGTCGACGTGACTTTTACTAAGCCGTTGAGATAGAGAAGCATGATAGTGGGCACACAACGTTCTGTTGCTATATCGAATATCACATTCTTTTCCTGTATGTGTGTGTGTCAATGTGTTGTCTTACTTTAGGGCTATCTAATCGTTGAAGTGCAGAGTTACTTGTATTTCGATAATGCGGGAAGGCAATAATTAGGGGGTGTTGTAGCTCATACCGCCATGAGCGGCTATGCAGATAAAGGCTGCTCGACCACGCACATGTTGTGTGTTGTTGCGTACTTCAAAAAGTATGCGTGAGGTTGCTCTTGGCTCCAAAGTGTTCTTCTACAGCTGTGTGTGTACCTCGCCCTCTGTGAAAGTGTTGCCGTCACTTCGTTGACAAGAGTCACCTGCAATGGTTTTCCTTTCGCGTAGCCTTTCGTACTCGCCGCAAGTTAGGAGCGCACATTCTATCGTCTAATAATCGAAAGCACATGGCTTGCACGCTACGCTTCAGATTCACGAGAGGATGCACGTGTCGCGCTGTCTCGAAGGTACCGTTCCCTTGTACTTTTCAAATTTGCAGTGTTGTTCTCAGGTGCGTGCTTTTTTAGGACTAAAACGATTTCGAGAAGAGCATCTTTTTTTTTTTCCGTCGCCTGATGCCGAAGAATGAGTGATGATTGTCCACTTGAAACAAGGTCGTGGCTGCACGTCAGGAGCCAGTTTGCTTCTCACAATATGAAATAATAAGAACCATCCTCTTGAACTGATTCTTTTCGTGGAGTCTTGCCCGCGCAACCTTGACCAGCTCCCTGAAACATCTTTCCTGTGTATTGTTTTGTTGATCTCCTGGATGTTATGCATTCGAGTGGAAGCCCTTTGCTGAAGCGGCTTTGCGCGGCTCGGCGAGTGTTTCTCGCGGGAAAGAGTCTTTCAAAGTGCCCCTTTGATGCGCACCAAGCTTTGAACGCCTAATTAGCGTTATTACCCCGCTCCCATAACTTTCATGATGAGGCCTGAGTGCTGTAGTTCATATACCCTTGCTGTCCTGCGCAGCAGCACGAGTTTCTGCTTGCTGTGCTTTTATCGTGCGCGTTTGTTTTCACACAGCTGTATTTCACTCGGGGTATTGCGGCGTGGGAGAACTGGAAGCGAATGCCGGAATGCCGATGTTGGATTCCTTAAACGCATAGGCATTTTGTTCGTGTGCCTGTGCTTGTGTGGCTACTGTCATTTGGAGACACGAAGGAAACCGTATGCTGGCCTCGTGGATTGATGCATTTGATGTTCAGACGCTATGCAGCCTTTTTCCGCGTTTTTGTTTACATGTGTCATCGGTCTTCTCTGAGATGTTAGGTTCAGACTTGTTTGCTGCCTGAAGTTGCCCAGGGAGTCTGCGCTGTCGTCGAATCAGTGAAAAGAACTCTACTTTTGCTGGATATTCTCTCCTTGACGCGGAAGAGCGAATTTTAGAGCCTATTTAGAGTGGCTTTCAATTCATCGCTGCTACCTCTCGCAGTAAAGGACGACGGCACACACCGGTCTTAAATCTCGAAAAAAAAAAACGTCTGTATATGACTACATGCAAATACTTATGCAGCGCCCCTGAACAACTTTTTCTACCCCCCTTTTTTTCTTCTGCTAACGGGGTTTCTATACTTGCGTGCCTTGTGACAGGTCTCAGGTTTTGTATGCAGGATATTTAGGGGACCCTCGAGTTCGATTCCTATGGCAATAGTGTTTTTTAAATCGTACATCAATGTCGGTGCCCTTTGAATTTAACTCTGTTTACTTGCTTTATCGCCACTTTTTTTTTGTCTCCGTTGGCTAAACTTCGTGTACATGGGGCTTTCTCACCTACAGCGAGTGAGCGGCACACAATCTCAAGTGCTTGTACTACTGCTCTGTGCTACACGTGCAGGATTCGAGGACGCGCTATTATAACTTCTAGTTGCTTGCGTCTCGAAGTTCCGTATGTGGAACAAACAAAATGAACCCAATGCTGGTGGCAACACCGGTCTTTGAAAGAAGCGGAAGTGTGTCAGGTGATTGGCGACTTGTGATTTGCTCGCCTTCCTTCCTGAAAGCTTTAGGGGTCCTCAAATATCGTCATCACTTGTGTCTTAGGTTTATGTTGGCACAGATGAACTTGTTTTGCCGTAGTTTGCACTTTCACACGCTCGGCGTCTACATCATCGCTTCTTTTTTAGTGGTTCTCTGGCATTCTGTACGCAATACCGTCTAATCTTCTTTCGTCTCGCTGATCTTTGTGGCTCCGATGCTTTCCCTTTTCCTTCATTTTTGTGCTTGCACACACACACACACACACACACATACACGAACAGAACAACGAACACTAAGTTGCATATACCAAAGGATTCATGAGAAGATTTCTACCTATGCATATGTTAGTCAATATCCACTTGAAGGCTCTAACACTGAGCAACACCTACTTTACAACAGCTCCGCAACGTGAGGAAAATGAGAAGCTGCAGCTCTCTAATGCTGAGAAGGGTAAGGTGGTGACCCGCTTCCCCCCAGAGGCTAGCGGGTTCCTGCATATCGGCCATGCGAAAGCTGCGCTGATCAACCGCATGCTGGCGGACGCGTATGAGGGAAAGATGCTTTTCCGCTTCGATGACACAAATCCATCGAAGGAAAAGGAGCACTTTGAGGTTGCCATCGAGGAGGATCTCAAGACACTAGGTGTGCGGTACGATTTCGGGCCAACATACTCGTCGGACTACTTTGATCTGATGTTCGAGAAGGCGGAGGACATGATCAAGCGTGGATTGGCGTACTGTGATAAGACACCGCGGGAGGAGATGCAGAAGTGCCGCTTCAACGGTATTCCGACAAAGTACCGCGATGCGTCTGTGGAGGAGAACATGCGCCTGTGGAGGGAGATGAAGAAGGGCACTGAGGAAGGCCAGATCACGTGCCTTCGTGCTAAGGTGTCCATTGACGACCCCAACAAGGCGATGCGGGACCCCGTCATGTACCGCGTGAGCATGACCCCGCACGCCCGCCACGGGACGAAGCAAGTGGCGTACCCGACCTATGACTTCTGCTGTCCTCTTGTCGACTCGGTTGAGGGTGTAACCCATGCTCTTCGCACAAATGAGTATCACGACCGCAATGCCCAGTACTACTGGTTTTGCGACGCTATGGGGATCCGCAAGCCGACCATTGAGGACTTCTCGCGACTCAATATGGAGTACTCGGTAATGTCAAAGCGAATGCTAACAAAACTGGTGGACACGCATGTGGTGGACGGGTGGGATGACCCGCGGCTCCCGACGGTGCGCGCACTAGTTCGCCGTGGTATGCAGATTGAGGCGCTTCGCCAGTTTGTGGCGGAGCAAGGCATGTCGAAGAGCGTGAACTTCATGGAGTGGTCGAAGATCTGGTACTTTAATGCACAGATTCTAGACCCCACAAGCCCCCGCTACACGGTGGTGTCGAACACGCTGAAGGTCCGCTGCACTGTGGAGGGGCAGAGACATATGGAAGCTGAAAAGAAGCCGCTCCACAAGAAGGACTCCAGCATGGGCGAGAAGACGTATTACAAGTCAGATATTATCTTTTTGGACGCTGAGGACGTGGTGCTCATCAAAGACGGTGACGAGGTGACGCTGATGGACTGGGGCAACGCATACGTCAAGGACATAAAGCGTCCGAGCGCTGATGCTCTGCCTACTGAGGCCACGATCGTTCTGCACCCAGAGGGAGATGTCAAGAAGACGAAGTTCAAGCTCACGTGGGTGCCGGAGAGCGACAAGGCGGTGATTTTGACACTGAACGAGTACGATAATCTGTTGACCAAGAAGAAACCGGACCCAGAGGAGAGCATTGATGACATCATTGCTCCCGTTTCTCGCTACTCACAGGAGGTTATTGGCGAGGAGGCGCTGTCGGTGGTGAAGAAGGGTGACATTGTCCAGCTGGAGCGCCGCGGCTACTACATCGTCGACGACGACAAGGCGGAGAAGAAGGTGCTCATCTCAATCCCGGATGGCCGCGACAAAGTGAACCATCTTTCTGCGAAGGCGCAGTACCTGAAGACACTGCCGAAGAAGGCGTCCGCCGCCGACGAGCTGGCGGCCAAGCGTGCAGCTAAGGCAGCGAAGAAGGCGGCTCAGAAGGCAGCGGCGAAGAGCAGCTAGCGAGGCTCGAGAGCACGTGTATTTTTTTTTTTCGCATGCACGAGTCTCTGTCGTGCTCCACAAAACGTGTCGTTACCTGAAAGCCGTTCATGTAACTGTTGTCTTGTGTCTTTTGGTGGCTCAGGCGGGGCCGAGGCTCCCTCGTTGGTGACTCTGAAACGGGAGGAAGGTTAAATGGAGTCAAAGAGGTGCTTGTGGCGCTCTTGAAGTGATGGTCTTGCCCACGAGCAGCGACGGTTTGCCTTTTTCTCCCTTTCGCCATCACCCGCCATCGCTCTAAGTCTGTCTCCTCGTGCTCATGCCGTTCACTCATTATGGTTAACTTTGAAAGTTTTTTTTTTAAACCCCGTGAAAGGCTGAAGGGAGGGAATCACAAGAGAGGGATGGGTTGGTAAAGCAAATGTTTAAGTTGCAGAGGCTTGCGTGTGTGTTTGTGCAAGCTGTTTTGCTTCCTTGAAGGTTTTTCTTTTTGTGACCTTCCCTGACCGTCTCCGTTGTTTCTCTTTCCCGCGGACTTTTTCTTTTTCGCCTCAACGACGGCATCCCAAGACGCACGCATGCGCACGCAAGCAACGGCAAGCTGCAACCAACAGAAAAATACGTAAACAGGGAGAGGCATGGGAGGGCGTCAGTCCTTGTTGCGTGCGCATTCGTTGCGTTACCTTGAACCACCTGTTTCTCTATACGTTCGACCTGCTTTTCTTTGAGGGGTGATTTAAATGCACCGCGCTGCAAGGGCGCCATGACAGCTGGATGCACATGGCGTAGTGTTCCCATGGTGCTGGCTTCTGGTCTGGCGTGGTCGAGCGAGAGCAGAGTCTGAATACTTCCTTTTCTTGCCACTCTTCTTCTTTCGTTTCTCCTTTTTTTTCTGTTTGTCGGGTGCCACGGCGACTGTGCCACGACCGTTAACACGAACCAGCTTCACACTATCGCACTTTGTGCGCCACAGACGCTCTGGCCAACAATGCCAAAGAAGGCGACGATATCATTTGCGGATCTCGGCCTCGGGACCCCGCTGCCCAGTGTTCTGGCGAAGTCCCGCGACGAGCGACGAAAGGAGCAGCGAGTCGAGAAAAAGGAGAGGAAAGAGCGCACACGCGAGGCTATGGCCGAGGTAGCGGCGGCGCGTGACATCGTGGAGCAGCACAAGCGCCTTGTCGAAGCGGAGACGGCGCAGGAGCGAAAGCTCAAAGAGATGCATAAGCGTGAGCTGCGAGTGGAGCATCTGAAGGCGCGCTGTGAGCGCGAGGAAAGCCAGAGGCAACACACCGCGCAGCTGCGCGTGACACAGGAGAAGATCATCACCGAGTTGAGGACGGCGCGGCGGGAAGAGGAGGCTGAGATGCAGCGGCTGCAGGCACTGCTAGAGCGTGAGACGGCAGAGAGGGCAAAGGTTGCGCCGGCCAATGTTCACATTGAGATTCACCGCACAGACGAGGTGAAGCAGCAGCGTGCTGGTCTGCCTGTTCTGCGCGAGGAGCAGCCGATCATGGAGGCCATCAACGAAACGCGCCGCACGTGCGTGTTGGTGTGTGGCGAGACGGGCAGCGGCAAGACAACCCAAATTCCGCAGTTTCTGTGGGAGGCGGGATACGGCCACCCAGAGGGCCACCTCTTCGGGAGGGAGGGCTGCATACTCGTCACGGAGCCCCGCCGTGTGGCTGCAGTGTCGATGGCGCGGCGTGTGGCCGAGGAGCTCAACGTTTCCTTCGGGAAAGAGGTGTGCTACCACGTCCGGTACGATAACAACCTCTCTGACAAGTGCAGGCTGAAGTTTGCGACGGAGGGTATTGTGCTGAAGGAAATCCAGTCCGACTTTCTTCTTCGCAAGTACAGCGTCATCGTGATTGATGAAGCACACGAGCGCAGTATCTCGTGTGACATCCTGATTGGGCTGCTTTCTCGCATCGTGCCGCTGCGCAATGACATGTTTGAAGAGGAGCTGCGCAAGCATCACGGCGACGTGGACAAGACGTGCATTAAACCACTCAAGCTTGTCATCATGTCTGCCACCATGCGTATTACAGACTTCAAGGATAACCGGACACTTTTTCCCATTACACCGCCGCTCATCAACATCGAGGCGCGCCGATACCCTGTCACGAACCACTTTGCCCGACGCACGGAGCTGAAGGAGTACGTGGACCAGGCATTCAACAAGGTACGCCAGATGCACAAGAAGCTGCCGCCAGGTGGCATTTTGGTGTTTGTGTGCACCCAGCAGGAGATCGAGGATCTGTGTGGCCGTCTGCGTCGGCACTACGCGGCGACAAAGATCGAGTACTATGACAACGCCTACTCAAAACACCGGCTTCTGACCGGACGGAGCCAGGAGGAGACGGCTGCGGCGTCGAGCGACAGCGAAGGCGGCGGCGTTGCCACCGCAGAGGAGGCGGAGGAAAAGGACGAGTACGGCCTTCACACGACAGACTACGCCCTCGACGACGAGAACGTGACTTGCGGCAACTCGAAGGAGATCGAAACCGTGCACGAGGGACGACTGCGACGATCTCCCCAGCCAAGCGGCGGAAGGGGCAAGTACCCCCGCGGTGAGGCGGGTGCGCGGCTAGCCGGCAGGGATCACTGGGGTCGTAGCGACGAGCACAGTGCCGCTGCCGCAGAGGGGTTGACGACTTTTCCAGGCGACGAGGAACAGGAGGAAGAGGTCAACGGGGAGTTGAACACCCTCCACGTTCTCCCGCTTTACGCGCTTCTCGACTTTCAAAAGCAACAAGAGGTTTTCAAGCCACCGCCTAAAGGCACTCGCCTCTGCGTTGTCGCCACCAACGTGGCCGAGACGTCCATCACAATTCCAAATATCAAGTATGTGGTGGATGCTGGGCGGGCTAAGTCCAAGGTGATTGACGAGGAGACCAAGGCGAGCTGCTTCCGAATCGAGTGGACAAGCCAGGCTTCCGCCGAGCAGCGCAGCGGCCGCGCAGGCCGTGTGGGGCCGGGACACTGCTACCGACTCTACAGCACCGCAGTGTACGCAAACTTGATGGCGAAGCACGGAGACCCAGAAGTGCTTCGCACCCCGCTCGATTCCGTCGTTCTTCTAATGAAGCACATTGGGGTGAAGAACGTCGGTGGCTTTCCGTTTCCGTCGCCACCGCGGGAGTCGGACTTGAAGGCTGCCCTGCAGCACCTCAGTGTCATTGGCGCCCTCGACGCAGCGAACAACTACAACATTACCAAGCTGGGTCGGCAGCTGGTTGCGTACCCGGTGCCGCCACGATTTGCGCGGGCTCTTCTCGAGGTGCTGCAGCAACAGAAGGCGCGATCCGCTGACGTGCAAGACATGGTTGCTGCCATCGTCGCAGTGGCCACGACGACGACCAACGTCTTTACGGGAGAGGGCAATCAGCTCAAGGCGAGGAAGCTCAACGAGCTCGCCGACACTCCCACAGACCCTCGACAGGGGCGAATTCGCTCCTTGCTGAACCCTGGAAGCGACCTGGTCACTTACCTCAACGCATTCTATGCCTACCGCAGCGATCCGTGGCATAGCTGTGGCATGTTCTGCTTGGTTCAGAAGAGCATGCACGAGGCAAGGCTTCTATACACCCAGCTCCGCAGCCAGATGCGCCAGCACAACAAGGAGCAGGACGAGCTGGCCGACACCCTGGACGAAGGCGAGGCCTCCGTGCACGAAAAGAGTGAGCAAAAGATCGGGAGCCATACCAGTGGTGGATGCCCTTTGTCAAAGGAGACGGAGCTGCTGCTGCGGCAGGTCTTCATTCCAGGGCTCATGGACCAAGTTGCGCGTCGCGCGACGGTGCACGAGTGCCGCTCACTCGGGGTGGAGTACAACGACAAGCGCGCTACCAAGACACCATATCTGGTGCTGGGTGTAAACCGCACTATCGCCTACATTCACCCGACCAGTGCCGTGGCGCGCACGTTTCCGCCGCCGGAGTATGTGACATTTGGATTTCTGCAGAAAGTGCACCGTTCCGACACAAAAGTTGCACAGGCCATGATGATGGGCGTTACGGTTGTGACGCCAGAGTGGCTGCGTGCCTACGGCTTCGAGGAGGAGGAGGGAGACTAGCAGCAGCAACACGTCAGCACTTCTCTAGCGAGATCCACACATGCGTGTCTTTCTCGTCTTCTGTGTGGAGGCAGTGCCGCGTCTTGTATGCCCCTCTCCCCCAGCCGCGTTCTCCACCACGGTGGCGTGATGCGCACCTCCTCGTAAAGTAGCTGGTCCTAAGAAGAAAAACACCTTCCCAGAGGACACGGTGCTATGCTGCAGGGCCATGGTGATGGGCGCAGTGATGATAGCGTGCGTATATCTTCTTTTGATGTTGACGGCGTGACGCCCCCCCTGTTTTTCCCTTTTCCTTTTCTCCCCCGCTGTTCGCCTGACTTACCTGGCATTTAACGGACGATTAAGGCACGCCAGAGGTCATTACTCAATCAAATATAAATACACTCTCCCAGACAACACCCGTACAGATTCGCCGCTTCGTCTTTTAAATGCGCCAAAGCCTGGATGCCGCGCAGACAGAGAGAACATCACAGCGAAGCGCTCGCTCAAGTGCCACTCTTTCACGCTGGTGACTCCGCTGACTGCATCTGCGGTGAGGTCTTCGGTGCTTGTCAAGGCCCATCTACCGTTTGTTTCTACGGTCGGACATCTCCTAATGATGCACACGTCCTTCTCGCTATGTCTTTTGTATCGGCTCTTGCTTTTTTTTCCGATCCTTATGTATTCTGCGCTCCGGCACACACAAACACACACATATATGGACACACATACACATTTGCAAATACACTTCGACACGCATTCCGCCCCTTGTTTGACCTCGCTATGAGTGCATCTCTTTGTTCGTTTGCTTCACGACTAAACTCGCTGGCATTTTCAGTCGTCGCGTTTCTCTCTGCCCCTCTCTCTGCGGGTGGTATTGTGCCCCTTCCTACATACTGCAGGAACAGAAAAGTGGTCTCACTGGCGTCCTTGCACACCAGAGGAGCCGCCGCCACACCCCCAGGAACACTTCCCACCCACCACTATTCCACATCAGAAGCAACACGCTGAGGCACCCCCACGCGCAAGGAGAGTCTAAATGAATTTCGGCGTCATTGGTGGGCAGCAGGGTCCCAAGGCGCTCCTAGATGCGGTGCAGCAGGCGGTCCGCGACGGCAACCTTGAAGCTCTCCGTCGTCTCTCCAAAGAGTTCCTTGCAATTAGCGACAACGTAGAGAAGTGCCGAGACGAAAATGGCAACACTATCGTCCACCTTGCCCTGGGCAAGAACACCACTACACTCGAGTACGTCATCGAGTCACTCCACGCGAACGTCAACGCCACAAATGCGCAGGGGCGCACTCCTTTGCATGAGGCAGTGACACGGGACTACATAGCGTGCTGTCAGGTGCTCCTCGATCACGGCGCAGACGACACCATTCAGTCCACGACGCAGTCCACTCCTTTTCACACGGCAGCGGCGTGTGGAAGTATCGAGGGCATGGAGGTGATTCTCCGCCACAGCGACAATCCGGAGGTGAAGGTGAACGAGTTAGACCGGCAGCGTAGTTCTGCCCTGCACAAGTGCGCATTTGACGGAGACGTGCGAGTGAGCCGGTGGCTGGTCGAGCACGGCGCCAACGTCGATGCGGCCGACTCCACAGATGCGACGCCACTCCTCATAGCCGTGAAGATGGGCCAGACAGAGGTGGCGGAGTACCTCTTGCGAAACGGGGCGGACTGCAACCGGCAAGACCGGCAGGGCAACAGTGGCTTGCACTTCTGTGCCGTTCGCGGCGATGTCAAGGCAGCCCAGCTGCTCCTCGCCGCTGGGGCGAACCCATGCTTGCTCAACGAGGAGTACGATACTCCACTGCATATCATTGCCCGAAACTCGCGCCTTGACTCCGGGGCTTGGGAGATGGTGGGATTGCTGCTCATGGCCGGCTGCGACCCGCTGCAGGTCAACGCGTCCAACAAGAAGCCGAGCGACTACGTCAGTCGCGGACTGAAGAAGATGTTCACCAAGGAAGAAGTCGAGCAGCGGCTGCGCAGGGAGGCGCAGCTGCAGGAAGAGAGCGACGCCGAGCTCTCTAGGGCGTGGGAGCAGTGCGCGCAGTGGAAAACCAAAGTGCTTGAGAACATCTCCTCACGGCGCCTCGTGGAGGCAGCGGAGGACGCGCGGCTGGCGCGGGAGAAGGAGGAGCGCATTCGCGCCGCCAACGACGCTAGAATGACATATGACGAGGCGCTCGCGAAGTGCCAGTTCTTGGAGGCGGAGATACAGCGGAAAAAGGCAATGCTAGAGAAGACGCTCACAAAATCCGGGCGTTAGGGCGTTGCAATCTCTCGCCCTCCCTCGCACTCCTTCTTACCTTTTTCACCGCTTCTCTGCCACGTGTTTTTGCTCTTCGAGGGGGGGGACGGAGGTTGGGGAGAGAGTGGAGAGGGGACTAGTGTGTCCTTCCGACGCGTTCCTCCTCCGTTTTTTTTTTTCGTGTTGTATCTTTTGCTGCTTCTTTCCCCTCGCCACCGCCCCCCGAACTCACCCAAGATGTACAGTACGCGCCGCGAGAACATCGGCAAAACCGCCCTGCAACAACAGGATGGCTTGCGTGCGACCCTACAAGAAACGAAAAAGACATCAACAACAGCAACGAGATGCGCGACGACTAGAGCTGCTTGGACGTGCTGCCTGTCTCGACGGCTATGCTGTCGAGGTACTTCGCCTACTTTTGCGTTCACGCCCAGCTTGATCTTGTAACCTCCTTGCCGACCTCATCGCATCATGTGGCGTCAACAGCTGAGCGAGACGAAACCTCAAGAAAAGAGGGAGGGGGCTGCATCCGTTGCGCGACGTGCGTGAGCTCTGAATGTCGGACCACATGGAGGAATGCTATGGAACGCCTTTCCCCGTCTCTCTCTGGTCCCGTGAGTGTATCCTCTCTACTTCACTCCCCCACTCTCACTTGCGCTCTTTGACACTACTCAACGAGGTAATACACGAAAAGGATTGTTGACATGAAGTCCGTAAAGGAGCGCGATGTTGCGGGGATGGTGGCATTTGAGCTGGCGCTGCAGTACAGCTTCATCCGGCAAGATCGCTCCTACCACTTTGTGCAGCTGCTGACGGCGCTGTGCTCCTTCGTGTTCTTCTCACAGCTGACGGCTCTCAATGTGCTTCTCGTTCTTCCGCCGCTGCTGCCGTCAGTGGAGCCGCATGTGGAATTTCTGCGCGCCTACAGTCATCCACTCTTGGCGGTACTTTCTCTGGTGGCGCTGTTGCTGATCCGGGCCAGCAAGAAGCGCTTCGTCATCGAGCCCGGAGAGCACACGATGGAACGGCTCAACCGCGACGTTCTGGAACCGTGCCTCGGCATGAAGTTCGATGCGCGCACAGGAATGCTGTTCTCCGACTGCCGCGCTGGCAGTCTGCGCGGGCGAGAGAACTACTATTCCCTTCGCTACCTCGATGACCCACCGCAGTCCCTAGCTTCCGCGAGAGAGACGGAAGCTTGAGGACGGAGGAAGAAAGTTGGAGCTCGTGTTTGAGGGCAGCCAATACGGAACGAAGCGAAGGAAAAACAAAACAGCGTGCCATGCGCGTCTGCTGAGTAACGAGAACCGAAACAAAGCACACCAACGTGCTGATGCGATGACATGAAGTCCATAGGCAAGCATCCAGTCAAACAGCGCCGAAGCTCGTTTTTTTTTTCTTCGGTTAGTTGAGGGCAACCGCCGACTGTGCCGCTGCACAGAGGACGCACTGAAAGAGGGACACGTGCTTTACGGCGGCGCGCATCAGCCGCGTGTGTATGTCTCTGTCTGTAGGCTAATGCGCATGGGCTCGACGATGGGCGGTGAATAGGGGTGGGGGTGGGGAGGCGCGAGAAAGTTCTGAAGAGGCGTCACGATCGCGTTGCAGCTGGCTTCTCTTTCTGTCTGTCGTCTCTTTCGCCGCTCACTACCTGTCATCCTCCCCTCTGGTGCCAACGGATTCACCGCTGCTGCGACTCAACATCAAATGCCAGGGAGGCTTGCTTTCGTACTTCGCATGTACGGTTGTTCGCCCCTTTCCCTCGTAGCCTTCCAACCCCCTCCCCCGACTCTTCTGTCTTTATCTGCCTCGTGGCGTTTTACTATGTCGATTTTTTTTTTCGTGGCACATCTCCGCACTCCCTCGTCTCAGCATCGTACTGGAAAATAAGAGAAGAGAGACAGGCTGCATTTCTCTCAGCGCCTCCTTCCCTAACCTTCACCTGCCACTAAGTTCTGCGTTTCGTCCTCTCTCGCTCTCGTCGGGATCTCTGAAAAGGTGAGGGGCGAATCAAGCCACCACTTTCTCCCTCCCTCTAGAGAGTACGCAGTCATTCATATTCTGTGCCGGCTACACCACATCTCCCCTCCCTCTCAGCCCTCGCAGCTACGTTGGCTCTCTCTGTTCCACAAAGGCATCTAGAAACGGGAAAAGGATGGCATCGCTGTGGAAGAAATCGCTGTCTCTGCTGCTGTCAGCAGCACTCATCATCGCAGCCTTCGCGGTCGCTCTGAGTGCTGAAGCGCGCCGCCTTGTCGCCGTTGGGGACCTGCACGGCGACTACGAGCAGAGCGTCTCCGTCTTGCGTCTTGCGCGTCTCATCGACAACCGCAATCACTGGATCGGTGAGGATGCGCTCCTGGTCCAGCTGGGTGACATTCTTGATGTCGGCCCCGACGATATTCTCATTGTGCGCCTGCTGATGAGGCTGCAGCAGGAGGCCCACGCCAAAGGGGGCGATGTAATTGGGTTGTTGGGCAACCACGAGCTGCGCAACTTCCGAGGGGACTACAAGGCGGTGGACAAGGCGAGCCTTGCCGCTAGTGGTGGACAGAAAGGCCGTGACGTGCTTCTGTCCAACGCGACAGACCTTGGCAGATACCTGCGAACTCGCAAGGCAATCTTTCACTACGGCCCGTTTCTCTTCATGCACGGAGGCTTCTCCACGGCGACGGCCGGCATGATCACGAGCCTCAGCAAGGTCGAGGAGTTCAATTCGGAGCTCACCAAGGCGCTGATGAACGGCACCATCTCACCTCTGGCGCGAGGCGGACTGGACCTGACTGAGGACGATGTGGACGACGTCGCCAACCCTATTCTCGTACGCAGCATCTTGAATGTCAAGTGCAACGCACTGAGCAAGGTGCTCGACAAGAAGTTCCCGGGCATCCAGTCTGTCGTCGTGGGCCACGTCCCACATGACCCACGCGACTTCGACGGCTGGCGGCTTTGCGGGGGCCGGATCATCGACATCGACTTCGGCATGTCGCGCTGGAAGAAGGGAGACCCAGGGCACGTGGCGGCGCTGGAGATCGAGGAAGCCACGTGGCATGTGCAGCTTATCGAGACGTCCACCGCATCCAGCTCGGTCTCGGGTACGCACGCACCCTTCCAGGATTCCGTGGCGACCTATTACCTAGTAAGTTTCACCGCGCTCATTGTGGTGTGCGTTGTCAGCGTCTTGCTTGCGGCGTACTATTTGCCGTTGTGCTCCGGTGCGGCACGGGAGCCGCTACTGAAAGCGGGCACGAATTATTACGGCACGGTGTAGCAGGGCTCGTTTCGCGCACTCGTCCAAAGATCACTGTGAGTGTACCGGTGGGGTAAAGTCCTCCCTTTCTCCCTTTCTTCCACCGCGCTGTGCACCCAATCTAGCTCTTCCTCTGTTCCTTCTCCGTTGACGGTGTGTACCCCTCTACTTATACTTACGCGGGGGCGTTGAAGAGTAACATGGCGGCGGCAGCGGCTTGTGTCGGCGGGAAAGAGAGATAGGGCGCTGCACATGAATGCCCTCCGTGGCGGCTCTTTTCGGCGTTGATGTGCCGCTCTCTTTTTGTCCCTTGGCATGTTTTGTTGTCGCTATCGGCACATGGCTCGCTCGTTTTTCTTTTTTTCTTTGTACAACGCGCGTTACGCTGTTGCTCCTCGTCTCTTGTGCGTTTCTTTCAAACTTCGATCTTCCTCTCTTTTTCTGCGGCAGAGATGCTAACATAGGTGCGTCGTGGCGATACGCGTGTGCGTGTGCTTGAGCACCTTATCTCCTTACATATTTTCTGGATTCGTGTTCCACAGTGGCAACGACGCTGACAGCGACTGAGGGAGCCCTTGTCTCTCACTGCGTTTGGTTGCTTCCTTACCACGTACTCGCCGACCCTCCCTCCCCTCTACTTGGCAGGAGTCTACCAATGCGCGTAGGAGGGGAGGGGGAGGCGGCGGCGGCGACGGAAAAGAGAAAAACTAAAGCAATCTGATGTGTAAACACCACATCAACTACATCACCGACACACAAAAAAGTCATGAACACACAGGCAACCGATTTTCGGACAGGCCACACATAGCGACTGGAGTTGTGGGGTGGTGTAGAGAGAGTTTGCTGAAAAGACCGAGAACAAGAACACCGTTGTGTGCTCCTCTTCTCAAGCCCCTCTCTCTGTTTCTCACCTTAGTGCCGTTTCTTGCCGCTGCCATTGTTGACCCCGACGCGTCTACGTCTGTCGCATGTGCAGGTGCGCACCCGACGAAAGCCAAGCGTGTGGCGCTGAAAGTTCTCCACTCACCTCTTCTTCCTTTTCTGTCGTCCCCTTTCTCCTCTGTCTCCCTTTCGATGCCTTCTCCATGTTCTTCCCCAACCGCCAGCCGTCTAAACTCCGCTGCACTCCTGCCGTCAATTTTTTTTTTCACTGGCACTCGTGCGTTTTCCAATCCGCCGTGCGTATCTTCTTCGTGCCAGCTGGAGTGGGCTGCCCTTGTCTCGTGCCGCGTACGCGCAGCAAGTGCTTGGAAAGCACTTTCCTTTATCCTATCTTTCCCCCCTTTTAGTCGTCCATCAATGCAGGGCACACACTCCCACCCGCACACACCCACGCACTGCAGACATTTCGCACGGTTCGCCTTTGACAATGCCCAAGAAAGAAAAGGAGAAGAGGGTGCCGACCCCTTCGGTGACCTCGCCAGGCATCACAGAGGAAGAGTGCTTGCTGGAGGTGTATCTGCACTGGGATGTGGAGGCGCAAGCGGCGCCAGACATTCTGGTTTTCCTGCGACTCTGTCAGGAGGATCACTTCATTCTTC
Source organism: Leishmania infantum JPCM5 (assembly GCF_000002875.2). Taxonomy (NCBI): domain Eukaryota; phylum Euglenozoa; class Kinetoplastea; order Trypanosomatida; family Trypanosomatidae; genus Leishmania; species Leishmania infantum. Next base: position 1,197,764 of record NC_009414.2, read on the forward strand.
CTCGCCAGCTGCCGGCCGACGCCAACAGCGACTGTACCGCTGACGGGCAACAACAGTCGCGCCATCAGCAACCGTCTGCAGCCCTCCCGCTGCTCCTCCTAGTAAAGCAGACGGTCTTTGTAGGCGGGTCGACCGTACGCCATACACTACTTAATGATAGCAAGGCCAACCGTATTGACGTGTACGCCCTCCCGAGCGCCGGCGTTGGCGACGAAGCCGGTGGCAAGCAGGCTGGCGGCGCAGCGGGGAAGCGTTTTAAGAGCGTGACGCCGGCTGTCGCGAAATCCAAAGGAAAGTCAGCGACCGGGCTCGCTGCTCTCCCCGACGGCGCCCGCCACATTGGGGGAGCAACGCTATCGTTTGTTCCACTTCTTGCAAGCTCGACAATGGACGTCTCTGTGCCGCTCACCGCAGGGTCACTTGTCGATGCTGACAAGTGCTTGAATTTCCGCGTGCGGTGCCACGATTCACTGCTGCTGTCTGCGCAGTGCATGTCTCAGTGTCGCCCAGTGCTGGTGCGTGTATACGGGGTCGCGGGACTGCCCACCTTGGAGTCCACATCTGGCTCCTCATCCACAAAGGACATAGCTGTAGCTGCGACTGCCGACTCACGCCGTCGTCTGCGCGCGTGTGTCACACTGGCAGGGGGATGCGTGACGGCACCCATACTTCCGATCACACCTGCAATCTCCGCCGATGAGGCTGTGGCGCCGTCCTCATTCCCATCACACAGACCGGCGGCCACTTTCCACGATCACATTCTCTTTTTGCAGGAGCTGGGCACACCCCTCGATGTGTACCGGAAACTCCACAGCGCACCATGCGAGGTGTCGCTTTGGCAATCCTTCGAGATGGATGCTCAGGGGACGGCGGTAGCAGCTGCAAGCGCCACCTCACCGCCGGAGAAGGGCACAGAGGTCTTACTTGGCAGCGGCGGCTTTTCGGTGCGCGACTTTTTGACAGACGATCAAACACGCTTTACTGAAACGGTGCAACTGCTGCCTGGTCGCTCCACGGTGAACCTTGCAAAGGATTCCACGTGCCTCACTACCGGCTGCAGCGTTTCCGTACGCCTCGACTTTTTCCAGCCCTTCACGCCTCTGCAGCATGTTGACAAGGAGGGGCAGCCGCTGCCCCGCAAGGCCTTCTTGACGCGTGCGCTTGTGCGCCTGCCGTACGCGGTTCCGTGGATAGCCGACTTTCTGGCGCTCCTTCTGCGCGAGGTCACGGCGCTGCCTCGCGCGACAGAGGACGTGCAGCTTTATCTACCGCCACCGCCGCCGCTACCGCCCACCGAAACCGCGGAGAAGGAAAAGCCAGCTGGGGGACGCAGCGGCACCACCCATGCCCGCGGCGCGGCGCCGCCTGCTGCCTCCTCTTCCTCAAAGCGATCAGGTAGCGGCAGCGGGAATCGAAAGGCAGGAAAGGCAATCGGACGCCCTGCTCCCGCAGACCCCGTACCAGCCCCGCCATTGCCGTCTTTCGCAGGCGAGCTGAAGGTGTACTCGCCGCCCGGGCTCAGCGGATTCGAGGTGGCAGACGGGGAGGAGCGTCTGTGGTGCTTTGAGGCGACGGTCCCCGAACTGCAGCGTATACTCAGCGAGCTCGGCAGTTTTGTGGAGGCTCGTGGCGGTGCGACGTCACAGGTGCATATGCATTTCAACGCCGAGCTGTTTGTGCCGCAGCGCGCGTACGTGAAGTTCCCGCCATTGGTGGTTCCACCAGTGGGAATGGCAGCCGCATCACCGCCACCCAGCGAGGCCGATGACGCGTCGGTGGCCTTGGAGGTGGAGCCGAGCGGAACGGGGGGACGGCTTCACCGCATTCGCCTCCGTAGCGCTGTCGGCGCCCTGTGCCAGACGCAGTCCCACTACATCCGCCACAACCTCTCCGATGACTGCCTGCGGTGCCTGCTCTCCTTGGCAGCGCTGCTGAGGGCTGCGTCGATGCGAGAGGCCGAGATGCGAGGTTGGATGCCGTCCGCGACGCTTCTCATCGCCGCAGAGCGTTCCTTTGGTCAAACTCTAGAAAAGGAAGACTTGTTCGGCGTCACCTTCCCCACCCCTGCTGCATCGCAGACCGCAGTGGCGGCGTCGGTCTCTATGTATGATACCACGGATCGCGTGTCGGAAAGCAACGCCAGCGGTGCCGCTGCATCTCTGATGGCCGAGGCGGTGGTAGGGTCGGTCGTGTTCTTTGACGGTATGCTCAGGGCTGGGACTCGCCGTCCTGTGCCGGCGGCCGTTCTCCTGCGCTTCCCTGTCTCGTTTTGGATGGTGGTGACAAAAACGAAGGAAGAGGTGCTGTGCACCTTCCCACACAACACCCCCACCGGCCTCGTACAGTACCACATCGAGGGACAGGTAGTGCGGTGCTCCACGGTGACCTTGCTCTACGTGCTCAAGTGCGTGTGCCTTGCGCGTAGTGTCACACAAAGCCACAACGCGGCCTACGAGCTCGTCTTGCGCCAGCGTCAGCGCGAGCAGCACGCGCTGCAGCAGGAGAGGATGGCACCATCGGCGACCAGCAAGCTCATGGCGGTGCGGCAGGCTTCAGCGGATGCCGCGGGGGACGGCAGAGACGCCTTGCGCCGCGGTGCAGACAAGACTCGCGGCTCTGCCGTCGGCCAAGTACGCGGAACGGACTCCAGTGACGAGGATGGCGCTGAAGAGGTGGATTGGCTAGACTCCAGCATGGACCGGTACTTGTACACGTCTTCTGCTTCCCCAAGCAGGTCATCAGCGCTGTCACGGCGCTTGCGAACGGATCGCACGAGTTCTCACAAGACGTCGGTTCACAAAACCCAACGCAGACAAGTACTGGGCGCCGCCCCCTCGCCGACGGAGCTCACGTACGACGATCTGTGGCGCATGTATGAGAAGCGCGCCCCCGCCTCGGCGACAGCGGCACCTGCACGCGGCCACGAAAAACTGCCACCCATCCGATTTTGATAGGGGAGAGGGAGACAGAGGTCCTGCCCCACATCCCCTCCTTTTTTCTCTCTTCCTCTACTGATGTACACTATATGCGTGACGAAGCGCGTTGTGCTTCCCACTGCCGTCACACTTCGTGTGGCTTTGCCCCATCTCTTCTTTTGGCCGGTCAAGCTCTTGTGCACTAGCTTCCCGTTGCCGTCCCCGCTGTAGTTCGTGTTTGTGTATGTGCGTGGTTTATACATATCTGCATTTTCGTTGTGATACGCCTTCCGGACTTTGCGTGAGGTGGTGCGAGCGTGTCGATGGGTCGACATCTATCTTGCCTCCTTCCCCCACCTTTTCTTCTCTAGCGCTTCGCACGCTAGAGCTCAGTGCAGCAAGAGAAGACTGCATAGAATGAAGGGAACCGTCGCACGCGGGCGAGCGCGGCGTGACACTGTTGTCCAGCATAGTCGAACTCTCTCTCTGAGACCCTTTTCTTCGCATACGACTCCCGAAGGAGAAGGGGGGGGTGCCGTGCTCGTGTCTGCGCCCGCTTCTACACATGTACAGGCGCTTCGCTGCTCTACACGGCTTCGTTGTCGGTGCCACTCTTCCGTGCTAAATCGGTCTTCTCTTTTCCTCTTGAGTTGATTGCACGCTTTAGAATGTCTGCTCCGCTCCCCCTGCGCGCTCCTTCTCCAATTCTGTGCCACTCTTCACCTTTCCACCGATTTCTCTCTCTCGGTTCTTTGCGCCGTTGCACTTTGCACGCCGCTCCCGCCCCCGCCCCACCTAGCGCTTGCCCTCGACGTCCGTTCCGCCGCGGTGCTGCTCTCTGTCTTTCACGGTATGCCTACGCCCAGGATTTGTATCTTTCCATCCGCGTTACTCTCTTCGTTTCTTCTCTCTCTGTGTGTGCTCTCTGCAAGACCTGTCGTGGCGCTTCTCCCTCTGAGTCTTTTATTTTCTTCTTCCCTCTTCCCCGGCCCTGCCTTTACGGACACAGTCCCTCGTGCAAACATACTCCCTCTGCACCCGGCAACAGTCCTGGGGCTAACTCCGCCCCCTTGCAGCCCGTCCTCCCTCGCTCTTCTTTCCCGTCTTCCACATCGGAGAAATCGAAAGAACGGACGAGAAGGCTCACTGACATCAGTGACACACCTAAACACACACACACACACACACACGCACAAAATGAAAGTCATTCTCAAAACAATTACTGGAAAACAGCACGAGGTGGATGTGGAGGCGACCTCGACCATTCTCGATGTTAAGAGGTTGCTGGAGGACGAGTACGAGCCAGCGTCGTTGCGACTGTGCTTCAATGGCGCCGTGCTGGAGGACAGCAGGATGCTGGCGGATGCTGGAGTCAAAGACAACGACTCGCTTGTGCTCGCCGGGCGCAAGCGAAAGATTCCGAAGCCGCCAGCACCGCAAACGGCGGAGCCACCAAAGACGGAGGCGGCGCCTGAGAGTAGCGCACCTGCATCTTCTGCTACGCCGCCAGCGGCGATGCCCACGCCTGCTTTGACCACAACGACCCCCGCCACCTCCGCTGCCACTGTTGACCCACCAGCACCCGCTGTTCCTGCTTCCGCTGCAGCTCCTTCCGCTCCTGTCGCTTCTACGACCCCAGCGGCCTCTGCTGTTCCTGCTGCGTCTGCTGCCTCCGCAACTAACACGTATGGCGTGTCCCTCAACCTGATCGACGAGGTGGCGTCGATGGGCTTCGAGGACCGCAATCAAATTGCTTTGGCGTTGCGCGCCGCTTTCATGAACGTCGAACGCGCCGTGGAGTACCTTTTCGAAGGCATCCCACCTCACCTTGTGGAGGAGCTCACGCCCTTCAGTGCTCTTACCGCACCCGCAGCGGCTCCGGGAGCATCGAATCCGTCCGCGTCTTCTGCAGCCGCGGCCGTACCGGCGTCGGACTCTCCAGCGCCTGCAGTCGCGCCATCCACCGCCGAGTCGGAGATGCGCGCCGCCCTCTCGCGCATCCCGCAGTTTGATGAAATCCGTATCCTGTACAACCAAAACACGGACACGCTGCCAGTGGTGATGCAGCAGATTGCGCTGCGTCACCCGGCTGTATACGAGCAGATTGAGCGCGATCCGGAGGTATTCCTATCTATCATGGGTGAGTCAGGGCAGCCGGGCAGTGCGAGCGCTCCGGCCGGGCCCGCCGCGCTGTCGACAGCACAGGCTGTCGTGGGTGACGCGGAAGAAAGCAGCTTCATGAATCAGCTGCAGAGCGGGCTCGAGTTGACTGCTGAGGATCGCACGGCGGTGCAGCAGCTCGTCGAGTTAGGTGGTGGCATGTGGGACGAACAGAGCGCTGTGCTAGTCTACCTTGCTACCCAGCGCAATCAAGAGGTGGCGGCGAGTGTCTTGTTCGAGCACGGCGGTGTTCCGGCAGAGCTGCTGGCGGAGATTGCCACCCAAATGGTCGACGAGGAGGCGGAGGACTACGAGGATGAGCAATGATGGGAGAGAGGGAGGGGTGGCTGCTGTCGATGTCTTTGAATGATGCTCATTGGGTTGCCGCTTTTACATAGTTTCCTCTGGCACTATTTTCTCGCGAATACCTGTATTCATCCTTGCTTCACTTTCGCCTCCTCTGTTATCCTGCCACGTGAGCCTCACGCTACTTTGCTCTTCATGCGGTGGCAATGGTGGCAGTGGCAGCGGTGATTCGTGGCTGTGAAGAAGAGAGAGGAGCCAAGTAAAAGCGCCGTGACGTTCCCTGTCACTTCTCCGCTTTCTCACGTTGTTCCGTTGAGTCGTCTTTTTCACTCGTAGTTGTCTTGTTGTGCTTTGGTGGACGCGCTTGGCTGCATCTGTGTGTGCCTGCCGGCTGCTGTTTTGTTTGTTGCACGGATGCACGATGTGTGTGTAACCTCCATCCACTGCTGCGATTGCGCTGCCGAGCACTCATTCCCTGTTGTGTCTTGTTGTTTCTTCGCTTCGTTACGATGAAGAGCTTCGGTGTGCGTTCTTACTGCGCTTCTTCGTTTGTTCCGTTCCTCTGCGACCCCGAGGACGGAGGGAGACCTGAGTGCGTGGTATCTCAGGGTCCAGTCCCCCATGCAGTGGGAGGCGACTAGGCGGCCCCCCTATCCCTGTCCATGCCGAGACACTTCCGGTGGCGACAAGGGCCAGGCACCTTCGAGGTGGGGAAGTCGGCGCAGTGTGTCGCTACCGATGTCGGCAGCCAGGCCCTGGATGGCGTGGTGTCGAAGCCGCCCGAGCCAGTGAGCACGTTGGTGCCACTCACATGATTAGGCAGAGCGTCAGCGTGACTCGAGCATATCCCGCCCGGCCCTCACACAGCCTACCAGTGGGAGGGAAGCCTGAGCCGCCTCAGGGAGCGGATGCACCAGGTGGCGCCCGGCGTGGTGGGTTGAGTTTGAGACAGGGGCCGTGCTCTCAGATGGCGGAATCGGTGCTCGGCTGTAACGCGTCTGTCTACAGTATGCTTCGCACGACGCGGTAGGGGGCCTGTGCTAGACTGGGTGGAGTGGAGCAGAGGCCATGCTCTGTGGCAGAATAGATACGTTGAAGGGCAAAAGTAACATAGCCCTGAGGTCAGTGCCTGTGCCTGGTTTGTACTCCACTGCTGCATTTAGCGCAAGGTTTCTTTGCTTCGATGACGACGCGATGCGCGCTACCGGGAGACCTTCTTTGTGGCCTTCGACACGCTTCGGTCCATTCTGAGCACGGAGCTGCATTCTTGGCTCTCCTGCTCGGTTCTGCCGTGTGCTACGCACGCCCTGTCGCACTTAAGAAGTCGCAGAAAGTTGTGAAGCAGCATCAGGAAAAGCTGAAAGCCAAGAGGATAGATGAGATCCGACAAGCAAGGAAACACAGACAAAGAAGGCCGCCTGCACCTATTGTACAGCTGGCCTCTGGTTCCCCGCTAGGGAGGCGAGGGGATAGAGATACATGTGCGAGTATCCCCTGTCAACGACCTTGCCTTGTGGGAGAGCAGCATTCATTATGCCGCTGTTCCTCGGGGCTGTCACAGATGACTGTGTGGGCGTTTGACAGGGAGATGAAATGCCTCACGCACAGCTAGCGGCACACCCACTCGCCTCCTCTCCGGCGTTTCCATGGCCTCCTCAACTCTCCTTGTCCTTGCTTCTCTTTCGCTTTCTGTCGTGTTGCTCTCCACCCGGTAATGAGACGGCAGCGCAGGGGGAGGGGGCAGCGTCTAATGCTGTGGTTGTCTGTCCGTCGGCGCCCCCCCCTTTTTCTTCAACCTTGTGTTTTCTCCTCTTTTCTCGTGACATCTCTTTTCATCCCTGACGCTGTGTGTCGTATCCCATAGTGTGGGCGAGGAGACTAAAGCGACGAGGGACAACGTAGCGGAGGTGGCGAGGCTGCAAACTGCGGCCGTCACACGCATATCATAGCAGATATAGGTGGCTGGCGGCTTCCATGTAGTACGAGCTTTCTCCTTATCGCTAGGCTTTTTCTTTCGTTTCTCTATTTCCTATCGCGCTGCTCCCCTATCGAGATCCCCTTTCTCGCACCCCTTCGATAATCCTTGGTGTAGTTCACCCACCAGCACTGTTGTGTGGTTTGTTGATGGCGAACCCTTCAGTGGCGTGTGCCACTTGGATGAAGCAAAGAGCAGAGACCAACATGGACTTGGCGGCTGATCCCGAGGGGCGCCGGGGTGCGCGCTTCATAGCGCAGATGCCCCGCAAAATCGTCTTTGCTGCTGCCGTGGACACTTTTCGCCTCGACAAACTTCATGGCACGCTCTGCCTCACTACACTGGTCTCAATGGGTATCCGGGCGTTCTCGCGAGCCGGCGTGCTCATCACAGGACAGGCGGCCTCTCTCTGTGCCGGCTCAGTGCTCTTCCGGACTTTTTGGGCGTTTTGCGCGCTTCTTCATCGGCTTATGATACGCTGTGCGCTTGACCATGGCGCCTGTGGCGGATAACACCTACACCTATGCCCCCCTCGTCTGGGGGGGGGGCTCGCGGCCTGCATGGTGGCTTTTTACCCAACATTGGAAAATCTGCTCTGGGGCTCGGCCGTGGCGGTGAGGTGGTCAGCGAGCGTGTGCGCGCAGCTGCGGGAGTGGAAGGTGCAGTGCTCGGAGTGTATCTCCCACGCACCGACTGCGGCCGAGGACTTCCGCTTTGCCTCTTGAGGGGGTGGTGCTGAACGCGCCTACGGTGCTCATTGGCGCTGTGGTCACGGCGGCCCTCTAAGCCGGTATTCAGGAGTCTGCGCCGGTGGACAACATGTTTGTGGGCATGCAACTAGGGTTGCGCGGTCGCTCTGTCGACTACGGGTTCTGCACCACCGCGAAACACTGGGGTCTCTTCCGCAACAACCTGACTCCTTTTGCTCCCCTCCCAATGAGGGCCCCTTTGGCCGCTTTGGTTTCAGCGGCATCATTCGCTGTGCCGGTGTTGCCGTCTTAGCTTACGTTAGCTTCGATGCTATCTGTGCCACCGCTCTGAATGGGCACCTTGCACTAATGCGCGGTGATGCTGGCCCTGACCGGCATGATGGCTTACCACCTGCTCAGCGTCGATGACCCAGTGTCCAAGGCGCTGGTGCACGTGCATGTCCCGTTCCTGCGGCGCGTGCTCGCTGACACAGGCACCATCACGGGACTGACGGCAGCGTGTTCCATGTCGTTCTCCGCCATGCAGCACCTCCCGCTGACCCTGGGAAAAGAGAGCCGGATCTTCTCAGCCTTCTCTCGCATGCGCACACTCTTACCGTGCAGTTCACAGCTTCGTTGTGCTGCGATCGGGGCGACGCGGGCTTTTTCTGCAAGCGACGCGGCCACTGAAAGAAAAGAGCCTAAGGCACGTGTTTCGATAACCGGCCGCAGAGGAAGGGCCCGCAGAAGCACCTAGATGTGTAGCATAAAACGCAAGTTGGGGGGGGGGGCTAGGGCGGGTCGGGGGCGGCGGTGGTGGGCGTCGCCTTCGACTCTCTACTAACTCTCTCTTCTCCCCGCTCTCTAGGGCTTGAGGTGCACGTTAGGGCTTGCGGGAAACAAAGATTCTTATCTGCGTAAGGGTATGCCGGTGAGCGGAGCAGGGACATCCACTCGAGGGGCGGAGGGACACTAGACGTTGTGTTGCTGTTGAGCCGAACTGTTTCCTGCATTCTACCCCATCTCCGTCAGCAGATGCAGTCGTGTGACACCCAGAAGCCAGCTAAGCTGTTCAGGTGCGGATCGCTCTCGCCTGCGCCAGCTCCCTCACGCACTCTTTTGTGCAACATCCACAGCATCTACCAGCATCTCCTTCAATCGCCTCTGCATCCTTCCTTGTTTCTATACACACACACACACACACGTGCCTCACATATTTTTGCACAAACTTGTATCTGCTTTCGCACATACGCGCCACAAGCAAGAAGTGTGTACGTGTGCGCGTCCTCAGCGGTGCCCACTCCTGTCACCAACTTCCGCTCTCCCTCTCTCGCGCCTATCACGTATTCTTTTCGCTCAGTTTCAGCCATCTGGGCTAGGCCGTCTATACCTCCATCAGCATCGGCATTTTGGGTAGAAGCACTGAAAACGATCCTCTTTCTGTCCCTCCTCCTCTTCCCTATTACGGACCCTTTTTCTCTGTATTGTGAGCGTCAAGTGAGCGAAAATGATGTATACAGGTGAAATCGAGAACGGCCAGATGCATGGCCGGGGCTGCCTCATCTACCCGAACAAGGAGAAGTACGAGGGCGACTGGGTGTACGGCAAGCGTCACGGCCACGGCGTGTACACATACGCGGACGGTAGCAAGTACGATGGGGAGTGGGTGGAGGATAAGGTGCACGGCAAGGGCACATGCTACTACGCCAGCGGCAATCGCTACACCGGTGACTGGACGTTTGGCCGCATCAACGGCCGCGGTACCCTCGAGTACGCCGACGGCGATCGCTACGACGGTGAGTGGAAGGACGGCCGCATGCATGGCAAAGGTCTCTACTACTACTCCAACGGCGACCGCTACGACGGCGAGTGGAAGGATGATAAACGTCACGGAAAGGGTACGGTGACGTACGCCGGCCCCGACGGTAGCGTGTCGGAGAAGTTCGACGGCGACTGGGTGGAGGGGCGCATGCAGGGCTGGGGTAAGTACTACTACGCCGACGGCGGCGTTTACGAGGGCGAGTGGCAGGATGGCAAGATGCACGGCAAGGGTACGTACATATTCCCGAACGGCAACAAATACGAGGGTGAGTGGTGCGACGATGTGAAGCAGGGCTACGGTGTGCTGACCTACGTCAACGGCGAGCGCTACGAGGGCTACTGGCTGGACGACAAGGCGCACGGCACCGGCACCCTCACCTACCTCCAGGGTGACCGCTATACAGGCGAGTGGTACCAGGGCAAGAAACACGGCCGCGGTACTCTGGCCTATAGCAACAAAGACACGTATGAGGGCGAGTGGCGGAACGACAGCGCGACCGGCCGAGGTGTGCTCGAGTACGCGAATGGGTGCCGCTACGAGGGAGACTGGTTGGATGATAGGCGCCACGGCGAAGGCCAGCTGTTGCTACCGGACGGCTCCAGCTATGAGGGTGGGTGGGTGAATGGCAAGAAGGAGGGCCGCGCCCGCATTATCCTCAAGTGCGGCGCCGTCTTCGTGGGCACTTGGAAGGACAACCGTATCGTGGGACAGGGCGAGTTCTACCTCTCCGAGAACTGCGACCTCAACAATCCCGACTACTAGAGCACCCCTGCACCGACATGTTTTTGTTTTGCGGACTCCCCCTCCCTGTTCAAGTTGTATCATCGGTCGCCCGTCCCTTTCTCTTGTCTGTATGTACTGTTGCTCGTTTTTCCTCTCGTTTTATGTGCGTGTCCGCCAAGCGCAGCCCCTTTGCCGCTGCTGCCGCCGCCACCCTACTCATTCACCCCTCATGTTGCGAATGTCATGCGGTCGCGCTGATGGGGGAGGGGTGGGCGTGGCGTGCAGTGGTACCCTTCCTTTGTGTTCCGTTTTAGAACTTGGCGATTGCCTTTGGGTGTGCCTGTCACACGCCTGCCTGCCTGCCTGACTGTGTGTGCATGTGTGCCCTGTACGCCACGTGATTGAGCTTTTTTTTCTTCTTGGGGTCCGGGTTTGTTGTTGCGGCTTGTGTTTCGACTTTTGCACTAACGTGCGCATTCCTAGATCTCTTGTTCCTCTCGCTGTGGGCCACGTGGCGGCTGCGAGTCAGTGATTGCCCGGATGCGTGTGCGCGTCTGTATGCATGCGTCTCGTGTGATGAAGCAGAGGGGCGAAGAGCGACGAGGGCCATATTTTGGAGCAGATGAGAGGCGCAGAGTCAAGCGACTTTCTTTTTCCCTTTCTCTTTACTCCTTTGTTCGTGCACCGTTGCCTACGCCATCCTCTGCCGGTGCTGTACGCCGCTCTGCTGGTGTGCGCGAGTGCACCACTTCTTTGCTCTACACCGGTTCTGCATCGCTGCGTGTGCTGCGGTTTCGCACTCTTCCCATGCAAGTGTATGTATGGCCGCCTCTCTCTTGCTACCCTTCCCTCGTCCTTTATCATAGACAGCAAACGTTGTATTTCTTTATTTACGTGTCACACGCCTGCCTGTGTGTGTGCTCTCTTTTTTTGGGAGCGGGTAGTACTTATTGAGGGCTTTGCCAACATCTCTGCCGGGATTCGTCTGCCGAGCTCTTTTTTCTTGTGTTCCTCGTTGGTATCCATTCTTACCTCTGCCTCCCCCTGTTGCGTTCGCGCTTTCGTTGTTGTAAAGGGAAAGAAAAGAGTACATGGCACACTGCGCACTGTCCCTGAAACAACTTAGGCGAAGTTGCCGCATACCGCACGCGCTGGCTGTCATGCACATAAGCTAACCCGCGGACACACATACATACGCACGCACACACGATCGTACAACTGGGCGAAAAGAAGAGGTGCATCGCGACATCCACGGACGCAGTCATCATTGCCATTACCACTGCGCCTTCCCTTCCCTTCCCTTTTTTCCCCTTTTCCTTTTCCCCCTTTCTTTGCCTTTCCCTTTGTGTTGTGTTGCTTGCTCTCCCCCTTGATTTGGGAGGGAGGGAGGGAGGGAGGGAGGAGGAGGGCGGACGGCGCGTACATCTTTAGACATGCAGAACTGCAAGCAACGAACGAAAAAAAAATGACTCCACGGTGTTTGAACAAAACGAAAACACTATTTAAACAAAGAACCGCGCTAGCAGCCGTCATGAGAAGAAGCACACATGAGGCATGAAGAACGCAGGAGAGGGGAGAGAGTGAGAGGCATGCGGTGGCTTGGTTTCGCGCGGAGATGTGAAGATGGAGCGAGGGCACAGACGGGGAGTGGGCAAGTGGTAACGGGATTGTGGATGGGGAGGGGCACTTGCGCCTCTGCTCTCCGCCTCCCCATATGTTTCGCTTGTTTCGTCTTCTCTTGCTTTGTTCTCACTCTCACCGACGCTCTCGGCGCAACAAACAGCAGACTGCCTGACATTGTCTTGCATACATGGGGGACGTCACAGCTGTAAGTGCCGCACCTTCCCTCTTTTTTTTCTACCTTCACAAATCGGTGCAAGGCGGTGCCACAAGAAAAAGTGTTACGGCACAAGGCCTCGTGTGTGCACAGGACTTCACCTCTCCTATCGTCTCCTCTTACCACCCTCACACTCATCCCTGTCGGTCCTCTCTCCCTCTTGTCGTCTGTGTCGCTGCACAACGGATTTCCTGTCCGGCGCGTACTGGTACAACACACCCGTGCTTGCGTGAATCGCGCCCAAGAACCTCCTCACGTACATAGGCACACATCAATACGCATCTGTAACGTGCACGCACATCCGCGCACATAACGCAGATACTCACGCTGTATCGATTAGAAAAGGCACGAAAGGAGGAGGAAAAAAAAACAAGGTCACCCCACGTGCCGTATCGAACTTCACTCTCGCGTGAGCGACTTCTCATCCCCCGTAGGGCGCGCGCGTGCAGGACTGTGCAGTGACTTTTCCCGGATCAGAGGAGAAGCTGCATTACAGCGTCACAAAAAAGAACAGAGGACGTGCAGATTTATCTTTTGCTCGCTTCACTATCGCACACTGACAGCCGTGGCGCCGCAAACACACTGACGCCTTACGCCACGCCGTGATGGAGACGTTGAAGGGATTTGCTCGCCGCACCACGCAGAGCCTGCGTGAGATGGTATCGCGGACGGAGGTGTCACCGGAGGAGATGCGGCTTACGGAGGTCATGGCGAAGGTGCGCATAATGGAGACGAAGGGAGAGATGATTTGCGAAAAGGTCATCCAGGCTGCTCGGCTCATGGGCGAGCTTGGCACAACGTTGCGGGAGATCGGAGAGGAGTACAAGGGTGTACCAGATTTACCGAAGGAGAGTCGTGAACTTGCCGACGACGTCTTCGAGGTTGGTGTGAAGCTCGTGGAGACGTCGCAGGAGCACCAGAAAGGTCTAAAGGATAACGGGTTCGAGTTGCTACGCAGCTTCGCCAAGCAGTGCGCGCAGCTGCGCGAGGTCGAAGATGCGCGGCGGCACCATCAGCTCGAGTACGACTTCTTCAAATCCAAAGTGCAGTACCTCCGCTCATCACCGCAAAGGGACTTCACTCGTCTTCCACGCAACGAGCAGATCTTGGAGAATTGGCGCGTGGAGCTGTGGCGGGCGACGGAGCGCAGTAAGGCGTTGTGCTCGGAGCTCTTCGTGTCTGGTCGCCAGGCCATCGACCGAAGCGTGCTCACGACAATTCAGGTGCTCCACAGCTTCGTGGAAATCGCGTCGACGGGCTTCTCGCAAACCTTTCAGGGAGTACGCCTCCCCACCTATCCCAAAACGCCGGTACTGCCTCCGACGGCGCTGCCGCCGGCGCCGGCGCCGGCGCCGCCGACCCCATACGCGTACAGTAGCCAGACGGCTGTTGCGGCGCCCACTGGTGCCATTATACCGGCCTCACCAGGTACCCAAGCCCCTATGCCCGGGACGGCCTACGCGTCGACGTCGCTACCGTCGCCGGCAAATCCCCCCGGCCCAGTTGCAGCACCACAACCAGCGCCACTTGCTCCCGCCATAGGCACTCCGTACGGAGGCGCCCCTTCGTATGCCGTCACGCCAGGGGCTGCCGGTAGCGGGCCTGCGGGTTACCAACCACCGCCCCTCGACATACCCACTTCAACCGACAATGGCACCACAACGTATCAGCCACCGCCCCTGCAGTGACCTGGGGTGCACGCCTTTGCGGTGTAGTCGGTGGCCGTTATGGGCATCTGTGAGGGTGAGTTGGAGGGGCTGTGTAGAGGGCGTAGTGAGAGGGAGGCAGCGAGGGAAGTGATACGCAAGCATGGCACTGCTGCCCATCAGCCTGTCGACGTTGCTTTTCTGCTCCGCTGTGTTTTTTACGGGATGCCGCATGTCTGCTATCGGTGAAGATCGGTGTCGTCGATCGGAGATCGTCTCGTCGCTGCTTTTTTTTCCTGTGTTTTCTTTTGTTTTGTGCTGTTGTTGCCTTGTTTGCCTCCCCTCACGTGTGCGTGTGTGTGCCTGTGCGCCTGTCCTCTCAGTACTCTGTCTCTCTGTACACGGCTCGTGGCGTTTTTTTTGCCTAATCCCTCCCTTTCTCTTTTCCGCCCTTGTCCCCTCTGTGCAGGTCTCAGTGGCGTGCGCGGGCGTGTTCATGTGTGCATATTGGACACAGTATACACATGTGTGGTTAGATTGTTTCGCGTGTGCCCAACCAACATTGCAGGAGCAGTAGCCACTCTCATCCGTCGATGTCTGCAGAGCGTGCAAGAGGGGACGATTCGAGCACAAGGCTAAGGTGACGTTTGTTTGCTTCTCGGCTGCTCTCTCTTCTTTTTGAGGGGATTTTCGCTCAAGTAGCCGCACACGCTTCACCGCCCCCTTCCGCCTCCAAGCACCGCTGGTGTGCTTGCGCACACATGCGCACCCTTCGCATACACCCACACAAGCACGCGCTACTTCTTTCCTACGCCAAACGAAACGGAATGACAAGGGCATCCTGCGAAACTCGATGCCGATACGACATGCGTGTGCGTGAGGTCACTGCCCTGGCGTGCGAATGTGTCTGGGGTGGCGGTCGAATGGTAACATGGTGCGGTGACCGGCAACATGGCTCCCTTCCCCTTCGCTCCGGTTGTTCTCTTTCTCTCGTCTCGTTCTCGGTACACATTCTCAGCTTTTTACCAACGGTGTGCGAGAGGAAAACGACACACAAAAAAAGCTACAGTGCTGTGCTGGGAGAGAAAGGGTGTGCGCAGCCACATCATTCCACTAGCTGTGGTTATTACTGTAGTGCACATGGCTCTTGACTTCGCCGACGTCGCCATCGCCATCATGCCCCATCGTTCCGCACTGCCTACCGTAGAGGTTCCATCGCCCAAGCGTGTGTTTGTGTGTGTGCGTGCGGCTATGTGCCTGTGCCTGCAAGCCTGCTCCCATGTCGATGCCCGCCCATCGCGTCTGCCTGCGTCTCGCGTTCATTTCCAAAACTCCTCAGATGCGCCTCCTTTGACCTCTCTCCTCCACGCGCCTGTCTCCATTTCGTTCCTTCGTCTTCCTTTTTTTTTTTCCAACGTCCTCCAACGCCACCCCTCACTCTCATCGCCTATTTTGCCCACACACGCGCACACCACCGCGTGTGCGCTCGTTTTCGTCGCCGTATGCCATGATAATATAACAACACAAGCGAACAGAAAAGAAACCGACCCTCTCTTCACACAAGTCTGTGCAGCGCCGCGCTGCTGCTGCTGCACCAACGCCACGTGGGCATCGTTAGAGACTCTTCCTCCCTCCCTCTCGCTTCTTATTAGATTCACACCGTTGTTCTTACTGATATCTTCTTTGTCTTCTATTGTGTTTTGTGTCGGTGCCGGTGCCTTCGTGTGTGTGTGTGTGTTTGTGCGCGCATTTGTGCTAGACCACTAGATCTCTCATCTTTTTTTTGTGCGTGTTTCTTGCAACGTTTGTTTCAAGGCTGCAGATTCCATCGTGGTTGCGTGATCGTCGGATCTTCAGCCGACTCCTCTCTCATCGTTCTTCGCACCTCGCTCTTGCCGTTTGGCCCCTGTGTCCCGGGTATCCCTCTCCACCTGCCTCCTTGCATCACCGCCGATTCTCGCGTCCTCCATTTCTCTCTGCATCCGCAGACCGCTTTCTCTTCTCTTGGCCAGTGTGCCGGCGAGCAGGGCTGCTTTTCCTATTCTTTCTGTGGCGATTGTTTCGTCTCGGGTACTTTTCGCTAGCGCGCATTCTTCATTTCTCTTCACTAACACGCCACCATCATCTCCCGGAGAGGGACCCTCGCTAGTCGTTCTCCTCACCGCTTTTCGTTTCCTCCATTCTGTTGTTGGGCTACTCCGAGCCTTCACCCCTGCACCTCAGCAGGTGTCATCTCCTCTACTACCAGAGTGTTGATCTAGAGTTGTGGTCTTGAGCCTGTGAAGCAACAATGCAGGCCTCAGCAGCGTCGCCAGCGACCGTTTCGACGGAGCCGCTCTTCGCAACAGTCACGTTCATAGGAGAGGATAACACGTGGGGCAACACGTTTCGTGTCCCGATTGGTGCTTCCACAACGGTGCGTCGACTCGCGAAGGACGCGATGCAGCGCCTCGTGCTCTCACGACGCAACCTGGACGGCTGCAGCAACACACCGGCTATTGTAGTGACGGAGGTGTATGTCGGCGGCACTGGCGCGCAGCCTAAGGCGGAGGTATTCGCGCAGGATTGCGTGACGCAGGTTGTCTTTGTAAAGGAAGAAGTCATTTATATGAGGCTCAAGGGAATGAGCGCGTTTGCGGCACCATCGCGGCTCGCCTCGCCTCCACCGCCGCCGCAGCAGACGAACGGGTCATCGACGACATGCGGTGCCATCGCCGCTTGCAGCGATCACGCTGCGCAGCCGACTGCCACCGAGACTGCCTCATCGCTCCTCAAGGAGTCTGCCACGTTGAAGAACGAGGACGAGCTGGTGGCCGAGGTGAAGCGCTCTGCATCAAAGACGCCCGCGCCGCCGCCGGCAGCAGCGAAGTCTGCAGTGACACATGCAACGACCCTAAAGGCGATCAGCGACGGAGCGGCCACCGCCGCGGCACCGACGACGGCAGAGCCGCCGGTGCCGAAGGCTGCGGCGCCGAGGCGTCGACCGGGCTGGGGCCCCGAGGCGCACGAGCTGTTTCCCGAGAACTACATGTCGACTCCTGGCAAGCGTCCGCGGACGGTGCGATCCGAGAAAAAGACGACGTTGGCACAGGCAGCGAAGCGCAGCAAGACGGAGTCGAACAACGCCGCTGTCGTCAGTATGAAGGCAGGATGGGGGGAGGAGCCGTCAGACAAACGAGTTCCGGCGGATAAGCACCTAGGGTGGGGCCCCGAGGCGTCCAAGCTCTTTGCAGACAACTACGTCAGCTCCCCAGAGAAGCTTGCACGCCTCCAGCGGTCGCAGAGGCGAGTTATGAATGAATCCGCGGAGAGTGCCGCTCCTGCAGGGGCTGCGGCACTGGCAAAGTCTGCACTCAAGGCACCGGTGTCCCGTACTCTCCAGTACCCGACGGCTGACACCGAGGAGGGCCGCACCACCGTGGGTCACGCCGTGGATGACGCCATCGTCGTTGACGAAACCTCACCGACGGTGGAGCTTCCGAAGGGGTGGGGGAGGGAGTCGCTCAAGTTCTTCGACCCGAACACCTACTGCGACGACCCGGCCAAGGCACGCCTGCTGCCGAACATGGACTACTCGCGCTCGCGCCGCCACCGCCGGCCGGCCGCCCTGTAGTCGCCATACAACATCGCACATAGCGCGCGCGTGAGAGGCGTGCAAAAGCGGTTTTTCAAACCGATGCGCCGTCTCGACTCCGCTCCTTTTTTTTGCTCTCCGTTCCTGTCGCTGCCTGGGTGTCTGTATGCACAGGTGCATGTGCAAGTACGTGCGCGTGTGCCCTCCGCTCTGCAGCGGCTCCGTACAGCATCCCCGCTGCCGAAAAGTCTTTTTTTTTTTCAAACTTCCTAGACTTTTTCTTTGTGCCTCTTGTGTGCGCACTGATTCCCAAAGTGCGTCCCGTAGCAGCAACACCACCATCACCGACGACGGAAAGCGCCGCTTGCGCTGGACGAGCGGTCGCCTTCTCAGTTTTGGCGGAAGACGGACCCCTCCTGCAGAGCTGAGAGCGCAGAGCGGGACCGTCGCCGATGCGTTTGCCTTTCACTCTTGTCCAGTGCAGTTCTTCGTTGGCGGCTGGCCGATGGGGACCTGAGGGAAGGGGGAGGCGAAAAGGACCAAGCGACCGACAAAGGACGTGGCGGGTAGGGGTCGCGTGCCGGTGGACGTGCGCACGCGCGAGAGTAGACACGGAGCACGCCGGGCTGAAAGGGGCGGGGGTGGGGAGGACGGCAACTGGATCGCGCCCACCTCTTTCCAACGGACTGCGCATCCTCTCTCCTCTGCTTTCGCCTTGTCTCGAGATGAGAGACGATGTCCACCCTCCCTTCTCTCGCGTGCGACCGCCGCTGGTTTTTCGCATCCGCTTCCTCTTGCTATGCTCGGGCTTTGCACTTCCCACTCCTCTTCCCGTGAGCGGTGTCTCCGTCACCGCTCACGCTCCCTCATCGCCAACGCGCGTCACTCCGGTGCCTTCCTACTCGACTGTTATGCCGCTTCCCCTCTGTCCCTCGTTTTTTTTCTCCATCTCCATCTCCTCTCGCCACACACGCACGCACAGGCTTAAGAATATCCCTACTTGATCTCTCGCAAGAAGATGGTCAAGGTCAAGAGCCTCTGCACCCTGCAGATCCCGGAGGGTGTGACCGTCGATGTGAAGGGCCGCAAGGTCACCGTCACGGGTAAACGCGGCACCCTCACGAAGGACCTGACGCACCTGCAGCTGGACTTGCGCGTGGACAAAAAGAATCGCACCTTCACGGTGATTCGCTGGTTCGGCTCCAAGATCCCGATCGCGTGCCTGAACACCACCAAGGCGCACGTGCAGAACATGATCACTGGCGTGACGAAGGGCTACCGCTTCAAGGTGCGCTGCGCCTACGCTCACTTTCCGATCAACGTCTCCGTGGATGGCCAGAACATCGAGGTCCGCAACTTCCTTGGTGAGAAGCGCGTGCGCCGCCAGCTGGTGCCCAGCAGCGTGAAGGTCAGCCAGACCGACCCGTCCAAGGTCAAGGATGAGATCATCTTCGACGGCAACGATCTGGAGCAGGTGTCCCGCGAGGCCGCCGTGCTGCACCAGATGTGCCTGGTCAAGAAGAAGGATATCCGTAAGTTCCTTGACGGTATCTACGTCCAGACCAAGACCAACATTGAGGGTGCGGAATAGAGAGCAATTGAGCGCGTGCGTGTCGGTGTTCGGGTGTGTTTATGGTCACTGAGGAGGGAGGAGAGAAATGCAGGGCTTCCTCCTCGTGTGTTGCTCTCTGTTTCGTTCTCCCTTCCCCGTAGCCTGCTGCCGCACTCTGCTCGTCCCGTGCGTCCAGACCTCTGTAGCCTTTCGATTCCTTTATCTTTTTTGTTTTAATTTTCTTTTTTGTCCGTATGCTTCCCAGAAACGAAAAAAAGAACAAGAAAGGACGAAGTACAAGTGGATGTGCGCCGAGAGCACGTCTGCCCCCCTGTGAAGGAGCGCAGCGGATGCGTGCTCCGCTCCACTCGGTCATCTCTGCCGTCCCTCAGGCACGGCAGGCCCAGGAGAGTTCAAGGAGCTTGATGCTGCATTGCAAGGCGAATGCGTTTTTTTTTTCGTTCGCCCTCCGCCAGCGGTGCTCATGAACTGCGATGCACTCGAGTTCCCGAAAGAGCAGCGAGCCACTGTTTCTTCGTCGAGAGTATCGCTGAGGCACGGCGTGCTTGCGATTGCTCGCTCTGCAAGTGCGCGTGCATGGCGGCTCTCTTTGCAGTGCTCCTCTACTTTTCTCCCTCTGTTCTGCGCTGCCATGCCTCCTTGTATGCCTCGGCCCACGATCACTCACGCCTGCGCACAAACGCATACTTTCTTTTTCCACTCGTTCTCCACGGTGCGCCTTGATTCGCACTCGTCCAATGACTAGGGCGTGTGGAGAGAAGAGAAGGTACAGATAGCGCCAGGAGGCGGCTGAGCAGGGAGACACACGCTGGCACACGTCAACGTATAGCGCACACCCACGTCCCACTTCTGTACGGCTGCTCTCTTCCTACTAGTTGGCCATATTCAGCCCTTCGTTCTGCCCATAGTCCCAGTTATCGAAGTGACGCTGCATGATATAGCTGCGAGCACACAATGCGGTGCACCCCTGTACGATGCATGTCCATGTGGGACAGTCCGGTGTTTGAGCACAACCCCCTTACTCGCTACTGGAAGAAGATGATGGACCGCACCGGCAACACGCTGTCCTCGCAGAGTATTCCGCGTCACATCCACGGCTACCTGGAAGGCTCCAACGCACGCACGGAAAGCCACATACGGTGGTTTCCGTACAAGCAGGAGATGACGGTAGAGGGACGGTACATACCGACGTTTAAGGATGTCATATACACCCACTACTTTCCGAAGGAGTTCAACGACGATGAGCGGGTGAAATACATCTCGATCAAGACGGGACGGTCCGAGCTGGAGGTGGCCGACGAGATCTTCCTGATGCGCAAGATGAAGCTCTTTACGGCGCAGCTTCTCCGTAACAAACTGCGCAGCCGCCCTCTGCGGATGCCGCAAGGCGTCGACTACAGTGGCATCGAGCGGCGCTACACCATCGGCGTCTCCAAGGTGGCGCAGGCGATGGGCATGAGCATGTACAGCACTAACTCCTACGACCCCGTTCTCATGTACTCCCCCTACCTTGACATGGGGGACTGCGTCGACCTCATCGTGACGAAGCAGCTACGAACTTCACTGCAATACCTGCTGTGTGACATCATTGTCCATCGCGGCATTCATCGCGCTCGTCTACCTCACTTGAAAGGCGAGCCCAAGGAGCCCTTGTGCCACATCGAGCCTTGCCTCTACCAGTTCATCAAGCTGCGCTTGGCAGTGCTCTCGCTCATCGCCAAGCAGGAGCAGTACGTCGTGGATCACCACTTTGACGGCAACCACCGCTATGGCGGCTGCCTCATTCACCTCTTTCCCTCCCCGCTAGACCCCGAGATCATTGACCACCACGTCGAACACATCGAGCTCGACCTGGAGCTAGCGCAGACCTGGATGAAGCACTACTACGATCACTACATTGCGCCCCGCCGGAGCGCGTAAGTTCTCAGCCTCGATGGGGATTGAGTGGTGATGGTGGTGGCGCCCTTGAGCTGTGGCGAGAGTGCATGTGTTTTTCTTTAGGTGCGTGCATATCTGTGTTGAGATAGAGAAAGCGCTGACACCTGGGCGTCAACACGCGCACTAGCAGAGAAACCAGCCCTGCCACATACGCACACACACACACACACACACACACACACACGCCTAGATATGTATGCTTGTGCGTGTCTTTGCCTAGGTCTTACCAGACCTTCTCAGCCGCCCATCCACCCTCGCATACACGCCAACACGCTGACCCAAGCATCTCACTGCTTTCTACGCCAAACGGCGCGTGCGTGCCGCTGGTATGAGCCAACAGAACTGAACCCACCAAAGATATTCGTGAGTGCATGGCAGCGTCTGCAGAAAGGGGCGAAGGGAAAGGTGGCATGCCAGCCTTCTCCGCCGGATGGGTGCCTGTGTACTGCCTGCTTTCTCGGCAGTTGAGGCCAGCGGCTCGGCCGGCACAGGCTCTGCCTCCCTATCCTCTTCCCCGCTGCGCTTCCATCCTCAAACTGCGAATGCTCCTTCTCTCTTTCGTTCACGCGTGAGTCGTCTCCGTCACTCGCCCTCCCACCTTTTCCTCGTCTCTCTTTGTTCTCGGTGCGCGCTTCCGTCGCTCTGTGTCGTCTGCGCACGCACACTTCTAAGCACAGCGTGGACTTCCGTGTGTTTGGTGAGGCCACTCGCGAGCACTGTCGCCAGTCGCTGCACACCCGCTCCTCTCTCATTCGATACCCACTGCTTCAACGGCTGGATCGCTCCACGAACATTTTTTTTTTGCGTTACACATCGAGGCAGGCCCATCGGACCGCTTATTCGTGTGGTTGTGCTCCCTCTTCTCCCGTGGCTGTTATGTCGTTCTCAAAGAGACCAGATGATGTGATGGACGGCACTGGCGACCGAGAAGTGGCCACCATTCTCCGCTCTCTGGCACCGGAGGAGGTAGACATGCTACGCGACACGTTCATCTACATGGACCGCGACAGCGACGGCTTCGTCAGCCGCGAGGAGATGATGGCGAAGGTGGCCTCTTGTGTTGGCGCAGAGAGGTTTCCGCCGCTGCAGGAGTACCTTGTACCGCTGTTTCAGGTAGCTGACAAGGACCGCGATGAGCGGCTTAGCCTGACGGAGTTTCTCATGGCGTTCGCAGACGGCCCTGGTGTGGTGCCGGCGGAGGTGGTAAACAGCTGCGTCGCGGATGTGCAGGTGCGACTAACGGATGAGGAGGTATCGGCACTGCAGACCAACTTCAATCGTATCGACACGAACCAGGATGGCGTTATCGATTCGGAGGAGCTCGAGGTGGCGCTGCGGACGTACCTTGTCCCCACGTTTCCGGATCTGACGGATGAGAATTTCAAGGAGATCGTCTCCGTTGTGATGGCCAGCGCCGACGCGGATCAGAACGGTGTCATCTCCTTGTCGGAGTTTATTCGTAGCTACCAGGAGGACCAAGGCGTGCTGCCAGCCACCTATCTAGAGCCCACGCAGAAAAGCCTGGCCGGTGCGCGTCAGCTCACCGACGACGAGGAGACGGTGCTGCGGGAGGCGTTCGCCGTGCTGGACCGCAACAACGACGGCTTCGTCGACCTCGAGGACCTCTATCACGCCCTCTCGGACGCCCTCGGCAGCGCCACCGAGGACGAGAGCCAAATACGCGACTTGTGCAATTTGGTCATGAGGAGCTCCGACCGCAGCAAGAGCGGCCAGCTCACCGTCACGGATTTTGTCCGCAGCTTCTTGCGGAACATACAACTCATGCAGATCCCTGTGGCGGTCGCCCACGAGCGGGTGCGAGTGGCCTGTGAAAAGCTGCAGCAAATGCAGGACTCAGGGGAGCTCGAGAGGCTCGTAAAGGTGTTCGAAGATCTGGACAGCGACGGCGACGGGTTCGTGGTGCGTTCGGAGCTGGTGAAGGTGCTCAAGGTGCTGTTCCACGACGCCTTTCCTGGCTGGGACGAGGAGATGCTGACCTCGATCATGACGGCCATCGTCGTCGGGGCGGAGAGAAACAACGGCGGTCGGCTGTCCCTGGAGGAGTTCATCCGCAGCTTTGTCGAAGGCTCCGGCGTGCTGCCTCCCGAGGCAGTCAAGAAGTGGGACTCCGCCCCCAGGCGTGGCTCGTACTCTACTGAAGACGCTCTGAAGCAGTCGTGCTATAGATCCAGCACCGCCACCGACGCAGATCTCGGTCTCATCGGCGAAGCCTTAAGCCGGCTGTATGCGGAGAAGGGGGCGGATGGTGTCATCACAGAGGACGAACTGCACTCCGGCATCGCTGAACTCTACGTTGACGACCCCAACCGCGGAGAAGAGATGTTCCACTTTGCGCTCCAGCAATTTGTGTTGCCCCGCAAAAATGGGGGGTTGATGTGGAGCGCCAACGTCCTTTTCGAAGACGAGGTGGAAGAGGATGACAGGGGCGTGAGGGCAAGCAGGCTCAACCCGAGCGACTCGGCGGTGATGCGCTCATCGACGAGCCCCAGTCGCCGGCCACGCGCTTCAGTGCTCATCTCCGCTAACGAAGTGGTAGAGCCGACATCGAGCGCGCCATCGCGGACGGCGTGGATGTCGTCTACGCAATCGCCAAGACATCAGATCTTGCCACACGCAGCCGATGCCATGGTGCATGCAGCCGTTCCTCGGAGTCAGAGCAGTAGCGACAAAGCTTTATCGTGCACCCACACCCAGCCGAAGCTGATAGACGAGGCGGCGACGACGCCGGCCGCTTCTGTCATGCACAGCTGGGGAGAGAAGAGGCCCTTGAGCGTCAATGAACTGTGCAGTTTTCGCCCGGATAGCACCATTCTCACTGAAAAGCTGAAGCAGCAGTTCGAGTACTACGACGTAGAGCATAGGGGCTACCTGGATCGGGATACTTTCAAGAAGATCTACGCGACTATGGAGAACTACGGGCTCGACCCGTCGCCGATGGAAGTGGACAGGCGCTTCCGTCGCTACTCGCGAATGTCGGACAAGATCTTCTTCAACGAGTTCTGCATCCTCATGCTTCAGCGGGCCCGTCTGTGAGCGACGATCGACATCGCTACTCTCTCTCGCAAAGTGCCGGCTACTCTCGCTTCTTTACTCCCCCTTTTTCTCTTCTGATCTGTTGGCGCTCGCGCAGCGGTAAGCGAAAAGGCAAAGAGAGGGCGACCTGGCGGTGGACGTTGCGTGCTGATGTACGCCTGCGCGCCTGTGTGCCGGTGCAGCTATATACGTGTTGCGCACCTGTGCGCGTGCGGGCGTGGTGCCGGATTGCGTTTTTCTTTGCTTGTTGCTCTGTGCTCTTCCTCTGGGTGTCTCCCGTCATCGATGTAAGGCGGCGTATCTTCTGCTGCTATTTTGTGTGTGCACGTGCGCCCCCCCCCCCTCCACCCCCTCCCCTCTCTGTCTCTCTCTATCCACCTATAAAACTGTGGCATGCTTTTCCTTCTCTCCTGTTTCGTATATATGGTACGGCTCCCCCTCCCTCTTCCTCACGTTTGGCATGCTCTTCTATGTACAGTACACCTTCACCTCGCCTCACCTCTTTCTGTGTTTTTTGTTTTCTTTGTCACCGACGCCGACTCGTTTCTTCATATTACTTCGTGGTTCCTTACGCCTTTCTCCGTACAGCGGCCTCATCTCGGCTCCGCACTGATTTCTCGTTTCTCCGCTTTTGTCGAGGGGCTTCGTGTGGCCACACACCTCTTCCCTCCTTCTCTCCCTCTTTTACATTGACGTCGTTTCCATCGTGTGATGTTCGATTGTGTTTGGTGTTTGCCTGTCTGTGTGCGCGTGCGTTCTCGACTCCGCTGTCGTTATTGATTGCGACATCATCTCGGTCTTGGAACAACCGTTTTTTTCTTACTTTGCTTTTCATCTTGGGGGGGGGGGGATCCTTGTAGAGAAGGGGGACGCGCTCACCTTTGTCATCGCCTGAACACCCCATCAAATCTCTGGTGCCGCTCTCCCTCGCAGTTTCCATGCGTGAGCGTAGATGCCTATATTTGTCTACCTGTTCGCGTGTGTGCGATGGTATGTGAACTCTACTCCTCTCCTGCTGCTCTCTCTCTTTCTCCTTTCATTTTTTGCTTGTGTAGGGCATTGCCCTTCCTTGTGTCGCTCCTCTCTCCAAGTCGTTTACCCCTTCGCTTTTTTTTTTCGCCTTCCTCGTCTCTCTCTCTCTCCCCCTCTCTGTTTGTTCAACGCTCCGCCAAAAGACGAGGGCAGACAGCACTCAGAATGCATAATCTGGAGAGTTCGACTCGGCAGCGCCTGTGAGGGGAACTCCGAGCAGTTGCGACCAAACGTTTTTTTTTTGTCTTGGGCAGACAACAGGAAGGAAAAAGAAAGAGCATTTGAATAACGAGCCAGCAACTAACCGCAAAGCAGCCAATAACATTCCCAAAGGAGAGAGCGAAGAAAAAAAAACGGAGCGGGAACATTGCTCCATGAGGGTGACACAGAAAGACGACGACGCGTCTCTCCTTGACAGATACAGTAGCCTGATCTGCAGGCCCGTCCGTGTCTGTGTCTGTGCGACTTCCACCTTCTCTTTGCTGATGCCGGTGCGGAAGAGGCGCGCCAGCGGGCAAGCTCCTCAGGGTCCAATATTGCATGTGTAGCTCACTCGTCACTCAGAGGGGGAGGGGAGGGACGTGATGATGATGACGCGCCAGTGCACGTGTGTGCGTCACTCTGCTATCCCGTTTGGTTGACTCTATGACTTCATGTTTCTCTCTGCTATCACGCTCGCTCTTCCTTTCATTTATCTATCTCCAACCGCATTCTTTCTCCATCTCCCTTTCCGCCACGTGCGCACTACACGCCTGCGCTTGATACCTGACACAAGGTGCTTGACTGTGTACGCTGCAGCTCCAGCCGCCGACCTTGCATGTCTTTGCATGCCCATTTCTGTACAACACTGAGCTGTTTTCTTTTTCTTTCTCCTTTGTATCTTTCTTCTAGCCTCCCTCTCTCCTTCTCAAATCTCGTTTCTTATTTCCATTTTCTTCGCTGTTTGCTTTGTTGTTTGGTGCTTCCTCGCGGGTAAGGGGCTTCATCTTTCCTTTTGCATACGGCTCACACTGTCGTAGACGTGCGCGTCTCTTTCTCCTTCCTGGTCTCGCCCCTTCCGCCGCGTATCCCACACTATCCGTCAAAAAACAACAAAAAACCAAAGATATCACGTATTTAGGGCGTGTTTGTGTGTGAGAAGCAACTATAAGGTGGTCGCGGGTCTTCTCTCAAGCCGACACGCTTGTGTTGTCGTGTGTGGCTAACAAGGGAGGCAAGTGACTGTGCGTGCTCTCGTGGACGGGAAGGGATTGCTTCTCTTCCCCTACACGAGTGTTACGCGTAGGCGACGGGAAACGCTCCTCTTTGTGTTGCGCTCCCGCACCATATCGGGGACTTTTCCTTTGTGCTGTCTTCATCTGTGAGGGAGGGGAGGGAGGGGGGCGCAACCCTGTTTTTCTGTGCGTGCGCTTGGCTGCCGGTTGTTTGGGAAATCTTCGCGCTCACCTCTCGTTCTTTCTTTCCCTCTTTCCAGTCACTTTCCGTACCTCACACAGCTTGTGTGTGTGCGCGGGTGTGTGTGTCTCTTTTCTTCTTCCTCCATCTCCGTCAAGGCCTCCATCCCTCTCCCTCTCCCCGACTTTCCTTTTTGGCTCCCTCTGATCTGTTGTTGTGCGTTTTCTTCCGCTCCGTCGTTGTGACGGGGCCGTTCCGCTTGGCTGACTCGTTTCTTTTATTTTGTTCAGCCCTTTCGTTCTCACGCGTGTGCTCATAGCTCCTGATCCCTTTTTCTTTCTGTTTCTTACGTTCCCCTCTCTCCATTTGGAAAGTGTGTTGGCGCTTGAGGGCGTCAGCAACATTCTTCTCCTGCAATCTAGGAACAGCAGCCACAGACGCACTCAGCAACACACACACACACACACACACACACACACACACACACACACAACACCGCACTATAGAAGTGCTAGAGAAGGTGATACAAGTGATCAAGCGGAATAACAAAAAAAAAGGCACCACGTCCAGACCTACCTATACACCCCCTAGCACACCCAGAGAGCATACGCCACCCTCTCTCTTTCTCTCCAACGTTCTTAGAGACACGAGTGATTTCTCTGCCAGCAGACACTCCATCTGTAGCCATCCACGCACGCGCACACACAGAGACACATATAAACACACAGCATCGTTGACCCCTGCTGACGCTCTTCACGTTTTTTTATTTTTATCAGAGCGTGTGCGTGCTTGCGTCTCTCTTTATCTCTCTCTCACTGTGTGTGTGTGTGCTCAAAGTAGGTGCTACTCTATATTTTCTTCTCCCTTTCTGTGTATTTGTGTGCGTTTCTCTGCGCGTTCTCGTGTCCTGGGCAGTGCGCTGCCCTGAGGCCTTCGCATCATTCTCTTCTGTGTCGTTCAAGTCCTTTGCCACAGCGCGCTTTTCAAGGGTACATCGAAGTGATAACCGCTCGGCACCACAGCTACCGCGTCCGAGAAGCAAGAAGTCAGGGCTGTTCTCTTGCGCGGTAAGTCTCTCTCGCTCTCTCTCTCTGACTCTCTCGCGTCTCGGATACAGCGCTCATTTTATTGCTGTCCTTTGTTTTGCTCTGTTCCGTTCACCAACCCTTGAAAGGCGTCTTTTCCCCTATCAGCTTTCGCTGCGCAACCCGATTTAACGTCACCTCTACTGGCTTCCCTTCTTGCGGTCAGGGCGCACACAGCAACACGGCAACGCACGTGAGAGACGAACGCGAGTGACTTTGCCATTGCCCCTACTCCACCTCATTGCCAGTCACAAAACGCACATCATGGACAGCTCAAGCGCTTGCGCGCCGTCACGTGCGTGGCAGAGTAACGAAGAGGTAGCCCAACGCCCCATCTGCACTTTCTTTGCCATGGGTGGCTGCTGCAAGGGAGCGCGGTGCCCATTCTCGCATGAGCTGGTGCAGCTGCCGCCGAAAGGTGTCGATGCCTCAGGTGGCTACTTTATTAGCGGTAACGTTGCAAACTACAAGGCAGCCGCGTCCACGACGGCGGCGAAGCCGCCGTCACGCAGCTTGGTCGGTCGGTGGGATGATCCGACCGCATCGAGCAGCACCGACGGCTTGTCGACCCTTGCGTCGCCTTCCTCGTGTTGCGTGACGACAGGTACGTCTCTCAGCGCCGAAGCGAAGGAGTGGGTCGGAGCTGACAGCGCAGCCGCCTCCTCATCTGCCAACTCGGCCACCGCCTCCATCACGTCCGTTCAATCGCTGCGAGGTGCGGCCTCCCCGACTGTTTGCGTGAGCTCCAGCTCTCTTCGCTACAGGTCTGCGACCTTGCGCCGCACTGCCCAGCAGGTGTCACCACTGCCCGTGCCGCATTCTCAGCGGGACTCTCAGCCTCAGCCCCAGCAAGCCCAAATGCAGCTACAATCACAGCACTCGCAGAAGCCGCAGCCGTCGCCGCCGCAGCCACAGCTACATCAGCAACACAAGCGTCAGTATCAACAGCCGCCTCAGCCACGCAGCGTCGCAAACGCTCTCTCCGCTCTACTCCCCAACCACTCGGAGGGCAGTGGCGCTGCAGAGACACGCCGCACATCCGCGGCACCTACGCACCCCGCTGCCACAGCGCGCACCGTGTCCTTCACGCAGTCCTCTAACGGCTCTGGATCGACGACTATAGCTGCCCTCGCCTCCTTTTTCGACATGCAGCGCGTTTCCACGGGCGCCCCTTCGGTGACGTCGTCCAGCGTCGTATCGCAGCCAAGCAAAGTCATCTTTTCCACTCGCCGCGACGATCAGCCGCCAGCCACCGCACCATCGCCCGCCACCGCGGCACTACCTCGGTACACCGCCGCTTGCGTCACCGTCGCCGCCTCCAACCAGCGTTTTGATCCGTTGCCCTCCGTGCCCAGCGTTCCGACCACGGCCACCCCCGCCCCTGCTCACGGCAGCAGCCGCTCGGCCACACCGAGCCAGAATGTGGAGGCTCCCCTGCCTCGCAGTCGCGAGGCCCTGGCTACCGGTGCGGAGCGCCACGCTGCTACCGAGGCAAAGGCGCACGTGGCGCAGAGTGCTGCTCCACCTTCGACGGCGGCAGCGCCGACATCGCCGCCACAGTATGAGTCGCGGACTGCGTCCTCCGCTCAAACTCGCGTCATGCCGCCGGCTCCTCGTTCTCAACAGCAGCAGGCAGCGCATCAGGCCCAGCAACTTCGTGCACAAGAAGCGCAGCACCAGGCGCAGCTCCAGCAGCAGCTCCACCCCCAACAACAGACACAGCAACTTGCACAGCAGCAGGCTCAACTGCAACCATTTCAGCAGCAGATTCAGCCCCAGAAGCCGCCGCCGCAGCAGCAGACGGTGTACATGTTGACTACCTCCCGTCCACCGGCTACCTCTACACCTCCGCACGAAGGTATCGCTGCGCCTGCCCAGCTCCCACTCGGCTACACCCTTGCCTACGCTGTGCCCGCGCCTACACCAACCGCTCCCGCGGCCACCCCAATCCTTATCTCGGAGCAGCCGAGCGCCGCTCGACCCACCTACACGTTGCTTTCCTCGTGCCCGCCGCAATCGCAGCTACAGAGCTTTCAGACGGCAAAGGGAACAGTACTGTACGCGACGCCGGCGCAGGTGCTTACCCAGGCCGCGGCGCCAAGCGAAAGCGATGCCCCTCGTCTGATCCTTGTCAATACAGATGGCACTTTCTCCGTCCTGAAAGCAGAAACGTTGGTGGCCACTGCCGGCCCTGGCCTGTCGCCGGCCATCACGCAGGCGCACTAGTTGATCAAGCGAGATTTCGAGCGCACGTCTAGTTCACCAGCGGAGGCGTCTATTGGCAAACGCCAAGGACAGAAGGGGATAGGGCGTATCTCTCTTAAGTTAATTGTTTTGCTAGCCGCTCTTACTTCTCTCTTGGTGCCTCTACCGATATGGCACCATTGCAGCGTCTCCCCTTCTTGGCCGTGCTCGGTGATGCCCTCCCCTTTTCCTCCTCCCCGACTTCTCCTGATTGGCGTCTTGCCGTGTTTGATTGTGTGCCACCTTGCTGCTACTGCCTCTGCACATTCATGTGTGTCTTTTATTTGTTTACACGTTTTTTTATTTTGGCTTCCTTTCCAGCTCTTTCTTTTTCTGTCGTCGTGCTCTCCGTGCCGCTCCGCACTTGAGCGTGCGTATCGTTGATTGGCGAATTCTTCGTTTCTGCGTGTGCGTGTCTTTGGCTCTCTGATTTCTCTCTCGATTGCGGTTACAACTCTCGCGCGATTGGATGTGCGCTTGTGCGTGCGTTTGTGTGTGCACGCATCGGTATGCGGGTGTTTTTCTTTTTCATCTGCTACACACACACACACTCATCTCTTCTCTGTTCCTCTCCGCTTCCCATCTCTAAACGTGGACTCTTCCTTCTGCATGCTTTCTTGCTCACGGTTCTGTGTCTCCTTTTTTTGTGTGTTTTCGTATCATCGGCGTCTCTTTCTGTCTGCGCATGCGTGTATGTGTGTGTCTTTGTGGAGCGTATGGATGCATGAAAAACAAAAAAAGTCTCTATTTCCTTTTGTTGTTGCGTAACAGACGTGCGTGCCGCTGTGTATATAAGCCGTCTTGGGCGTGTGCACCCGCACGTGCGTGTGTTAGTCTTGTTGTCTTCCTTCTTTCCCATTTCTTGCCCTCTCGCTCTAATTGCGCATTTTTTTCTTGGCGATTGGGGGCAGTGCGCACCATCTTTTCTCGCTTTTTTTTCGTGTGGCGTTGTTTCTGGGTTTAGCGACGTTTTTTTTTTGACGTATCTATTACTGTGTTGCTGTATCCGCGGCAGTCGACTGGCGTAGTTCCCCTTCTCTCTCGTTACCTTCCCATTTCATTTGTTGCTTTCCTCTCTCTCTGCCTGTTTGCGAGAGTGCACAGTCGAGTTTTCGCTTCTGTTTTTTTTTGCCTCATTTCGATTTCGTGATGCGTATTTTGCGTCTAGAGCATTGCGCTCGCGGTTAGGTGTGTGTGCGTGGTGAAGGCGGTGATGGCGCTCCGTTTTTCCCATGTTGATTCGCATGTTCACATCGTGGGGGTTTTCCCCCTCCCTCTCTTCGTCTGGGTTTCTACTTCGAGTGCGCACACCTCTCTATCTTTTCTCCCTTTTTCCCTCTCTCTCTGTGTGTGGCATTGCGTCTCTGTTTTGCTTCATTCCTCGCATGTGCTTGCCGCTGTGCTTCGTGCCGATGTATATATATATATGATGCCTGCCTTCTCTCTCGGTGGGTATGCTTTTCTCTTGCCAGCGTGTTATGGCGCTTCTTGTGTGCTTTCCTTCGTGCTTTACTGTACAAGCGTAAGTTCTGTCTCTGCCTCTCTCTCGTTCTTCTTTTTCTTTTCGAAGCTTATTACTCGCCTTCCACATGTTTCCCTGTCTTTTATGTAGGTGGCCGGCTCATAACTACCTGTTTGTGTGCATGCGTGTATGTGTGTGCGTGTGTGCGTGTGTATAATGTTATTGCTGTTCGGGATGCTGGGTGGAGAAGGCACTGAAGTAGGCACTAGCCCCGCACGTGATCTCCATCCCTTCACACCCCCTCCTCGCTTCTTGCATGAGCTTGCTACCACCCTCCCACAAACATACACCGACGCTAAAGCGAATTGGAAACGAAAGTGCCAAGTGAACGGCGTTGCTTACGGGCGCTGATGTGTGTGAGCGCGCGTGCGCTTCAACGGGTACTGGCTCTTCCCTTTCCGGCTGAAGGGCACGCTGGCGTGCGGGTATGTGTGTGGGTGGTGTAGGACGTGGGGCGCGCGTGTGAAGGGCAAAGGAGGTGGCGTATGATGTGCGTCTCGGGCCTTTTTTTCTGGTGTGGGGCTATGCTGTTGTGGGTATCTTTCTAGGCTTCGGCTTCTTCCTCCACTGCTTTCTCTCTTTCCTGGTCACATCCTTACCCCCCCCCCCCCCAATCGCCCATCTTTTCCCTCTTCTCATTCGACGGCGCTGCTCCGAGGGGCACGCCGGAGCACGACAGGAAGCGCGTGTAGGCGGTAGGTAAAATAGGTCACTCAACATCTCTGCTACAACTTCTTTCATTGCCGCTTCTGTCCACAAACGCGTAATCGTTCGGCGCCTCTTCTTCCCTACTTGTTGACATTCTCTTTTTCCACATGTTCATGTGCACTCGCGTGTGCATGTATCCCTTCCGTTATCCCCCTGCGTCATCTCTCTCGGCGTTCTTCCCTCCTCCCCAATATTCCACACCTTTTTTTTTTGGTGCTGTTGCGTTGTCCGGGTGCGTCTCTCGTGCTTTGCGTACGACATTCTATACGCCATCATGCGTTTTTCTTATATATATATGTGTGTGTGTGTGTGCGTGTGTGTGCGTGTTGCCTTTCATATGCGGCTGCTTCGGCGTCGTTGCGGGACTTCCCCCCTTTTTCACCCTCCTTTTCTTTACTGCAAAACAAACTTTTCTGACGTTCGTTTTGCTTGCGTCTCTTTGTGCCTTTATCTTTTTCGTCCAGCTGCATACTCGCGTCGATCGGAGGGTCGGTGCGGCTTTGTGTGTGATGGCGCATCATCTCGCTCTCTCTCTCTCGCTCTTGAGTTGCTTGCCATTGTTCGCTGCTCGCGTTGCCGCTATGCCTTTTAGTTCTCATTTTTTGATGAGGTGTAAATCTGTGCGCGTGCTCACTGGCCGTGCCTACTTCCTGATCGTCTGTGCTCTGCGTCCTTCTTGTTCTCTCGTTTCTCGTAGCGTGCTCTCGTCTGGCTACGGGATGGGGCGTTGTGTGAGACAGCCATGGACAGAACAAGGAAAAGGGGGTGGGAAAAGGACACAAATCGATGATCAACAGGGACTACCTTGCACCGGCAGCTCCGTCACACCAGCGCATTTATGCTGCCTCATGTGCTTTCTTGTTGTGCGCATGTCCGCGTTTGGTCCACCCTCGTGCTTGAAGCATCGCTCATTGAGGTTTCGTGAGTGTTGCTGTCTCCCCCCTCTCATCCTCCTTCCTCCCCTCTCCATCTCTCTCTGTTTATCTGTGCATACTGTTTGCTTGCCTCATTACGACGGAGCTGTACGTATGTTTATGAGTGTTGCGATTGAGGTGAGGGCCGCCTTTTTTTTGGTCTGTTTCGTGTCGTCGTTCTTGGCATGCGTTCCTCCTCTGGTGCCTTAATTGCGTTTCACATTAGCCCGCTGATGGTGCGTCTTCCCTACGCTGCCGCATTCTTTTTTTTTGTTGTGTTTTTATGACTCTGTCTTCACCGATCACCACCCACTCACATCGCCCAAGGCCCCTCTGCTGCCTTGTATTCGGAGCCTGTTTTGCGTGCGCCTGCGCTCGTGACTGACTTGTTGTATGCATCTGTGTATCTTTGCCCTGTTCACCCATTCATTGTTTCTACAGCAATCACATTACCAGCGTACGGCGTTGATGTATCTACATGGTGGATAGCTGTGCTTGTCTTTCTACTGGTGCTTTTCTTCTGTGCTCTGTTTCTTCGAACGGCCCGTGTTCGTGGCCTTTACCCTTTTTTCTTCCATGCTTCCTTCTCTATGGGAGAACAAGCGGGAGGGGCGGAGGGAGGCGGCAGCAGAGGAGAAAGGGCCGTGCTTGTTGCATGTGCCGGCGCCCGCGCGATAGAAAGTGGCATGTGTGCGGGCGATGCTAAAATGCTTAATTGGGTGCGATTGGGGTGTTCGTCATTCTCAGGCTTTTCAGCCGCCTCCAAACCAACGCAAACGCCAGACAGTGCCGTGCAAGAAGGCTTTTAGAGAAGAAAAAAACGAAAAGAGAACCACAGCCGCTTTTACCTGTATCTTCCTCTTTGTCCAAGAACGTTTTGCTGACTTCGCTCTCCACTGCCCTGATGATACCGTTTACTTCACCATGGTATCAGGGTGTGGAACCCAGGCTCTGTGTGGGGAGGCCAAGAGCCTGCAGCCCGGCCGCCGGGCACGGCTGCGGCCTCTTGGCGTCGGCGGTCAGCGCTTGGCTGGCGCGGTGCCGAGGAGACGTGCGGCCATGATCGCGCTTGGACCAGCTCACGACGAGTCGCACCGACGGCTCACCACATATGCGCGCAGGCGCCCACCGCTTTTCTGCCTTTGCTGCCTTTGCTGCGTTGCGGTGGTGTGGAGCGTGATCGCGGCAACGGCCCGCTCTGCATGCACCGGAATCGCAGTGGGCTGGACGACGCCACACGGCGTTGGTTGTCCCGTCTCCTCGACGAGTCCTCGCTGCAAGTGTGTACGCTGCAGGAGACTCACTTCTCCCCTGCAGGCCTGGAAGGCGCTTGGTCTGCACAGCGTTCAGTCTTTCGGTGCAGCAAGAGAGAGGGAGGGAGCGCGAGTGATGAGCGAGAGAGGAGCCCCGTAGTACATGCCGATTATGCCCACAGCGCATGCGCGCGCAGCATGCGGCATCTCCTCCATCCCACCGTGCGGGCGGATGAGGCGCCGACCGCGCGGCACGTATCCGAAGAGGGGACGAGGCGGGAGAGGAGGGGCCCGCTAGACGCATGTCCCGATTCGACGGCATGACGGTTGCTCCTAGACGGCCAGGACGTCGCCGCAGCGCAGCAGTGGGTGCGTGGGCTGCAACTGTGCATGCGTGTGCCTTTGCTGGCCATCGGCGGTGGAGTGATTCGTTGAGAGGAAAGGAGGCATCCTCTTGCGGCTGTATTCCTCGGCTCACGTGAGCACTCTTTTTGGTTTTCTTCGTACGCACTGCCGTCAGAGTGGTCCGCTGGTGTGGGATTTAGCGTGCGTGTATTTATGTGCATTTTTTTTTATGAGACTGTATAAGACGTCGTTCTTTTTTTTTTCGTGTTTTCTTTGTGTGTTTCTTATTTTTTTTTCCGATTTTACTTTGTCATCTCATCGTTTCTTGTGCCCCTTTGGGTTGTGTCTTGTGCGAGTTGTGTTGCGCATAATATAGATTTATATATCTTTTTGGTTGTCGTTGTTCGTCCTGTAAAGACGCTCGGACGTGTTCGTTGGCGTCCGAGTAGGGGGTTGCTGTTGTAGCGTACAGCCTCTGAGTGCTGAAGGGGTATCTGAAAGTGGCTCTTCTGGGGTTTTCTTTTTTTTTTCAACTCGTGCCTTCACTCTCAACGTTCCTGCATGTGCGCGCCTTTGCGGGGTGGGTGACATCTCCTCACAGCTCTCGGACTGTTGTCCGTCGTCAGCGGAACTTTGTATGTATCATTCGAGTCCGGCGTCGTTGTCTCGTGGGTGCTGTCTGAGATGCGTTGTTTTCTTCTTGAAGGCGTGCGATAAGGGCGGAAGCGGGGGAGGGATGGCCGATAAATGGTGTGACGACGACGAGCCGAAACACTCTGCACCGTTCCCGTGGCGTGCTTCACCCGCCATGCGGCCTCTCTTTGCCCCCATTTCGCTCTTCACGGTTCAGATCTCGAGGAGTCGAGTCATTGCAAGCCTTTGGCTCTTGCCTCGCTCCGCCCCTAGCCTACCCACCGCGACAGGGGCCCGTGCGCGACGGACGGAGGGTATACGTCTGTCTGTCGTTTCGTGCGTAGTGTTACCCGGTGAGGACTTGAAAACAGCCGAATTCTCATGGGTCGCTTTGCCGGCGCTTGCGGTATGGAGAGCGCGAGTGGAGGGATACCAGACTGGTATACTCTTCCACGGAAACAAGGAACTCGCCCTGCTGGGAAGCGCTTGGGACCATGTGCTGGAATGCGTCATGCTCAACTCTCGACATCATTCTCTCCACCCTCTTTGCTAATCATCGTGGTGCCATGATTCGTTGGTACCGTCTTCCTGCTTTTCGGTGCCTTTGAGGACTGCCAGCGGCTCGCGTGGCTGCGCCTCTCTTTTTGGTCTCTCTCTCTGCCTGCGCCTCTCGCATCTTTTTGTTTAGTGTTCTCCGTTTGGCTTTTCAGTGACGCAACGCTAGTGCTTGTGTGTGCGTCTGTGTTTCGGAGGAGAATGTGCATCTGTTCTCGTCGTATCACTTTCGCATGTTTCGTCGTGCTGTTGTTTTTCCTACTTCTTCCCCCATCTTGCGTGCACGCGTATGCGTGTCTTGTTTTGCTTCTCTGCTCTTTTCATGCACGCACCCTGCGGACACGAACACCAACGCCCCCTTTTCGCAATCGCTTTTCTCTTTCGATTTTTTTTTCGTGATGCTTCCATAGGAGACACCGTTTCTTGACCCCTATATTGTGTCTTTCTCACTTTCCCTGTTCCTTGCCTCCGCTGTCTCTGTCTGCCTTCTCTATTCCTCGGCCTTCACACCCGCTGATGTTTCCCTTCTGTTTGTTTCTTGCTGGTTGCCGCATCGTTGTTGTTCATTCCGAACTCTCGCGTTTTCTACTTTGTTCGCTCCGTTCCTCGCTAGGTGACTGTGTCTTCACAAGTGTTTTCTTGTTGTCCGATCTCGCAGCAACCAAGGTGAGACCGCCTTTGTCCCTCCCTGATCTTGCATACACACATACATACAAGAAAGTGTACAACAACTGACGAAATAAGAAAGACGCTCAAATTCTTCTTGTCGCTGCCGCTGTGCCTCTGTTCTCTGTTTGTGTCTTGTCCATTGACGTGTTGTGTGTGCGAGCCTGTGTGAACGACCTCCTTATCGCTCTGTGTGTATTCGCGTCGTCGTCTATATAGAAAATAAGAACATCGCCCCCGTGTGTGTCTCCCTCTCCCTCTCTTCCTCTCTCGTCTCTTTTTTGATGTTGTATGTATTGCATCTGTGCGTGTGTAGGCGTGTGTGTGTTTCGCATGGTCAGCTGCCCCTGACCGAGATGGAACAACAACGACGACAAAACAAAACAACGGACTAAAGGAAGAAGGCGCAAAGGGTGGGGAGGCATGTGCTCCCCCCTCACACACACACAGACAGACAGACAGACACGCCCAAGGCCGACGCCGTGAACGGGGCGGACGTGGTTCACATGATCGTCAGCTAACCTTTCAGTATTTCTCTCTCGCACTTTCTCTCTCTCTTGCACTTTCCTCTTCTATTCTGCTCCCTTCTTTCTGTTGACTCCGACCTCAATATCACGACGACTTCGCCATTTTGTTTTTCTCTTTGTGCTTCTTAGCGACTTTCACTACTCCCGCGATCGCAACCACCTTAGCGAAGCCTACGAGTACGACGATGGCTGTGAATGCTCGGAGC
The DNA here is from genome assembly GCF_000002875.2 of Leishmania infantum JPCM5. Lineage (NCBI taxonomy): Eukaryota > Euglenozoa > Kinetoplastea > Trypanosomatida > Trypanosomatidae > Leishmania > Leishmania infantum. Next base: position 1,235,061 of record NC_009414.2, read on the forward strand.
GTTTTTCTCTCTTCCGTTTCACAGAAGCGACACAAGAACGGAGACGAAAACGCGTTCAACCCGCGCAGACCGTCTCGCCGTGTCACGTGCGTCTCCGGTGAAGGCTATTCCATTATGTGGCCGTTTGGGGCTGTCCCACGGGCAGAAGACGCTCTTTGTTTTGTGCATTTCATGCCACTGCTGGTCTCAAACACACGAGCAGTGCGCCGTGTTGCGTTCGCAGCTGTTGAGGAAGGCTGAGATGCCTCACTTCCCTCTCTCTTTCTCATGTGTGCCGTTGGACTGACGCGGCGCTCAAAACATGCCCTCCACTGCCCCCCTCTCTCTACTACTTTTACTGCCCTTCTTCTGTGCCCTCTGTCACATTGTCGTTTTTTTTGTCTTTTGTGTTTTGTGACGCGCCTCTATCACCTCTTGGTGATGGCGGTGACTCGTGCACGACGCTCTGCTGACCGTATCGGTGCCAGTGAACACGCCATTCCAAAAACAATTCGCTTATGCACTCGCTTCTCTTGCTATCTATCTTATTCAACAATCCTGCAAGTTGACTCACGGCTGCGCCAACCAGCATACACGCACACGCACACAACACCACGCACACACAGCAGCAGCAGACTCCTTATAGGGACAAACATATAAGCCGGTATTTCTCTTCTTCTTCTTGCCTCCACCTACGCACCCGCACCCACCCAACAAGGCTTACTCCGCTTTTATTTTCAGTTATCTTTTTTTCATTTGCGTGTCTCTTTTTTTTCTTTTTTTTTTCACTGATCGCTCGGCTTTGTGCGCGCGTGTGGCCCTCCGCGCGCCTGCCGCGTTGGCGCAGCCAAGCATTGCCCTCCGGCCGCCACCGTACCGGACACAAATATCGAAGTCTGTCGTTTCTTTTGGTCTTTCACATCGCACATTTCTCTCTCCCCATTTTGCCTCTTTTCAGGTTATCGAAAAGGCATAGCCGACATACTTGCTTGCTCGAACACAGCTCCACTTGCCTGCCTGCTGCCCTTCCCCTGCCGGTTGTGCCCCCTTTTCTCTGACCACGCTGATAGCGGCACATTCGCATTCCCCGTCACCAACGGACTCACAGCCAATGTATCAGGACTCGAAGATTTTGATGATATTCAAGTCGCTGCGCGACATCGTGGTGATTGGCGACAATGATATGGTTATCACCGACATGAACGCTGCGGCTGTGGCTTTCTTTGGCTGGAAGGTCGATGATGTAAAGGGCAAGAGCATCACCTTTCTCGTCCCCACTCACCCGCTGGATGTGCAGGACAACACCGTCACCCTTATGGCACACCTTGCCAACTCTACTGATGTTCCTGTGGTGATCCAAACCACCCGCGATCCCCACGCAACAGTGGTAGCCTGGACGATCTTGCCTATCCGTCTTCCCCGCGTGTACGAGTTTGGGGTGCACATAAACATTCGTGCCGCCCTCACCCCGAAGCTGTCCGTCTCGGACTTGGACTTTAAGAACCGCACGGTGTTCCTGCGTGTGGACTTCAACGTACCGTTCGACCGCGAGACCGGCTCCATTCGCGATGACAGCCGCATCTGTGCAGCGGTGCCGACCATTCGCAAGATCATGGAGGACGGAGGGCGTGTGGTGATTGGGTCTCACCTGGGTCGTCCCAAAAAGCCGAATGCGAATCAATCCCTCAAGCGCATCTTGCCTCGTCTGCAAGAGGTGCTGGAGAAGGAGGTCACCTTCTGCACGGACGCCTTCAAGGCTGGCAAGGATGTGAAGGAGATGAGGAACGGGGATGTCATGCTGCTGGAGAACCTGCGTTTTTTCAAGGGCGAAGATAGCAAGGATGCTGCCGAGCGGAACAAGTTGGCCTCAGCGCTCGCTTCCTTTAGCGATATCTTTGTCTGCGATGCTTTCGGTACCGTGCATCGCATGACGGCCAGCATGACGGGTGTGCCCCGCGTCTTGGGTGCTGGGGTGACAGGCTTCCTGATCGAAAAGGAAATCAGCGCCATCAGTATGGTGATGCGCAACCCGGAGCAGCCGCTGGTCGCAGTCGTTGGCGGCTCCAAGGTGTCGGACAAGATCAACGTCCTCTCCTCCATCTTCAACTTCGCGCACACAGTGATCATCGGCGGTGCCATGGCCTACACCTTCCTGGAGGCGCAAGGCTACAGCGTGGGCAAGAGCAAGGTGGAGCGGGTAGTGCGGGAGAAGGGACGTGATGTGGATCTGCATAACACCGCTCGCGATCTGATGGATCTTGCCAAGGCCCGCAAGGTGCGCCTCATCCTGCCCATCGATCACAGCTGCGCCAAGGAGTTCAAAGACGCGGAGCCGTTCGTCACGAACAACGCTGACATTCCCGCAGAGTACATGGGACTGGACTACGGCCCCAAGTCCATTGAACAGGCGAAGAAGGCCGTTGCGGAGGCCCGAACGCTCATCTGGAACGGCCCTCTCGGCGTCTTTGAGTTCCCGCACTTCGCGACAGGCACCAACGCCATCGCGGAGTCTATCAAGGATAACAAGCACGTTGTTTCCATCGTCGGTGGTGGTGAGACGGCGGCGGCGACAAAAGGCTACCACGAGTGCATCACCCACGTAAGCACCGGCGGTGGTGCCTTCCTGGAGCTACTAGAGGGACGCGCACTGCCAGGCCTCATCTGCCTCACCGCTCGTGCCTCTCCTAAGTTGTAGAGGTGAGGCAACGCGGAGCTTGAAAGTGACGTCTGCGGGGGTGGGCAGAGGTACATCAGTGCACAGCGGGTCTGTATGTGTGTATGTGTGTGCGTGCAAGTGTTGTGCGGCCGATGCGGTGGAACGAACTGCATTGCATCACTGCTGGAGTGCATCCTTGTTCCATCCACAGCTGTTGTCCCCCGCCGCTTGACTCGCCACTCCCGGTCCTGTCTTCTTTAAAGCAACACTGTAAGTAAGTGCGCGTGTAGATGTGCCGATGCTTTTTTGATCTCGGCCGCGGGGCGACCTCTCTGCTTCCGCCAAGGTGGCCTTCTCTGTCTGGCTTCCGCAGCTTCTCATCGCTTACCGTGAGAAGAGAGGGAGAGACATAAACACACACACACATGCACACATGTACTTCCGATTTCGTGAGGAAAAAGGAGTACGACCAAGACGTTCATAAGAGGGGCGACACACGCACGAGGGAAAAGGAAAACGGAAACATGGCAACTGGGGCGAAAGAAACGGCGCACACGTTCACGTACACTGAGCAACGAGAGAAGACGGCCAGGCACCACAACATGCTTGTTTACAGTGCGACTGCGCCCAACGGCGCACACATCGACCGGCGGCGAAAAGACGATGTCAACGAAACTAAAAAAAGCGTTTTTTTTTTAAATCTTGGTGAAGAATCACGACGTACTGCACACTTCAGCCTTTCTTTTTTTTCGATGGCCTTTTACTCTGTCCTTTCCGGCCCCGAGGACGGAGGGAGACCTGAGTGGGTGGTATCTCAGGGTCCAGTCCCCCATGCAGTGGGAGGCGACTAGGCGGCCCCCCTATCCCTGTCCATGCCGAGACACTTCCGGTGGCGACAAGGGCCAGGCACCTTCGAGGTGGGGAAGTCGGTGCAGTGTGTCGCTACCGATGTCGGCAGCCAGGCCCTGGATGGCGTGGTGTCGAAGCCGCCCGAGCCAGTGAGCACGTTGGTGCCACTCACATGATTAGGCAGAGCGTCAGCGTGACTCGAGCATATCCCGCCCGGCCCTCACACAGCCTACCAGTGGGAGGGAAGCCTGAGCCGCCTCAGGGAGCGGATGCACCAGGTGGCGCCCGGCATGATGTGAGCGGCTGTGAGGCGACCTGCAAAGCGGGTGGTGTGTAGAGTTCGGGGCAGCGGACGTGTTCGGGTGACGGCGCCGGCGTTGCCTTCATGCATACCTAGGGCGGCTTCACACCACGCGGTAGGGGGGGTCGGGTGTGCTCATTGCTCTATCGCAGAATCGGCGAGTTGGGAAAAAAGCCTTTCCTTCACCGACGTGCAGCTGTGTTGACTCTCCTGACTGACCCCTGTGCTACACAGGCGCCATGTGACGCAGCAACGCTCCGGCAGAAGGTATAACAAGAAAAAGGGAGACTTGATGCCAGGCGCATGTGAGAAGAAGCAGTAAGTCACGTCAGCCATTGTGGCTGTGCTGCCATCTCGAACTTCTGTCGTCTGTTCTTGTGATCACGTTCACCCATCCACCATCTCGTCGTCAAGCTGACATCTACGTGTGGCCGTGTGCCCATGTGCCGATCGAAGTGACGTTGCGGCAAGGCACGGGCCGATTGCCATCTTGAGAGCAAGGAAAACAGTAGCAGCGTTGCCGTGCTGTGCTGTGTGTGTGTCTCCCCCTCCTAATTTCTCTGTCTTTTGCTGTGCTTTCCTCCATCCACTGTAATGGGCGCGTGTGTGCGCGTTCGCCTTACGTTTCTGCGGACGACGGGTGCCCATGTCGACGCGCTTCGTGACGGGCGCGGTCAAAGAAGAGACCGTTCTCCCTACTTCTCTCCATGCTTTCTTGTCGTTTGTTTGCTTTGCTCGCGTTACTTGGGTGCCCTTCTGAGTTGTCGGTCGCGCGCCTTTCGGCACCGCTTCTGCCTGCCGGCGTGCGTTGTCGTGGCGGTGCCGCTTCCTTTCGTCACTCCTGTTTCTCACCGCTCTTCTTTGCGTGTTTTTGCTCAGCTCTCTCCTTTTATGGTCGCTCATGGTCTCGTGTCTCGAGACGCGCACGGATGCTCTGCAGCAGCCACAACAACCGCAACAACGTTTCGTGGCGAATAGAGCATCTCCGTCGTCTGGCGTACGCGGGCGTCTCGCACAGACTCGCAGTCGACTGTGAATGATGGGGAAGGGGTGGGCTCCATTGGCGATGGTGGTGGTAGCGGCGTTGTGGTGGGAGCCAAAGAAGGAGAGGATGATCATCGCCCTATGACCCTCTCTTTCGTTGCTGGCGCGTGCGTCTTACCACCATCTCCTCAATGCGCTCACTTCTAACCCGCCCTCCCCGCCACTCGCAACACGGTGATGCAGCAATGTCGCTGTGGGCCTTTTGCGTGGCAAACGTGGCAGGGGAACCGTCTTCGTCGCAACGGCAAACACGCACACACGCGCACCATTTCGGCTGTGCCCTGGACACGCATCTCTTCGCAGCTACTTTCATCCTTTTCCCTGCCACCCTTCTCTCCACAACGCTCGCCTCTCCTCTTTCACAGCTTCACACATGAGTACGAGAGGGGGCTTCAACCTTCTTGCTGTACTTGCGTAGTGTTTTGTTCCTCTTCTCCTCTCTCTCTGTAGGGACCATTAAGGCGCCGACGCAGCGGACGCAGTGTCCTAGGGCAACTGCCGCGCACGGATTCAGGTGTGTGCTCGCTCCCACGGTCGTGAGCCCCCGTCTGTGATTTCCAGCGGTGAGCAGTGTGCCCAGCGTTACTCGCACAATTGTATAAGGGCATCGAGCAAACTTGCTGCTGACCACCACGGTACGACACATACACCCAGTGGGAAAGCGGACCATACCCACCCTTCTCCACCCCTCCTCGTCTTGATTCCGACCTCCCCTTTTCGGTCTCTCGCCCACGCTGTCTGCCTGCCTTTTCCCGTTCCCTTATTTTCCGCCTTCTCGGCGTACCACCGACGTAGCAGCGAGGTGTGCGGGCTTGTGTGACCGAGTACCCTTCCGCTGACTCGATGCTGAGAAGGACTTGATCGCCAGAAAAGGTAAACTTTTTTTTTGTGAGATCATCTTCGTGAGTGTGGACACTGCCGTTCCGCTGTGCGCTGCACGCTATCGTTGCCGTAGCAGCGTACCAGCTCCTTGTCTTTGCTTTCACGATGCAGCCAATCAACCCAAATGACCGGAACACCCAAGCGCGGTTCGTCGAGATAGCTTGCAGGGCAGCCTCGCCGGACCCGACGGTGCGCACGCCGGCGGAGAGAGAGCTTCTAGCTTACCTGGATGCCGTGGACCAACAAAGCGGGCTGCCGCAGCTACTGCTGGAGCTCACCCATGGCGAGACTCCTCACGACACCTTCTTCGCCATTAGCTTTAAAAACATGGTGAAGAAGTGCTGGGATCCCTCCACGTCAGAGCACTGCATCCAGGAGTGCGATAAGGTCGCTGTGCGCGCCACGATTATCGAGAGCATGCTTCGCTCATCGGGTGCGGTGCAGCGGAACTTGGCTGAAGCAATCGCCCTCATCGCCCAGGTTGATTTCCCCACTGCATGGACCGACGCTTTGTCCCTGATCGTAAAAGTGCTCACTTCCGGAAATGATGTTGCCCAACTGCGTGCTGCGCTGTCCACGTCTCACAGTGTGTTGCGGAAGTACCGCCATCAGGGCGAGTTGACAGAGGCGCTTGTGCACGAGCTGCGTGCCATCTATAGCTTGCTGTGCCCCGCGCTGGTTCGCAGCATGGAGTCGCTGCTCTTGACAACGGAGACGCAGGGTGCCAATGTGACCGAGGTGTACAAAGGCATCACCGATGCCGTGGAATGCCTGCGCGATATTACCTCACTCGACCTCGGTGACGAGTTCATCGAGCGCATCGGCCCCATCGTAAGCATGTACAATCAATGCCTCAGCAGGGTAAGCGCGCCGCCAGCCTTGTATGGAGTTCAGGCAAGTGCCATGATCGACATGAACTCGGCCGTGATAGCGTGCATGACGCACTGGCTAAACTCGTTTGACGAGGACTTTGAGAATTTTGCGCCGCAGTTCATCGAAGTCGTGATTGGGATGCTGGCGAATCAACTGAGCAGCGACCCTTCCATGGACGATTTGGTGGTTTGCTCTCTCGAGTTGGTCAGCAGCGCGTGCCGGGGCACCACCCGCTCCCACCTGAACACGAGAGAGAAGCTGCAATATATACTGCAGTTCATCCTCCTCCCCAATCTTGCACTTCGCGAGGATGATCTGGAGACCTACACGAGTGACCCGGACGAGTACATTAAAAAGAACATTGAGGGTTCCAACTTTCACACTCGCCGCCGCGCCGCCGTAGAGCTGGTGCGCTCCCTGCTTCTATATCTTCCGGAAGTCGCGCGGCCGCTCCTCGCCGAGGTGACCACTGCACTCCTCCAAACTGCACACGGAGACTGGAGGGCCAAAGACACTGCCATCTACCTAGCATTTGTGCTAGTGGTGGATGGGCAGCTGGTGAACACACAGCGCGGTGTGACAGCGCAGCAGCTCAGCGAAATTATTCCTGTTGCTCAGATCCTTGACGGCCACGTTTTCCCGGAGATCAGGTGTGATTTGTCAGCGCAGAGCCCTGGCATCGTCAAGGCGGACTGCATGCTCGTCGTTGCAGCCTTCCGTCACCTCATCGCCTCCACCGCATACGAGTTCCTAGTGCCGGCTCTGACTCGCCACATCGCGGTTGGGGACGCCGTGGTTATGACATATGCGGCCCACACCCTCAAGTGCTTTCTTTCCATCACCGAAGCGTCGGCCGCCGCTGCCATTGAGGCGGTCTTTGCGGGAAACGCCCTCAGCATTCTGGAAGGCCTCTGCGTGCGCATTCAACAGGCAGAGGCGCCGAATCCGTATCTGATGCAGTACCTCATGAGTGTATGCTTCCGCTTTCCGAAACTTGTCGCCCCCTTCGTGACACAGGTGATGGCTTCTCTCCACACGCCGCTGTACAGAGCCGTTCGTAACCCTTCCAACGCGCTGTACAGTCAGTGCATGTTCGAGGTCATCTCGAAGTGCGTGGCGCTGCAGCCGGGAGCAAGGGGTGAGTTCGAGGGGATGCTGTGGCCCAACTTTGCACACGTGCTACGTGAGAACGTTGCTGAGTACGTGCCATATGTTCTCCAAGTATTTGCCCAACTCGTGCGCACGTACCAGTCCAGCGATGCTGCGCAGCGGTGGGCCGAAAACCCTGCTGAGAACTACCAAGCCCTCGTCTGCCCGCTTACTCAACCGCAGATGTACGAAATGCGTACACAGATACCTGCTCCAGTGTGCTTGCTCTGCGCGTTTGTCGAGGTCTACCCGGGATACATGCATCGGAACGGGATGACCAATCCAGCTCTGAACGTCTTCAACATATTGGTGCGTCTCAAGAATTACGATAACGAGGGCTTGAACATTCTCACATCTATGCTGCTTGCGTACCCTGCGGATGTCATGGATATGTACATGGACACTGTATTCAAGGTTCTGATGGATCGATTGCAGAGTTCCCCTACACCGAAGTATGTGCGCATCCTGATCCTATTCTTGTCGGTTGTGGTGGTGCAGCGCCGGGACGCTGACTACCTGGTCAATCGCCTCAACAACATCGAGGGCGGCTTGTTCATGAGGGTTCTCGGCAACGTATGGCTGCCTCGCATGCAAAAGATCACCGGCGATGTGGAGCGAAAGACATGCGTGGTGGCGCTGGCCAGGCTTCTTTGCGAGTCCACAGCGCTGCAGTCCGACACGGCAGCGTGGGTGACGAGTGCTTCCAGCTGCCTCAGAATGCTGCACGATGGCGTGGAGCCGGACGACCACATCAGCTTCACGCCCGCTGCGGGCGCGGCGCAGAATCCAGAGTCCCTGCTTGGCAGTGCCATCGGATCAGATGAGCTCACCAGCTCGTTCCACCCTCTACGAGAGGCGATGCAAAGGCCGCGTGACGTCTGCAGCCACGTCCCCGACGCCCAAGCGTTCTTTCAAGCTGAGTTGTCAAGCTTTCTCAAGGGCCGCGGCGCACACCTCTCCGCCTCACTCAAGCAGTGGCTTGGCCCGCATACTCCTGCTTGGCTTTCGTAAGATGGGCGCTACTGGCACGCATGAAGGGGTGACGTTGCGTCTCACTCTCTGGCGGCTCTTAATGAGTCCTCAGTGATGTTTGCAAGACGGGCAAACGACGCGCATACACGGGCGAGTGCCTGTGGCATTGCAGAACAACGAAGTGCAAGCGAAACGCCACGCGGCAGGGCTGATTCTGCCCTCCTTCTTTTTAGTTCGCTGATGATGGAAATGATTCGCACAAAAGACACGATTGACCTCTCTTCTGATGCATCGTACTTTCTCTTGTTGACCCCGCAACACGGATGCGGTTGCCGATGACTTGACGTGTGACCTTCGCGCCTGCGCGTACATATTGGTCGGGGGAGGGTCTCTTCAAGCACGGGAAACATTTTGCGGTGTGTAAGGTCGTCGCAGCATCTTTTCGTTCTTGTCTTTGTAAATCGTCGAGGTTGCGGTTTTCACACATATACGCGCTTGCGGGTATGCACGGCGTGCTTTCCCCTTCGTTTCTTCCGTTCTTCTTCACAGTACCACTGATAACGTAGGCCACCCAACCGTGATGTCAGGATGTAGTACCCACGCTCTGTGTGTGGAGGCCGAGAGCCTGCAGCCCGGCCTCCGGGCACGGCTGCGGCCTCTTGGTGTCGGTGGACAGCGCTTGGCTGGCGCGGTGCCGAGGAGACGTGCTGGCGTGATGATCGTGTTTAAACTGCCTCACCAGGTATCAAAAAGACGAAGGAAGCGCATATAGATTTTTGCCTCTTTCTTTTTCCCAACTCGCCGATTCTGCGATAGAGCAATGAGCACACCCGACCCCCCCCCCCTACCGCGTGGTGTGAAGCCGCCCTAGGTATGCATGAAGGCAACGCCGGCGCCGTCACCCGAACACGTCCGCTGCCCCGAACTCTACACACCACCCGCTTTGCAGGTCGCCTCACAGCCGCTCACATCATGCCGGGCGCCACCTGGTGCATCCGCTCCCTGAGGCGGCTCAGGCTTCCCTCCCACTGGTAGGCTGTGTGAGGGCCGGGCGGGATATGCTCGAGTCACGCTGACGCTCTGCCTAATCATGTGAGTGGCACCAACGTGCTCACTGGCTCGGGCGGCTTCGACACCACGCCATCCAGGGCCTGGCTGCCGACATCGGTAGCGACACACTGCACCGACTTCCCCACCTCGAAGGTGCCTGGCCCTTGTCGCCACCGGAAGTGTCTCGGCATGGACAGGGATAGGGGGGCCGCCTAGTCGCCTCCCACTGCATGGGGGACTGGACCCTGAGATACCACCCACTCAGGTCTCCCTCCCGTTATAACGGAAATCGACGCGGCTACAAAAGGACAAGTACAGAGCGGAAAACAGATGTGCAAGCTGCATATACGATGGGAGTGGCATGCCGTAGTGCTTTTGCGGCGCCCTGGTGAAAGACGTGTGTATTCCATGGATGCTGCTCTGGACAGATTGTAAACGACGCATTTAAGGGGGGTTACCTCCCCCTCCTCCTTTTTGCCCTCGTGTTATGGGCGGCGTGCTTCTTACGGGCGCGAGGCTCGGAGGAGGAGGGGGTGGAGGTGTCCCTGATGGGGCACTGGAGCGTTGCGATATAATGGTCTCGCCGTGGACCTGCATGTGAAGGGGTGGTTTTGCGGGTGTGTCGGAGGTGTGATTGGTGCTTGTGGTTTCCATGTATCGTGTGACGCTTTAGAACTTAAGATTTTGTTTTTGTGTTTTTTTTTTCACGGTTCTGCCCATGTATGCCATCTGCGCTAGAACAAGCGAAGGAGCTAGTCTGCGGGACGCTGGCTATTGCGTGTGTGTGCTTCTTGTGTTGTCTTTCATCGGTTAATAGGACCGCGACAACGCTGCAAGAGGAGGAAGGGAGGTATCTCTTCGTTCCCAGAGCGGCGCTGTGCTTGTATTTGCGTGAACACGGTGCATGCCACCCCCTCGGAAAAAGGCCGATATGAGCAAAACATGGCAAATCAAGAGCTAACCTCTTGATCTGCTCTGCTTGGCCTCTTCCGATCACTCACCGTCCTCCTCCTGCGCTTACTTCTCATTCAGCGCAGCTCGCACCCGCTAATGAAGTCCGCCACGATAACGACAGGTGAAAATCCTACGAACTTCAGACGAAAACAGCAAGAGAGAAGAACAAGAAATGCGACTCTTTCCTCCAAAAAGTCATGCACACGCACACACATCAGCAACGGATTCTGAAACGGCAAGGAGGGTCGTTTTCTTTCCACCGGTGAAACGCTCTGTGCGCACTGCACCAAACACAGGGCGGTGTGTTAGATCCTTCGCGGCTGCTTGGGTTGTCAGACGTAGGCTGGTTTAACGCTCATATCGCATCATGGTGCTCTGAGTAACA